>NC_090447.1:1545337305-1545651317 GCF_031143425.1 Pleurodeles waltl
TAGTCCACAAAATCTGTCCAGTCTTGAGAAGACTCTTTTCTGGTGTCTCTGAACTTAATTCTGTATTGTTCAGTGGTTAAGCTAAATCCATCCAAGAGTGCATCTTTCAAAACTGTGTAGTTGTTGGCTTCACTTTCTCTAACAGTAAGGAGCCTGTCCCTACCCTTTCCAGTGAAAGATAGCCACAAAATAGTAGCCCACTGCCTTTGAGGGACCAACTGTACCATACAGGCCCTCTCAAGTGCAGCAAACCACTTATTAATGTCATCCCCTCCTTGTAAGGGGGGACTATCTTCCTGGAATCTTGCTCTCTAACAGGATTGCTATGAGGAATACTACCGCTGCCACCATGGGGTCCAGACCCCAATCTCTGTCTCTCCTTCTCCAGGTCTAAGGATTCCCTATCTAAGGCCAGCTGTTGTTGTTTAAGCTTCAATCTGGTCTCTTCAACCCTCAACCTTTTGAGTTCCCTTTCTAACAAGATATACTCAGGGTGGTGGGTTGGGAATGCTTTGACACAGATGACAAATTAGAAACTTCAGAGGGGGACCTGGCCCTAACTGTCTGGACCCTGGTAACCTGGCCTCTAGGGAAAAGGGATGCCTTACTGTTATGGGAACCTTTCTCACTGCCAGCATCACGAGGTGCCCTGCTAGGGGAAGACCCTTGTCAGAACCCTCCCCAGCTTCTTCATGGGGATCCTCTGAATCAGACTGGGAAGCTTCTCCCTTTTCTAATCTCTCATTTGATGGGCCAGACTAGTTCTGCTCATCCACAACAAGCATATTAAAGAGAAACTCTTTTGTAGGGTTCTTTCCTTTAGATAAACCTCTATCCAGGCAGAGACCCCTTATACTCTTGTAGTTCAAACTCTCATAGGTTGCATTAACAGTTTTGAGAGTAGAATCTACAACATACATGATAGAAAAGGTTTAAGGATAGTGAGAAGAGAGAAAAAGTTTCAGAACTTTTTAAAGCACAGAGAAAAAAAAGCTTTTTCTAACTTTTAGAAAACTTTTAGAAGTTTTAAGAGATTTTTCAGAACGTTGTAAAAAGTTTTAGGATCGAAAAGCAAACTTTTTGGGTTAAAGTGTACATACACTGAACTGTTTGGTATATGATTCTCTTATGAAAAGTACAAAATGACAAAGTGGTAAAGCAGCTGCAAGTACTTATCCCACAGCTGCACCACCAATGTAGGAGGCTGGCCTGGCTTATAGTGGGTACACTGTGGTACTTACACTCTGTGCCAGGTCCCGGTATCCCTTATTAGTAGAACAGAGGTGTTTCTAGCAGCTTATGCTGATAGAAGGTAGCTATGGCAAAGCAGTTTAGGCTGAACTAGGGGACATGCAAAGCTCCTACTATACCACTTATATCATATGCACAATATCATAAGAAAACACAATACTCAGAGTTACTAAAAATAAAGGTACTTTATTTTTATGACAATATGCCACAAGTATCTCAGTGAGTACCCTAAGTAAGAAGTTAAGTAATATACACAAGTTATATGTACACAAACCCAAAAAAGGTAAGGAAGAGTTGTAGGAGGCTGGACTGGCTTGTAGTGAGTACCAAGGGGTACTTACACCTTGCACCAGGCCCAGGTATCCCTTATTAGTGTATAGGGTGTCTAGCAGCTTAGGCTTATAGATAATGGTAGCTTAGCAGAGCAGCTTAGGCTCAACTAGGAGACGAGTGAAGCTCCTACAGTACCACTAATGTCACTTGCACAATATCATAAGAAAAAACAATACACAGATATACTAAAAATAAAGGTACTTTATTTTTATGACAATATGCCAAAGTATCTCAGTGAGTACCCTCAGTATGAGGATAGCAAATATACACAAGATATATGTACACAATACCAGAAATATGCAGTATAGTCTTAGAAAACAGTGCAAACAATGTATAGTTACAATAGGATGCAATGGGGACACATAGGGATAGGGGCAACACAAACCATATACTCCAAAAGTGGAATGCGAACCACGAATGGACCCCAAACCTAAGTGACCTTGTAGAGGGTCGCTGGGACTGTAAGAAAACAGCGAGGGTTAGAAAAATAGCCCACCCCAAGACCCTGAAAAGTGGGTGCAAAGTGCACTGAAGTTCCCCAAAAGACAAAGAGTCGTGATAGAGGAATAATGCAGGAAGGACACCAACCAACAATGCAACAACTGTGGATTTCCAATCTAGGGTACCTGTGGAACAAGGAGACCAAGTCCAAAAGTCACAAGCAAGTCGGAGATGGGCAAATGCCCAGGAAATGCCAGCTGCAAAGAAGCTTCTACTGGACAGAAGAAGCTGCGGTTTCTGCAGGAACGAAAAGGGCTAGAGACTTCCCCTTTGGTGGACAGATCCCACTCGCCGTGGAGAGTTGTGCAGAAGTGTTTTCCCGCTGAAAGAACGCCAACAAGCCTTGCTAGCTGCAAATCGTGCGGTTAGCGTTTTCGGACGCTGCTGAGGCCCAGGAGGGACCAGGAGGTCGCAAATTGTACCAGGAGAGAGAGGGGATGTCGCGCAAGACTAAGAGCCCTCTCAACAGCAGGTAGCACCCGGAAAAGTGCCAGAAACAGGCACTATGAGGATGCGTGAAATGGTGCTCGCCGAAGTTGCACAAAGGAGTCCCACGTCGCCGGAGACCAACTTAGAAAGTCGTGCAATGCAGGTTAGAGTGCCGTGGACCCAGGCTTGGCTGTGCAGAAAGGATTTCCACCGGAAGTGCACGGAAGCCGGAGTATTTGCAAAAGACGCAGTTTCCAACAATGCAGTCTGGCGTGGGGAGGCAAGGACTTACCTCCACCAAACTTGGACTGAAGAGTCACTGGACTGTGGGAGTCACTTGGACAGAGTTGCTGGATTCTAGGGACCTCGCTCGTTGTGCTGAGAGGAGACCCAAGGGACCGGTCATGCAGCTTTTTGGTGCCTGCGGTAGCAGGGGGAAGATTCCGTCGACCCACGGGAGATTTCTTCGGAGCTTCTGGTGCAGAGAGGAGGCAGACTACCCCCACAGCATGCACCACCAGGAAAACAGTCGAGAAGGCGGCAGGATCAGCGTTACAGAGTTGCAGTAGTCGTCTTAGCTACTATGTTGCAGTTTTGCAGGCTTCCAGCGCGGTCAGCAGTCGATTCCTTGGCAGAAGGTGAAGAGAGAGATGCAGAGGAACTCTGATGAGCTCTTGCATTCGTTATCTAAAGTTTCCCCAGAGACAGAGACCCTAAATAGCCAGAAAAGAGGGTTTGGCTACTTAGGAGAGAGGATAGGCTACTAACACCTGAAGGAGCCTATCAGAAGGAGTCTCTGACGTCACCTGGTGGCACTGGCCACTCAGAGCAGTCCAGTGTGCTGGCAGCACCTCTGTTTCCAAGATGGCAGAGGTCTGGAGCACACTGGAGGAGCTCTGGACACCTCCCAGGGGAGGTGCAGGTTAGGAGAGTGGTCACTCCCCTTTCCGTTGTCCAGTTTCGCGCCAGAGCAGGGGCTAAGGGGTCCCGGAACCGGTGTAGACTGGCTTATGCAGAATTGGGCACATCTGTGCCCAAGAAAGCATTTCCAGAGGCTGGGGGAGGCTGCTCCTCCCCTGCCTTCACACCATTTTCCAAAGGGAGAGGGTGTAACACCCTCTCTCAGAGGAAGTCCTTTGTTCTGCCATCCTGGGACAAGCTGGCTTGACCCCAGGGGGGCAGAAACCTGTCTGAGGGGTTGGCAGTAGCAGCAGCTGCAGTGAAACCCCAGGAAAGGCAGTTTGGCAGTACCAGGGTCTGTGCTACAGACCACTGGGATCATGGAATTGTACCAATAATGCCAGGATGGCATAGAGGGGGCAATTCCATGATCTTAGACATGTTACATGGCCATATTCGGAGTTACCATTGTGAAGCTACATATAGGTAGTGACCTATATGTAGTGCACGCGTGTAATGGTGTCCCCGCACTCACAAAGTTCAGGGAATTGGCTCTGAACAATGAGGGGGCACCTTGGCTAGTGCCAGGGTGCCCTCACACTAAGTAACTTTGCACCTAACCTTTACCAGGTAAAGGTTAGACATATAGGTGACTTATAAGTTACTTAAGTGCAGTGTAAAATGGCTGTGAAATAACGTGGACGTTATTTCACTCAGGCTGCAGTGGCAGGCCTGTGTAAGAATTGTCAGAGCTCCCTATGGGTGGCAAAAGAAATGCTGCAGCCCATAGGGATCTCCTGGAACCCCAATACCCTGGGTACCTCAGTACCATATACTAGGGAATTATAAGGGTGTTCCAGTAAGCCAATGTAAATTGGTAAATTGGTCACTAGCCTGTTAGTGACAATTTGGAAAGAAATGAGAGAGCATAACCACTGAGGTTCTGATTAGCAGAGCCTCAGTGAGACAGTTAGTCACTACACAGGTAACACATTCAGGCACACTTATGAGCACTGGGGCCCTGGAGAACAGGGTCCCAGTGACACATACAACTAAAACAACATATATACAGTGAAAAATGGGGGTAACATGCCAGGCAAGATGGTACTTTCCTACACCCTTCCAAGGCCTTCACTGAACAGTCCACAAAATCTGTCCAGTCTTGAGAAGACTCTTTTCTGGTGTCTCTGAACTTAATTCTGTATTGTTCAGTGGTTAAGCTAAATCCATCCAAGAGTGCATCTTTCAAAACTGTGTAGTTGTTGGCTTCACTTTCTCTAACAGTAAGGAGCCTGTCCCTACCCTTTCCAGTGAAAGATAGCCACAAAATAGTAGCCCACTGCCTTTGAGGGACCAACTGTACCATACAGGCCCTCTCAAGTGCAGCAAACCACTTATTAATGTCATCCCCCTCCTTGTAAGGGGGGACTATCTTCCTGGAATCTTGCTCTCTAACAGGATTGCTATCAGGAAAACTACTGCTGCCACCATGGGGTCCAGACCCCAATCTCTGTCTCTCCTTCTCCAGGTCTAAGGATTCCCTATCTAAGGCCAGCTGTTGTTGTTTAAGCTTCAATCTGGTCTCTTCAACCCTCAACCTTTTGAGTTCCCTTTCTAACAAGATATACTCAGGGTGGGTGGGTTGGGAATGCTTTGACACAGATGACAAATTAGAAACTTCAGAGGGGGACCTGGCCCTAACTGTCTGGACCCTGGTAACCTGGCCTCTAGGGAAAAGGGATGCCTTACTGTTATGGGAACCTTTCTCACTGCCAGCATCACGAGGTGCCCTGCTAGGGGGAAGACCCTTGTCAGAACCCTCCCCAGCTTCTTCATGGGGATCCTCTGAATCAGACTGGGAAGCTTCTCCCTTTTCTAATCTCTCATTTGATGGGCCAGACTAGTTCTGCTCATCCACAACAAGCATATTAAAGAGAAACTCTTTTGTAGGGTTCTTTCCTTTAGATAAACCTCTATCCAGGCAGAGACCCCTTATACTCTTGTAGTTCAAACTCTCATAGGTTGCATTAACAGTTTTGAGAGTAGAATCTACAACATACATGATAGAAAAGGTTTAAGGATAGTGAGAAGAGAGAAAAAGTTTCAGAACTTTTTAAAGCACAGAGAAAAAAAAGCTTTTTCTAACTTTTAGAAAACTTTTAGAAGTTTTAAGAGATTTTTCAGAACGTTGTAAAAAGTTTTAGGATCGAAAAGCAAACTTTTTGGGTTAAAGTGTACATACACTGAACTGTTTGGTATATGATTCTCTTATGAAAAGTACAAAATGACAAAGTGGTAAAGCAGCTGCAAGTACTTATCCCACAGCTGCACCACCAATGTAGGAGGCTGGCCTGGCTTATAGTGGGTACACTGTGGTACTTACACTCTGTGCCAGGTCCCGGTATCCCTTATTAGTAGAACAGAGGTGTTTCTAGCAGCTTATGCTGATAGAAGGTAGCTATGGCAAAGCAGTTTAGGCTGAACTAGGGGACATGCAAAGCTCCTACTATACCACTTATATCATATGCACAATATCATAAGAAAACACAATACTCAGAGTTACTAAAAATAAAGGTACTTTATTTTTATGACAATATGCCACAAGTATCTCAGTGAGTACCCTAAGTAAGAAGTTAAGTAATATACACAAGTTATATGTACACAAACCCAAAAAAGGTAAGGAAGAGTTGTAGGAGGCTGGACTGGCTTGTAGTGAGTACCAAGGGGTACTTACACCTTGCACCAGGCCCAGGTATCCCTTATTAGTGTATAGGGTGTCTAGCAGCTTAGGCTTATAGATAATGGTAGCTTAGCAGAGCAGCTTAGGCTCAACTAGGAGACGAGTGAAGCTCCTACAGTACCACTAATGTCACTTGCACAATATCATAAGAAAAAACAATACACAGATATACTAAAAATAAAGGTACTTTATTTTTATGACAATATGCCAAAGTATCTCAGTGAGTACCCTCAGTATGAGGATAGCAAATATACACAAGATATATGTACACAATACCAGAAATATGCAGTATAGTCTTAGAAAACAGTGCAAACAATGTATAGTTACAATAGGATGCAATGGGGACACATAGGGATAGGGGCAACACAAACCATATACTCCAAAAGTGGAATGCGAACCACGAATGGACCCCAAACCTAAGTGACCTTGTAGAGGGTCGCTGGGACTGTAAGAAAACAGCGAGGGTTAGAAAAATAGCCCACCCCAAGACCCTGAAAAGTGGGTGCAAAGTGCACTGAAGTTCCCCAAAAGACAAAGAGTCGTGATAGAGGAATAATGCAGGAAGGACACCAACCAACAATGCAACAACTGTGGATTTCCAATCTAGGGTACCTGTGGAACAAGGAGACCAAGTCCAAAAGTCACAAGCAAGTCGGAGATGGGCAAATGCCCAGGAAATGCCAGCTGCAAAGAAGCTTCTACTGGACAGAAGAAGCTGCGGTTTCTGCAGGAACGAAAAGGGCTAGAGACTTCCCCTTTGGTGGACAGATCCCACTCGCCGTGGAGAGTTGTGCAGAAGTGTTTTCCCGCTGAAAGAACGCCAACAAGCCTTGCTAGCTGCAAATCATACGGTTAGCGTTTTCGGACGCTGCTGAGGCCCAGGAGGGACCAGGAGGTCGCAAATTGTACCAGGAGAGAGAGGGGATGTCGCGCAAGACTAAGAGCCCTCTCAACAGCAGGTAGCACCCGGAAAAGTGCCAGAAACAGGCACTATGAGGATGCGTGAAATGGTGCTCGCCGAAGTTGCACAAAGGAGTCCCACGTCGCCGGAGACCAACTTAGAAAGTCGTGCAATGCAGGTTAGAGTGCCGTGGACCCAGGCTTGGCTGTGCAGAAAGGATTTCCACCGGAAGTGCACGGAAGCCGGAGTATTTGCAAAAGACGCAGTTTCCAACAATGCAGTCTGGCGTGGGGAGGCAAGGACTTACCTCCACCAAACTTGGACTGAAGAGTCACTGGACTGTGGGAGTCACTTGGACAGAGTTGCTGGATTCTAGGGACCTCGCTCGTTGTGCTGAGAGGAGACCCAAGGGACCGGTCATGCAGCTTTTTGGTGCCTGCGGTAGCAGGGGGAAGATTCCGTCGACCCACGGGAGATTTCTTCGGAGCTTCTGGTGCAGAGAGGAGGCAGACTACCCCCACAGCATGCACCACCAGGAAAACAGTCGAGAAGGCGGCAGGATCAGCGTTACAGAGTTGCAGTAGTCGTCTTAGCTACTATGTTGCAGTTTTGCAGGCTTCCAGCGCGGTCAGCAGTCGATTCCTTGGCAGAAGGTGAAGAGAGAGATGCAGAGGAACTCTGATGAGCTCTTGCATTCGTTATCTAAAGTTTCCCCAGAGACAGAGACCCTAAATAGCCAGAAAAGAGGGTTTGGCTACTTAGGAGAGAGGATAGGCTACTAACACCTGAAGGAGCCTATCAGAAGGAGTCTCTGACGTCACCTGGTGGCACTGGCCACTCAGAGCAGTCCAGTGTGCTGGCAGCACCTCTGTTTCCAAGATGGCAGAGGTCTGGAGCACACTGGAGGAGCTCTGGACACCTCCCAGGGGAGGTGCAGGTTAGGAGAGTGGTCACTCCCCTTTCCGTTGTCCAGTTTCGCGCCAGAGCAGGGGCTAAGGGGTCCCGGAACCGGTGTAGACTGGCTTATGCAGAATTGGGCACATCTGTGCCCAAGAAAGCATTTCCAGAGGCTGGGGGAGGCTGCTCCTCCCCTGCCTTCACACCATTTTCCAAAGGGAGAGGGTGTAACACCCTCTCTCAGAGGAAGTCCTTTGTTCTGCCATCCTGGGACAAGCCTGGCTTGACCCCAGGGGGGCAGAAACCTGTCTGAGGGGTTGGCAGTAGCAGCAGCTGCAGTGAAACCCCAGGAAAGGCAGTTTGGCAGTACCAGGGTCTGTGCTACAGACCACTGGGATCATGGAATTGTACCAATAATGCCAGGATGGCATAGAGGGGGCAATTCCATGATCTTAGACATGTTACATGGCCATATTCGGAGTTACCATTGTGAAGCTACATATAGGTAGTGACCTATATGTAGTGCACGCGTGTAATGGTGTCCCCGCACTCACAAAGTTCAGGGAATTGGCTCTGAACAATGTGGGGGCACCTTGGCTAGTGCCAGGGTGCCCTCACACTAAGTAACTTTGCACCTAACCTTTACCAGGTAAAGGTTAGACATATAGGTGACTTATAAGTTACTTAAGTGCAGTGTAAAATGGCTGTGAAATAACGTGGACGTTATTTCACTCAGGCTGCAGTGGCAGGCCTGTGTAAGAATTGTCAGAGCTCCCTATGGGTGGCAAAAGAAATGCTGCAGCCCATAGGGATCTCCTGGAACCCCAATACCCTGGGTACCTCAGTACCATATACTAGGGAATTATAAGGGTGTTCCAGTAAGCCAATGTAAATTGGTAAATTGGTCACTAGCCTGTTAGTGACAATTTGGAAAGAAATGAGAGAGCATAACCACTGAGGTTCTGATTAGCAGAGCCTCAGTGAGACAGTTAGTCACTACACAGGTAACACATTCAGGCACACTTATGAGCACTGGGGCCCTGGAGAACAGGGTCCCAGTGACACATACAACTAAAACAACATATATACAGTGAAAAATGGGGGTAACATGCCAGGCAAGATGGTACTTTCCTACACCCTTCCAAGGCCTTCACTGAACAGTCCACAAAATCTGTCCAGTCTTGAGAAGACTCTTTTCTGGTGTCTCTGAACTTAATTCTGTATTGTTCAGTGGTTAAGCTAAATCCATCCAAGAGTGCATCTTTCAAAACTGTGTAGTTGTTGGCTTCACTTTCTCTAACAGTAAGGAGCCTGTCCCTACCCTTTCCAGTGAAAGATAGCCACAAAATAGTAGCCCACTGCCTTTGAGGGACCAACTGTACCATACAGGCCCTCTCAAGTGCAGCAAACCACTTATTAATGTCATCCCCCTCCTTGTAAGGGGGGACTATCTTCCTGGAATCTTGCTCTCTAACAGGATTGCTATCAGGAATACTACTGCTGCCACCATGGGGTCCAGACCCCAATCTCTGTCTCTCCTTCTCCAGGTCTAAGGATTCCCTATCTAAGGCCAGCTGTTGTTGTTTAAGCTTCAATCTGGTCTCTTCAACCCTCAACCTTTTGAGTTCCCTTTCTAGATATACTCAGGGTGGGTGGGTGGGTTGGGAATGCTTTGACACAGATGACAAATTAGAAACTTCAGAGGGGGACCTGGCCCTAACTGTCTGGACCCTGGTAACCTGGCCTCTAGGGAAAAGGGATGCCTTACTGTTATGGGAACCTTTCTCACTGCCAGCATCACGAGGTGCCCTGCTAGGGGGAAGACCCTTGTCAGAACCCTCCCCAGCTTCTTCATGGGGATCCTCTGAATCAGACTGGGAAGCTTCTCCCTTTTCTAATCTCTCATTTGATGGGCCAGACTAGTTCTGCTCATCCACAACAAGCATATTAAAGAGAAACTCTTTTGTAGGGTTCTTTCCTTTAGATAAACCTCTATCCAGGCAGAGACCCCTTATACTCTTGTAGTTCAAACTCTCATAGGTTGCATTAACAGTTTTGAGAGTAGAATCTACAACATACATGATAGAAAAGGTTTAAGGATAGTGAGAAGAGAGAAAAAGTTTCAGAACTTTTTAAAGCACAGAGAAAAAAAAGCTTTTTCTAACTTTTAGAAAACTTTTAGAAGTTTTAAGAGATTTTTCAGAACGTTGTAAAAAGTTTTAGGATCGAAAAGCAAACTTTTTGGGTTAAAGTGTACATACACTGAACTGTTTGGTATATGATTCTCTTATGAAAAGTACAAAATGACAAAGTGGTAAAGCAGCTGCAAGTACTTATCCCACAGCTGCACCACCAATGTAGGAGGCTGGCCTGGCTTATAGTGGGTACACTGTGGTACTTACACTCTGTGCCAGGTCCCGGTATCCCTTATTAGTAGAACAGAGGTGTTTCTAGCAGCTTATGCTGATAGAAGGTAGCTATGGCAAAGCAGTTTAGGCTGAACTAGGGGACATGCAAAGTTCCTACTATACCACTTATATCATATGCACAATATCATAAGAAAACACAATACTCAGAGTTACTAAAAATAAAGGTACTTTATTTTTATGACAATATGCCACAAGTATCTCAGTGAGTACCCTAAGTAAGAAGTTAAGTAATATACACAAGTTATATGTACACAAACCCAAAAAAGCTAAGGAAGAGTTGTAGGAGGCTGGACTGGCTTGTAGTGAGTACCAAGGGGTACTTACACCTTGCACCAGGCCCAGGTATCCCTTATTAGTGTATAGGGTGTCTAGCAGCTTAGGCTTATAGATAATGGTAGCTTAGCAGAGCAGCTTAGGCTCAACTAGGAGACGAGTGAAGCTCCTACAGTACCACTAATGTCACTTGCACAATATCATAAGAAAAAACAATACACAGATATACTAAAAATAAAGGTACTTTATTTTTATGACAATATGCCAAAGTATCTCAGTGAGTACCCTCAGTATGAGGATAGCAAATATACACAAGATATATGTACACAATACCAGAAATATGCAGTATAGTCTTAGAAAACAGTGCAAACAATGTATAGTTACAATAGGATGCAATGGGGACACATAGGGATAGGGGCAACACAAACCATATACTCCAAAAGTGGAATGCGAACCACGAATGGACCCCAAACCTATGTGACCTTGTAGAGGGTCGCTGGGACTGTAAGAAAACAGCGAGGGTTAGAAAAATAGCCCACCCCAAGACCCTGAAAAGTGGGTGCAAAGTGCACTGAAGTTCCCCAAAAGACAAAGAGTCGTGATAGAGGAATAATGCAGGAAGGACACCAACCAACAATGCAACAACTGTGGATTTCCAATCTAGGGTACCTGTGGAACAAGGGGACCAAGTCCAAAAGTCACAAGCAAGTCGGAGATGGGCAAATGCCCAGGAAATGCCAGCTGCGGGTGCAAAGAAGCTTCTACTGGACAGAAGAAGCTGCGGTTTCTGCAGGAACGAAAAGGGCTAGAGACTTCCCCTTTGGTGGACGGATCCCACTCGCCGTGGAGAGTTGTGCAGAAGTGTTTTCCCGCTGAAAGAACCCCAACAAGCCTTGCTAGCTGCAAATCGTGCGGTTAGCGTTTTCGGATGCTGCTGAGGCCCAGGAGGGACCAGGAGGTCGCAAATTGTACCAGGAGAGAGAGGGGATGTCGAGCAAGACAAGGAGCCCTCTCAACAGCAGGTAGCACCCGGAAAAGTGCCAGAAACAGGCACTATGAGGATGCGTGAAATGGTGCTCGCCGAAGTTGCACAAAGGAGTCCCACGTCGCCGGAGACCAACTTAGAAAGTCGTGCAATGCAGGTTAGAGTGCCGTGGACCCAGGCTTGGCTGTGCACAAAGGATTTCCACCGGAAGTGCACGGAAGCCGGAGTATTTGCAAAAGACGCAGTTTCCAACAATGCAGTCTGGCGTGGGGAGGCAAGGACTTACCTCCACCAAACTTGGACTGAAGAGTCACTGGACTGTGGGAGTCACTTGGACAGAGTTGCTGGATTCTAGGGACCTCGCTCGTTGTGCTGAGAGGAGACCCAAGGGACCGGTCATGCAGCTTTTTGGTGCCTGCGGTAGCAGGGGGAAGATTCCGTCGACCCACGGGAGATTTCTTCGGAGCTTCTGGTGCAGAGAGGACGCAGACTACCCCCACAGCATGCACCACCAGGAAAACAGTCGAGAAGGCGGCAGGATCAGCGTCACAGAGTTGCAGTAGTCGTCTTAGCTACTATGTTGCAGTTTTGCAGGCTTCCAGCGCGGTCAGCAGTCGATTCCTTGGCAGAAGGTGAAGAGAGAGATGCAGAGGAACTCTGATGAGCTCTTGCATTCGTTATCTAAAGTTTCCCCAGAGACAGAGACCCTAAATAGCCAGAAAAGAGGGTTTGGCTACTTAGGAGAGAGGATAGGCTACTAACACCTGAAGGAGCCTATCAGAAGGAGTCTCTGACGTCACCTGGTGGCACTGGCCACTCAGAGCAGTCCAGTGTGCTGGCAGCACCTCTGTTTCCAAGATGGCAGAGGTCTGGAGCACACTGGAGGAGCTCTGGACACCTCCCAGGGGAGGTGCAGGTTAGGAGAGTGGTCACTCCCCTTTCCGTTGTCCAGTTTCGCGCCAGAGCAGGGGCTAAGGGGTCCCGGAACCGGTGTAGACTGGCTTATGCAGAATTGGGCACATCTGTGCCCAAGAAAGCATTTCCAGAGGCTGGGGGAGGCTGCTCCTCCCCTGCCTTCACACCATTTTCCAAAGGGAGAGGGTGTAACACCCTCTCTCAGAGGAAGTCCTTTGTTCTGCCATCCTGGGACAAGCCTGGCTTGACCCCAGGGGGGCAGAAACCTGTCTGAGGGGTTGGCAGTAGCAGCAGCTGCAGTGAAACCCCAGGAAAGGCAGTTTGGCAGTACCAGGGTCTGTGCTACAGACCACTGGGATCATGGAATTGTACCAATAATGCCAGGATGGCATAGAGGGGGCAATTCCATGATCTTAGACATGTTACATGGCCATATTCGGAGTTACCATTGTGAAGCTACATATAGGTAGTGACCTATATGTAGTGCACGCGTGTAATGGTGTCCCGCACTCACAAAGTTCAGGGAATTGGCTCTGAACAATGTGGGGGCACCTTGGCTAGTGCCAGGGTGCCCTCACACTAAGTAACTTTGCACCTAACCTTTACCAGGTAAAGGTTAGACATATAGGTGACTTATAAGTTACTTAAGTGCAGTGTAAAATGGCTGTGAAATAACGTGGACGTTATTTCACTCAGGCTGCAGTGGCAGGCCTGTGTAAGAATTGTCAGAGCTCCCTATGGGTGGCAAAAGAAATGCTGCAGCCCATAGGGATCTCCTGGAACCCCAATACCCTGGGTACCTCAGTACCATATACTAGGGAATTATAAGGGTGTTCCAGTAAGCCAATGTAAATTGGTAAATTGGTCACTAGCCTGTTAGTGACAATTTGGAAAGAAATGAGAGAGCATAACCACTGAGGTTCTGATTAGCAGAGCCTCAGTGAGACAGTTAGTCACTACACAGGTAACACATTCAGGCACACTTATGAGCACTGGGGCCCTGGAGAACAGGGTCCCAGTGACACATACAACTAAAACAACATATATACAGTGAAAAATGGGGGTAACATGCCAGGCAAGATGGTACTTTCTACACCCTTCCAAGGCCTTCACTGAACAGTCCACAAAATCTGTCCAGTCTTGAGAAGACTCTTTTCTGGTGTCTCTGAACTTAATTCTGTATTGTTCAGTGGTTAAGCTAAATCCATCCAAGAGTGCATCTTTCAAAACTGTGTAGTTGTTGGCTTCACTTTCTCTAACAGTAAGGAGCCTGTCCCTACCCTTTCCAGTGAAAGATAGCCACAAAATAGTAGCCCACTGCCTTTGAGGGACCAACTGTACCATACAGGCCCTCTCAAGTGCAGCAAACCACTTATTAATGTCATCCCCCTCCTTGTAAGGGGGGACTATCTTCCTGGAATCTTGCTCTCTAACAGGATTGCTATCAGGAATACTACTGCTGCCACCATGGGGTCCAGACCCCAATCTCTGTCTCTCCTTCTCCAGGTCTAAGGATTCCCTATCTAAGGCCAGCTGTTGTTGTTTAAGCTTCAATCTGGTCTCTTCAACCCTCAACCTTTTGAGTTCCCTTTCTAGATATACTCAGGGTGGGTGGGTTGGGAATGCTTTGACACAGATGACAAATTAGAAACTTCAGAGGGGGACCTGGCCCTAACTGTCTGGACCCTGGTAACCTGGCCTCTAGGGAAAAGGGATGCCTTACTGTTATGGGAACCTTTCTCACTGCCAGCATCACGAGGTGCCCTGCTAGGGGGAAGACCCTTGTCAGAACCCTCCCCAGCTTCTTCATGGGGATCCTCTGAATCAGACTGGGAAGCTTCTCCCTTTTCTAATCTCTCATTTGATGGGCCAGACTAGTTCTGCTCATCCACAACAAGCATATTAAAGAGAAACTCTTTTGTAGGGTTCTTTCCTTTAGATAAACCTCTATCCAGGCAGAGACCCCTTATACTCTTGTAGTTCAAACTCTCATAGGTTGCATTAACAGTTTTGAGAGTAGAATCTACAACATACATGATAGAAAAGGTTTAAGGATAGTGAGAAGAGAGAAAAAGTTTCAGAACTTTTTAAAGCACAGAGAAAAAAAAGCTTTTTCTAACTTTTAGAAAACTTTTAGAAGTTTTAAGAGATTTTTCAGAACGTTGTAAAAAGTTTTAGGATCGAAAAGCAAACTTTTTGGGTTAAAGTGTACATACACTGAACTGTTTGGTATATGATTCTCTTATGAAAAGTACAAAATGACAAAGTGGTAAAGCAGCTGCAAGTACTTATCCCACAGCTGCACCACCAATGTAGGAGGCTGGCCTGGCTTATAGTGGGTACACTGTGGTACTTACACTCTGTGCCAGGTCCCGGTATCCCTTATTAGTAGAACAGAGGTGTTTCTAGCAGCTTATGCTGATAGAAGGTAGCTATGGCAAAGCAGTTTAGGCTGAACTAGGGGACATGCAAAGCTCCTACTATACCACTTATATCATATGCACAATATCATAAGAAAACACAATACTCAGAGTTACTAAAAATAAAGGTACTTTATTTTTATGACAATATGCCACAAGTATCTCAGTGAGTACCCTAAGTAAGAAGTTAAGTAATATACACAAGTTATATGTACACAAACCCAAAAAAGGTAAGGAAGAGTTGTAGGAGGCTGGACTGGCTTGTAGTGAGTACCAAGGGGTACTTACACCTTGCACCAGGCCCAGGTATCCCTTATTAGTGTATAGGGTGTCTAGCAGCTTAGGCTTATAGATAATGGTAGCTTAGCAGAGCAGCTTAGGCTCAACTAGGAGACGAGTGAAGCTCCTACAGTACCACTAATGTCACTTGCACAATATCATAAGAAAAAACAATACACAGATATACTAAAAATAAAGGTACTTTATTTTTATGACAATATGCCAAAGTATCTCAGTGAGTACCATCAGTATGAGGATAGCAAATATACACAAGATATATGTACACAATACCAGAAATATGCAGTATAGTCTTAGAAAACAGTGCAAACAATGTATAGTTACAATAGGATGCAATGGGGACACATAGGGATAGGGGCAACACAAACCATATACTCCAAAAGTGGAATGCGAACCACGAATGGACCCCAAACCTATGTGACCTTGTAGAGGGTCGCTGGGACTGTAAGAAAACAGCGAGGGTTAGAAAAATAGCCCACCCCAAGACCCTGAAAAGTGGGTGCAAAGTGCACTGAAGTTCCCCAAAAGACAAAGAGTCGTGATAGAGGAATAATGCAGGAAGGACACCAACCAACAATGCAACAACTGTGGATTTCCAATCTAGGGTACCTGTGGAACAAGGGGACCAAGTCCAAAAGTCACAAGCAAGTTGGAGATGGGCAAATGCCCAGGAAATGCCAGCTGCGGGTGCAAAGAAGCTTCTACTGGACAGAAGAAGCTGCGGTTTCTGCAGGAACGAAAAGGGCTAGAGACTTCCCCTTTGGTGGACGGATCCCACTCGCCGTGGAGAGTTGTGCAGAAGTGTTTTCCCGCTGAAAGAACGCCAACAAGCCTTGCTAGCTGCAAATCGTGCGGTTAGCGTTTTCGGACGCTGCTGAGGCCCAGGAGGGACCAGGAGGTCGCAAATTGTACCAGGAGAGAGAGGGGATGTCGAGCAAGACAAGGAGACCTCTCAGCAGCAGGTAGCACCCAGAAAAGTGCCAGAAACAGGCACTATGAGGATGCGTGAAATGGTGCTCGCCGAAGTTGCACAAAGGAGTCCCACGTCGCCGGAGACCAACTTAGAAAGTCGTGCAATGCAGGTTAGAGTGCCGTGGACCCAGGCTTGGCTGTGCACAAAGGATTTCCACCGGAAGTGCACGGAAGCCGGAGTATTTGCAAAAGACGCAGTTTCCAACAATGCAGTCTGGCGTGGGGAGGCAAGGACTTACCTCCACCAAACTTGGACTGAAGAGTCACTGGACTGTGGGAGTCACTTGGACAGAGTTGCTGGATTCTAGGGACCTCGCTCGTTGTGCTGAGAGGAGACCCAAGGGACCGGTCATGCAGCTTTTTGGTGCCTGCGGTAGCAGGGGGAAGATTCCGTCGACCCACGGGAGATTTCTTCGGAGCTTCTGGTGCAGAGAGGAGGCAGACTACCCCCACAGCATGCACCACCAGGAAAACAGTCGAGAAGGTGGCAGGATCAGCGTTACAGAGTTGCAGTAGTCGTCTTAGCTACTATGTTGCAGTTTTGCAGGCTTCCAGCGCGGTCAGCAGTCGATTCCTTGGCAGAAGGTGAAGAGAGAGATGCAGAGGAACTCTGATGAGCTCTTGCATTCGTTATCTAAAGTTTCCCCAGAGACAGAGACCCTAAATAGCCAGAAAAGAGGGTTTGGTTACTTAGGAGAGAGGATAGGCTACTAACACCTGAAGGAGCCTATCAGAAGGAGTCTCTGACGTCACCTGGTGGCACTGGCCACTCAGAGCAGTCCAGTGTGCTGGCAGCACCTCTGTTTCCAAGATGGCAGAGGTCTGGAGCACACTGGAGGAGCTCTGGACACCTCCCAGGGGAGATGCAGGTTAGGAGAGTGGTCACTCCCCTTTCCTTTGTCCAGTTTCGCGCCAGAGCAGGGGCTAAGGGGTCCCGGAACCGGTGTAGACTGGCTTATGCAGAATTGGGCACATCTGTGCCCAAGAAAGCATTTCCAGAGGCTGGGGGAGGCTGCTCCTCCCCTGCCTTCACACCATTTTCCAAAGGGAGAGGGTGTAACACCCTCTCTCAGAGGAAGTCCTTTGTTCTGCCATCCTGGGACAAGCCTGGCTTGACCCCAGGGGGGCAGAAACCTGTCTGAGGGGTTGGCAGCAGCAGCTGCAGTGAAACCCCAGGAAAGGCAGTTTGGCAGTACCAGGGTCTGTGCTACAGACCACTGGGATCATGGAATTGTACCAATAATGCCAGAATGGCATAGAGGGGGCAATTCCATGATCTTAGACATGTTACATGGCCATATTCGGAGTTACCATTGTGAAGCTACATATAGGTAGTGACCTATATGTAGTGCACGCGTGTAATGGTGTCCCCGCACTCACAAAGTTCAGGGAATTGGCTCTGAACAATGTGGGGGCACCTTGGCTAGTGCCAGGGTGCCCTCACACTAAGTAACTTTGCACCTAACCTTTACCAGGTAAAGGTTAGACATATAGGTGACTTATAAGTTACTTAAGTGCAGTGTAAAATGGCTGTGAAATAACGTGGACGTTATTTCACTCAGGCTGCAGTGGCAGGCCTGTGTAAAAATTGTCAGAGCTCCCTATGGGTGGCAAAAGAAATGCTGCAGCCCATAGGGATCTCCTGGAACCCCAATACCCTGGGTACCTCAGTACCATATACTAGGGAATTATAAGGGTGTTCCAGTAAGCCAATGTAAATTGGTAAATTGGTCACTAGCCTGTTAGTGACAATTTGGAAAGAAATGAGAGAGCATAACCACTGAGGTTCTGATTAGCAGAGCCTCAGTGAGACAGTTAGTCACTACACAGGTAACACATTCAGGCACACTTATGAGCACTGGGGCCCTGGAGAACAGGGTCCCAGTGACACATACAACTAAAACAACATATATACAGTGAAAAATGGGGGTAACATGCCAGGCAAGATGGTACTTTCCTACACCCTTCCAAGGCCTTCACTGAACAGTCCACAAAATCTGTCCAGTCTTGAGAAGACTCTTTTCTGGTGTCTCTGAACTTAATTCTGTATTGTTCAGTGGTTAAGCTAAATCCATCCAAGAGTGCATCTTTCAAAACTGTGTAGTTGTTGGCTTCACTTTCTCTAACAGTAAGGAGCCTGTCCCTACCCTTTCCAGTGAAAGATAGCCACAAAATAGTAGCCCACTGCCTTTGAGGGACCAACTGTACCATACAGGCCCTCTCAAGTGCAGCAAACCACTTATTAATGTCATCCCCCTCCTTGTAAGGGGGGACTATCTTCCTGGAATCTTGCTCTCTAACAGGATTGCTATCAGGAATACTACTGCTGCCACCATGGGGTCCAGACCCCAATCTCTGTCTCTCCTTCTCCAGGTCTAAGGATTCCCTATCTAAGGCCAGCTGTTGTTGTTTAAGCTTCAATCTGGTCTCTTCAACCCTCAACCTTTTGAGTTCCCTTTCTAACAAGATATACTCAGGGTGGGTGGGTTGGGAATGCTTTGACACAGATGACAAATTAGAAACTTCAGAGGGGGACCTGGCCCTAACTGTCTGGACCCTGGTAACCTGGCCTCTAGGGAAAAGGGATGCCTTACTGTTATGGGAACCTTTCTCACTGCCAGCATCACGAGGTGCCCTGCTAGGGGGAAGACCCTTGTCAGAACCCTCCCCAGCTTCTTCATGGGGATCCTCTGAATCAGACTGGGAAGCTTCTCCCTTTTCTAATCTCTCATTTGATGGGCCAGACTAGTTCTGCTCATCCACAACAAGCATATTAAAGAGAAACTCTTTTGTAGGGTTCTTTCCTTTAGATAAACCTCTATCCAGGCAGAGACCCCTTATACTCTTGTAGTTCAAACTCTCATAGGTTGCATTAACAGTTTTGAGAGTAGAATCTACAACATACATGATAGAAAAGGTTTAAGGATAGTGAGAAGAGAGAAAAAGTTTCAGAACTTTTTAAAGCACAGAGAAAAAAAAGCTTTTTCTAACTTTTAGAAAACTTTTAGAAGTTTTAAGAGATTTTTCAGAACGTTGTAAAATGTTTTAGGATCGAAAAGCAAACTTTTTGGGTTAAAGTGTACATACACTGAACTGTTTGGTATATGATTCTCTTATGAAAAGTACAAAATGACAAAGTGGTAAAGCAGCTGCAAGTACTTATCCCACAGCTGCACCACCAATGTAGGAGGCTGGCCTGGCTTATAGTGGGTACACTGTGGTACTTACACTCTGTGCCAGGTCCCGGTATCCCTTATTAGTAGAACAGAGGTGTTTCTAGCAGCTTATGCTGATAGAAGGTAGCTATGGCAAAGCAGTTTAGGCTGAACTAGGGGACATGCAAAGCTCCTACTATACCACTTATATCATATGCACAATATCATAAGAAAACACAATACTCAGAGTTACTAAAAATAAAGGTACTTTATTTTTATGACAATATGCCACAAGTATCTCAGTGAGTACCCTAAGTAAGAAGTTAAGAATATACACAAGTTATATGTACACAAACCCAAAAAAGCTAAGGAAGAGTTGTAGGAGGCTGGACTGGCTTGTAGTGAGTACCAAGGGGTACTTACACCTTGCACCAGGCCCAGGTATCCCTTATTAGTGTATAGGGTGTCTAGCAGCTTAGGCTTATAGATAATGGTAGCTTAGCAGAGCAGCTTAGGCTCAACTAGGAGACGAGTGAAGCTCCTACAGTACCACTAATGTCACTTGCACAATATCATAAGAAAAAACAATACACAGATATACTAAAAATAAAGGTACTTTATTTTTATGACAATATGCCAAAGTATCTCAGTGAGTACCCTCAGTATGAGGATAGCAAATATACACAAGATATATGTACACAATACCAGAAATATGCAGTATAGTCTTAGAAAACAGTGCAAACAATGTATAGTTACAATAGGATGCAATGGGGACACATAGGGATAGGGGCAACACAAACCATATACTCCAAAAGTGGAATGCGAACCACGAATGGACCCCAAACCTATGTGACCTTGTAAAGGGTCGCTGGGACTGTAAGAAAACAGCGAGGGTTAGAAAAATAGCCCACCCCAAGACCCTGAAAAGTGGGTGCAAAGTGCACTGAAGTTCCCCAAAAGACAAAGAGTCGTGATAGAGGAATAATGCAGGAAGGACACCAACCAACAATGCAACAACTGTGGATTTCCAATCTAGGGTACCTGTGGAACAAGGGGACCAAGTCCAAAAGTCACAAGCAAGTCGGAGATGGGCAAATGCCCAGGAAATGCCAGCTGCGGGTGCAAAGAAGCTTCTACTGGACAGAAGAAGCTGCGGTTTCTGCAGGAACGAAAAGGGCTAGAGACTTCCCCTTTGGTGGACGGATCCCACTCGCCGTGGAGAGTTGTGCAGAAGTGTTTTCCCGCTGAAGGAACGCCAACAAGCCTTGCTAGCTGCAAATAGTGCGGTTAGCGTTTTCGGACGCTGCTGAAGCCCAGGAGGGACCAGGAGGTCGCAAATTGTACCAGGAGAGAGAGGGGATGTCGAGCAAGACAAGGAGCCCTCTCAACAGCAGGTAGCACCCGGAAAAGTGCCAGAAACAGGCACTATGAGGATGCGTGAAATGGTGCTCGCCTAAGTTGCACAAAGGAGTCCCACGTCGCCGGATACCAACTTAGAAAGTCGTGCAATGCAGGTTAGAGTGCCGTGGACCCAGGCTTGGCTGTGCACAAAGGATTTCCACCGGAAGTGCACGGAAGCCGGAGTATTTGCAAAAGACGCAGTTTCCAACAATGCAGTCTGGCGTGGGGAGGCAAGGACTTACCTCCACCAAACTTGGACTGAAGAGTCACTGGACTGTGGGAGTCACTTGGACAGAGTAGCTGGATTCTAGGGACCTCGCTCGTTGTGCTGAGAGGAGACCCAAGGGACCGGTCATGCAGCTTTTTGGTGCCTGCGGTAGCAGGGGGAAGATTCCGTCGACCCACGGGAGATTTCTTCGGAGCTTCTGGTGCAGAGAGGAGGCAGACTACCCCCACAGCATGCACCACCAGGAAAACAGTCGAGAAGGCGGCAGGATCAGCGTTACAGAGTTGCAGTAGTCGTCTTAGCTACTATGTTGCAGTTTTGCAGGCTTCCAGCGCGGTCAGCAGTCGATTCCTTGGAAGAAGGTGAAGAGAGAGATGCAGAGGAACTCTGATGAGCTCTTGCATTCGTTATCTAAAGTTTCCCGAGAGACAGAGACCCTAAATAGCCAGAAAAGAGGGTTTGGCTACTTAGGAGAGAGGATAGGCTACTAACACCTGAAGGAGCCTATCAGAAGGAGTCTCTGACGTCACCTGGTGGCACTGGCCACTCAGAGCAGTCCAGTGTGCTGGCAGCACCTCTGTTTCCAAGATGGCAGAGGTCTGGAGCACACTGGAGGAGCTCTGGACACCTCCCAGGGGAGGTGCAGGTTAGGAGAGTGGTCACTCCCCTTTCCTTTGTCCAGTTTCGCGCCAGAGCAGGGGCTAAGGGATCCCGGAACCGGTGTAGACTGGCTTATGCAGAATTGGACACATCTGTGCCCAAGAAAGCATTTCCAGAGGCTGGGGGAGGCTGCTCCTCCCCTGCCTTCACACCATTTTCCAAAGGGAGAGGGTGTAACACCCTCTCTCAGAGGAAGTCCTTTGTTCTGCCATCCTGGGACAAGCCTGGCTTGACCCCAGGGGGGCAGAAACCTGTCTGAGGGGTTGGCAGCAGCAGCAGCTGCAGTGAAACCCCAGGAAAGGCAGTTTGGCAGTACCAGGGTCTGTGCTACAGACCACTGGGATCATGGAATTGTACCAATAATGCCAGTATGGCATAGAGGGGGCAATTCCATGATCTTAGACATGTTACATGGCCATATTCGGAGTTACCATTGTGAAGCTACATATAGGTAGTGACCTATATGTAGTGCACGCGTGTAATGGTGTCCCCGCACTCACAAAGTTCAGGGAATTGGCTCTGAACAATGTGGGGGCACCTTGGCTAGTGCCAGGGTGCCCTCACACTAAGTAACTTTGCACCTAACCTTTACCAGGTAAAGGTTAGACATATAGGTGACTTATAAGTTACTTAAGTGCAGTGTAAAATGGCTGTGAAATAACGTGGACGTTATTTCACTCAGGTTGCAGTGGCAGGCCTGTGTAAGAATTGTCAGAGCTCCCTATGGGTGGCAAAAGAAATGCTGCAGCCCATAGGGATCTCCTGGAACCCCAATACCCTGGGTACCTCAGTACCATATACTAGGGAATTATAAGGGTGTTCCAGTAAGCCAATGTAAATTGGTAAATTGGTCACTAGCCTGTTAGTGACAATTTGGAAAGAAATGAGAGAGCATAACCACTGAGGTTCTGATTAGCAGAGCCTCAGTGAGACAGTTAGTCACTACACAGGTAACACATTCAGGCACACTTATGAGCACTGGGGCCCTGGAGAACAGGGTCCCAGTGACACATACAACTAAAACAACATATATACAGTGAAAAATGGGGGTAACATGCCAGGCAAGATGGTACTTTCCTACACCCTTCCAAGGCCTTCACTGAACAGTCCACAAAATCTGTCCAGTCTTGAGAAGACTCTTTTCTGGTGTCTCTGAACTTAATTCTGTATTGTTCAGTGGTTAAGCTAAATCCATCCAAGAGTGCATCTTTCAAAACTGTGTAGTTGTTGGCTTCACTTTCTCTAACAGTAAGGAGCCTGTCCCTACCCTTTCCAGTGAAAGATAGCCACAAAATAGTAGCCCACTGCCTTTGAGGGACCAACTGTACCATACAGGCCCTCTCAAGTGCAGCAAACCACTTATTAATGTCATCCCCCTCCTTGTAAGGGGGGACTATCTTCCTGGAATCTTGCTCTCTAACAGGATTGCTATCAGGAAAACTACTGCTGCCACCATGGGGTCCAGACCCCAATCTCTGTCTCTCCTTCTCCAGGTCTAAGGATTCCCTATCTAAGGCCAGCTGTTGTTGTTTAAGCTTCAATCTGGTCTCTTCAACCCTCAACCTTTTGAGTTCCCTTTCTAACAAGATATACTCAGGGTGGGTGGGTTGGGAATGCTTTGACACAGATGACAAATTAGAAACTTCAGAGGGGGACCTGGCCCTAACTGTCTGGACCCTGGTAACCTGGCCTCTAGGGAAAAGGGATGCCTTACTGTTATGGGAACCTTTCTCACTGCCAGCATCACGAGGTGCCCTGCTAGGGGGAAGACCCTTGTCAGAACCTTCCCCAGCTTCTTCATGGGGATCCTCTGAATCAGACTGGGAAGCTTCTCCCTTTTCTAATCTCTCATTTGATGGGCCAGACTAGTTCTGCTCATCCACAACAAGCATATTAAAGAGAAACTCTTTTGTAGGGTTCTTTCCTTTAGATAAATCTCTATCCAGGCAGAGACCCCTTATACTCTTGTAGTTCAAACTCTCATAGGTTGCATTAACAGTTTTGAGAGTAGAATCTACAACATACATGATAGAAAAGGTTTAAGGATAGTGAGAAGAGAGAAAAAGTTTCAGAACTTTTTAAAGCACAGAGAAAAAAAAGCTTTTTCTAACTTTTAGAAAACTTTTAGAAGTTTTAAGAGATTTTTCAGAACGTTGTAAAAAGTTTTAGGATCGAAAAGCAAACTTTTGGGGTTAAAGTGTACATACACTGAACTGTTTGGTATATGATTCTCTTATGAAAAGTACAAAATGACAAAGTGGTAAAGCAGCTGCAAGTACTTATCCCACAGCTGCACCACCAATGTAGGAGGCTGGCCTGGCTTATAGTGGGTACACTGTGGTACTTACACTCTGTGCCAGGTCCCGGTATCCCTTATTAGTAGAACAGAGGTGTTTCTAGCAGCTTATGCTGATAGAAGGTAGCTATGGCAAAGCAGGTTAGGCTGAACTAGGGGACATGCAAAGCTCCTACTATACCACTTATATCATATGCACAATATCATAAGAAAACACAATACTCAGAGTTACTAAAAATAAAGGTACTTTATTTTTATGACAATATGCCACAAGTATCTCAGTGAGTACCCTAAGTAAGAAGTTAAGTAATATACACAAGTTATATGTACACAAACCCAAAAAAGGTAAGGAAGAGTTGTAGGAGGCTGGACTGGCTTGTAGTGAGTACCAAGGGGTACTTACACCTTGCACCAGGCCCAGGTATCCCTTATTAGTGTATAGGGTGTCTAGCAGCTTAGGCTTATAGATAATGGTAGCTTAGCAGAGCAGCTTAGGCTCAACTAGGAGACGAGTGAAGCTCCTACAGTACCACTAATGTCACTTGCACAATATCATAAGAAAAAACAATACACAGATATACTAAAAATAAAGGTACTTTATTTTTATGACAATATGCCAAAGTATCTCAGTGAGTACCCTCAGTATGAGGATAGCAAATATACACAAGATATATGTACACAATACCAGAAATATGCAGTATAGTCTTAGAAAACAGTGCAAACAATGTATAGTTACAATAGGATGCAATGGGGACACATAGGGATAGGGGCAACACAAACCATATACTCCAAAAGTGGAATGCGAACCACGAATGGACCCCAAACCTATGTGACCTTGTAGAGGGTCGCTGGGACTGTAAGAAAACAGTGAGGGTTAGAAAAATAGCCCACCCCAAGACCCTGAAAAGTGGGTGCAAAGTGCACTGAAGTTCCCCAAAAGACAAAGAGTCGTGATAGAGGAATAATGCAGGAAGGACACCAACCAACAATGCAACAACTGTGGATTTCCAATCTAGGGTACCTGTGGAACAAGGGGACCAAGTCCAAAAGTCACAAGCAAGTCGGAGATGGGCAAATGCCCAGGAAATGCCAGCTGCGGGTGCAAAGAAGCTTCTACTGGACAGAAGAAGCTGCGGTTTCTGCAGGAACGAAAAGGGCTAGAGACTTCCCCTTTGGTGGACGGATCCCACTTGCCGTGGAGAGTTGTGCAG
This sequence comes from Pleurodeles waltl, assembly GCF_031143425.1. Lineage (NCBI taxonomy): Eukaryota > Metazoa > Chordata > Amphibia > Caudata > Salamandridae > Pleurodeles > Pleurodeles waltl. The sequence continues at coordinate 1,545,362,498 of NC_090447.1, forward strand.
AAGTATTTTCCCGCTGAAAGAACGCCAACAAGCCTTGCTAGCTGCAAATCGTGCGGTTAGCGTTTTCGGACGCTGCTGAGGCCCAGGAGGGACCAGGAGGTCGCAAATTGTACCAGGAGAGAGAGGGGACGTCGAGCAAGACAAGGAGCCCTCTCAACAGCAGGTAGCACCCGGAAAAGTGCCAGAAACAGGCACTATGAGGATGCGTGAAATGGTGCTTGCCGAAGTTGCACAAAGGAGTCCCACGTCGCCGGAGACCAACTTAGAAAGTCGTGCAATGCAGGTTAGAGTGCCGTGGACCCAGGCTTGGCTGTGCACAAAGGATTTCCACCGGAAGTGCACGGAAGCCGGAGTATTTGCAAAAGACGCAGTTTCCAACAATGCAGTCTGGCGTGGGGAGGCAAGGACTTACCTCCACCAAACTTGGACTGAAGAGTCACTGGACTGTGGGAGTCACTTGGACAGAGTTGCTGGATTCTAGGGACCTCGCTCGTTGTGCTGAGAGGAGACCCAAGGGACCGGTCATGCAGCTTTTTGGTGCCTGCGGTAGCAGGGGGAAGATTCCGTCGACCCACGGGAGATTTCTTCGGAGCTTCTGGTGCAGAGAGGAGGCAGACAACCCGACAGCATGCACCACCAGGAAAACAGTCGAGAAGGCGGCAGGATCAGCGTTACAGAGTTGCAGTAGTCGTCTTAGCTACTATGTTGCAGTTTTGCAGGCTTCCAGCGCGGTCAGCAGTCGATTCCTTGGCAGAAGGTGAAGAGAGAGATGCAGAGGAACTCTGATGAGCTCTTGCATTCGTTATCTAAAGTTTCCCCAGAGACAGAGACCCTAAATAGCCAGAAAAGAGGGTTTGGCTACTTAGGAGAGAGGATAGGCTACTAACACCTGAAGGAGCCTATCAGAAGGAGTCTCTGACGTCACCTGGTGGCACTGGCCACTCAGAGCAGTCCAGTGTGCTGGCAGCACCTCTGTTTCCAAGATGGCAGAGGTCTGGAGCACACTGGAGGAGCTCTGGACACCTCCCAGGGGAGGTGCAGGTTAGGAGAGTGGTCACTCCCCTTTCCTTTGTCCAGTTTCGCGCCAGAGCAGGGGCTAAGGGATCCCGGAACCGGTGTAGACTGGCTTATGCAGAATTGGACACATCTGTGCCCAAGAAAGCATTTCCAGAGGCTGGGGGAGGCTGCTCCTCCCCTGCCTTCACACCATTTTCCAAAGGGAGAGGGTGTAACACCCTCTCTCAGAGGAAGTCCTTTGTTCTGCCATCCTGGGATAAGCCTGGCTTGACCCCAGGGGGGCAGAAACCTGTCTGAGGGGTTGGCAGCAGCAGCAGCTGCAGTGAAACCCCAGGAAAGGCAGTTTGGCAGTACCAGGGTCTGTGCTACAGACCACTGGGATCATGGAATTGTACCAATAATGCCAGGATGGCATAGAGGGGGCAATTCCATGATCTTAGACATGTTACATGGCCATATTCGGAGTTACCATTGTGAAGCTACATATAGGTAGTGACCTATATGTAGTGCACGCGTGTAATGGTGTCCCGGCACTCACAAAGTTCAGGGAATTGGCTCTGAACAATGTGGGGGCACCTTGGCTAGTGCCAGGGTGCCCTCACACTAAGTAACTTTGCACCTAACCTTTACCAGGTAAAGGTTAGACATATAGGTGACTTATAAGTTACTTAAGTGCAGTGTAAAATGGCTGTGAAATAACGTGGACGTTATTTCACTCAGGCTGCAGTGGCAGGCCTGTGTAAGAATTGTCAGAGCTCCCTATGGGTGGCAAAAGAAATGCTGCAGCCCATAGGGATCTCCTGGAACCCCAATACCCTGGGTACCTCAGTACCATATACTAGGGAATTATAAGGGTGTTCCAGTAAGCCAATGTAAATTGGTAAATTGGTCACTAGCCTGTTAGTGACAATTTGGAAAGAAATGAGAGAGCATAACCACTGAGGTTCTGATTAGCAGAGCCTCAGTGAGACAGTTAGTCACTACACAGGTAACACATTCAGGCACACTTATGAGCACTGGGGCCCTGGAGAACAGGGTCCCAGTGACACATACAACTAAAACAACATATATACAGTGAAAAATGGGGGTAACATGCCAGGCAAGACGGTACTTTCCTACACCCTTCCAAGGCCTTCACTGAACAGTCCACAAAATCTGTCCAGTCTTGAGAAGACTCTTTTCTGGTGTCTCTGAACTTAATTCTGTATTGTTCAGTGGTTAAGCTAAATCCATCCAAGAGTGCATCTTTCAAAACTGTGTAGTTGTTGGCTTCACTTTCTCTAACAGTAAGGAGCCTGTCCCTACCCTTTCCAGTGAAAGATAGCCACAAAATAGTAGCCCACTGCCTTTGAGGGACCAACTGTACCATACAGGCCCTCTCAAGTGCAGCAAACCACTTATTAATGTCATCCCCCTCCTTGTAAGGGGGGACTATCTTCCTGGAATCTTGCTCTCTAACAGGATTGCTATCAGGAATACTACTGCTGCCACCATGGGGTCCAGACCCCAATCTCTGTCTCTCCTTCTCCAGGTCTAAGGATTCCCTATCTAAGGCCAGCTGTTGTTGTTTAAGCTTCAATCTGGTCTCTTCAACCCTCAACCTTTTGAGTTCCCTTTCTAACAAGATATACTCAGGGTGGGTGGGTTGGGAATGCTTTGACACAGATGACAAATTAGAAACTTCAGAGGGGGACCTGGCCCTAACTGTCTGGACCCTGGTAACCTGGCCTCTAGGGAAAAGGGATGCCTTACTGTTATGGGAACCTTTCTCACTGCCAGCATCACGAGGTGCCCTGCTAGGGGGAAGACCCTTGTCAGAACCCTCCCCAGCTTCTTCATGGGGATCCTCTGAATCAGACTGGGAAGCTTCTCCCTTTTCTAATCTCTCATTTGATGGGCCAGACTAGTTCTGCTCATCCACAACAAGCATATTAAAGAGAAACTCTTTTGTAGGGTTCTTTCCTTTAGATAAACCTCTATCCAGGCAGAGACCCCTTATACTCTTGTAGTTCAAACTCTCATAGGTTGCATTAACAGTTTTGAGAGTAGAATCTACAACATACATGATAGAAAAGGTTTAAGGATAGTGAGAAGAGAGAAAAAGTTTCAGAACTTTTTAAAGCACAGAGAAAAAAAAGCTTTTTCTAACTTTTAGAAAACTTTTAGAAGTTTTAAGTGATTTTTCAGAACGTTGTAAAAAGTTTTAGGATCGAAAAGCAAACTTTTTGGGTTAAAGTGTACATACACTGAACTGTTTGGTATATGATTCTCTTATGAAAAGTACAAAATGACAAAGTGGTAAAGCAGCTGCAAGTACTTATCCCACAGCTGCACCACCAATGTAGGAGGCTGGCCTGGCTTATAGTGGGTACACTGTGGTACTTACACTCTGTGCCAGGTCCCGGTATCCCTTATTAGTAGAACAGAGGTGTTTCTAGCAGCTTATGCTGATAGAAGGTAGCTATGGCAAAGCAGTTTAGGCTGAACTAGGGGACATGCAAAGCTCCTACTATACCACTTATATCATATGCACAATATCATAAGAAAACACAATACTCAGAGTTACTAAAAATAAATGTACTTTATTTTTATGACAATATGCCACAAGTATCTCAGTGAGTACCCTAAGTAAGAAGTTAAGTAATATACACAAGTTATATGTACACAAACCCAAAAAAGGTAAGGAAGAGTTGTAGGAGGCTGGACTGGCTTGTAGTGAGTACCAAGGGGTACTTACACCTTGCACCAGGCCCAGGTATCCCTTATTAGTGTATAGGGTGTCTAGCAGCTTAGGCTTATAGATAATGGTAGCTTAGCAGAGCAGCTTAGGCTCAACTAGGAGACGAGTGAAGCTCCTACAGTACCACTAATGTCACTTGCACAATATCATAAGAAAAAACAATACACAGATATACTAAAAATAAAGGTACTTTATTTTTATGACAATATGCCAAAGTATCTCAGTGAGTACCCTCAGTATGAGGATAGCAAATATACACAAGATATATGTACACAATACCAGAAATATGCAGTATAGTCTTAGAAAACAGTGCAAACAATGTATAGTTACAATAGGATGCAATGGGGACACATAGGGATAGGGGCAACACAAACCATATACTCCAAAAGTGGAATGCGAACCACGAATGGACCCCAAACCTATGTGACCTTGTAGAGGGTCGCTGGGACTGTAAGAAAACAGTGAGGGTTAGAAAAATAGCCCACCCAGAGACCCTGAAAAGTGGGTGCAAAGTGCACTAAAGTTCCCCAAAGAGCACAGAAGTCGTGATAGGGGAATTCTGCAGGAAATACCAACACCAGCAATGCAACAACGATGGATTTCCAGACTAGAGTACCTGTGGAACAAGGGGACCAAGTCCAAAAGTCACGATCAAGTCGAGAGTGGGCAGATGCCCAGGAAATGCCAGCTGTGGGTGCAAAGAAGCTGCTACTATGCAGTAGAAGCTGAGGATTCTGCAAGAACGACAAGGGCTAGAAACTTTCCCTTTGGAGGATGGATGTCCCACGTCGTGTTGAGTTGAGCAGAAGGGTTTTCCTGAAGAAAGACTGCAAACAAGCCTTGCTAGCTGCAAATTGTGCGGTTAGGGTTTTAGGATGCTGCTGTGGCCCAGGAGGGACCAGGATGTCACCAATTACGTGAGGGGACAGAGGGGGCGTCCAGCAAGACAAGGAGCCCTCTCAGAAGCAGGCAGCACCCGGAGAAGTGCTGGAACAGGCACTACAAAGTGGAATGAAACGGTGCTCTTCCGAAGTTGCACAAGAGAGTCCCACGCTGCCGGAGGACTACTCAGGAAGTCGTGCAATGCAGGTTAGAGTGCCGTGGACCCAGGCTTGGCTGTGCACAAAGGAAATCCTGGAAAAGTGCACAGGAGCCGGAGTAGCTGCAAAAGACGTGGTTCCCAGCAATGCAGTCTGGTGTGGGGAGGCAAGGACTTACCTCCACCAAACTTGGACTGAAGAGTCACTGGACTGTGGGAGTCACTTGGACAGAGTTGCTGGATTCAAGGGACCTCGCTCGTTGTGCTGAGAGGAGACCCAGGGGACCAGTGACACAGTTCTTTGGTGCCTGCGGTTGCAGGGGAACGATTCCGTCGACCCACGGGAGATTTCTTCGGAGCTTCTAGTGCAGAGAGGAGGCAGACTACCCCCACAGCATGCACCACCAGGAAAACAGTCGAGAAGGCGGCAAGATCAGCGTTACAGAGTTGCAGTAGTTGTCTTCGCTACTTTGTTGCAGTTTTTCAGGCTTCCAGCGCGGTCAGCAGTCGATTCCTTGGCAGAAGGTGAAAAGAGAGATGAAGAGGAACTCCGATGAGCTCTTGCATTCGTTATCTGAGGAATTCCCCAAAGCAGAGACCCTAAATAGCCAGAAAAGAGGGTTTGGCTACTTAGGAGAGAGGATAGGCTAGCAACACCTGAAGGAGCCTATCAGAAGGAGTCTCTGACGTCACCTGCTGGCCCTGGCCACTCAGAGCAGTCCAGTGCGCCAGCAGCACCTCTGTTTCCAAGATGGCAGAGGTCTGGAGCACACTGGAGGAGCTCTGGGCACCTCCCAGGGGAGGTGCAGGTCAGGGGAGTGGTCACTCCCCTTTCCTTTGTTCAGTTTCGCGCCAGAGCAGGGCTGAGAGGTCCCTGAACTGGTGTAGACTGGCTTATGCAGAAATGGACACCATCTGTGCCCATGAAAGTATTTCCAGAGGCTGGGGGAGGCTACTCCTCCCCTGCCTTAACACCTTTTTCCAAAGGGAGAGGGTGTAACACCCTCTCTCTGAGGAAGTCCTTTGTTCTGCCTTCCTGGGCCAAGCCTGGCTGGACCCCAGGAGGGCAGAAACCTGTCTGAGGGGTTGGCAGCAGCTGCAGTGAAACCCCTGAAAAGGCAGTTTGGCAGTACCCGGGTCTGTGCTACAGACCCATGGGATTGTGCCAACAATGCCAGGATGGCATAGAGGGGGCAATTCCATGATCTTAGACATGTTACATGGCCATATTCGGAGTTACCATTGTGAAGCTACACATAGGTAGTGACCTATGTGTAGTGCACGCGTGTAATGGTGTCCCCGCACTCACGAAGTCCGGGGAATTTGCCCTGAACAATGTGGGAGCACCTTGGCTAGTGCCAGGGTGCCCACACACTAAGTAACTTAGCACCCAACCTTTACTAAGTAAAGGTTAGACATATAGGTGACTTATAAGTTACTTAAGTGCAGTGAAAATGGCTTTGAAATAATGTGTGCATTATTTCACTCAGGCTGCAGTGGCAGGCCTGTGTAAGAATTGTCAGAGCTCTCTATGGGTGGCAAAAGAAATGCTGCAGCCCATAGGGATCTCCTGGAACCCCAATAACCTGGGTACCTCAGTACCATATACTAGGGAATTATAAGGGTGTTCCAGTATGCCAATGTAAATTGGTGAAATTGGTCACTAGCCTGTTAGTGACAATTTGGAAAGAAATGAGAGAGCCTAAACACTGAGGTTCTGGATAGCAGAGCCTCAGTGAGACAGTTAGTCATATACACAGGTAACACAGTCAGGCACACTTATGAGCACTGGGGCCCTGGCTGGCAGGGTCCCAGTGACACATACAACTAAAACAACATATATACAGTGAAAAATGGGGGTAACATGCCAGGCAAGATGGTACTTTCCTACGAGAGTCAGAAAAGTAATGCAAACAGTGTAGAATTACAATAGGTTGCAGTAGGCAGACATAGGTCTAGGGGCAACACAAACCATATACTGCAAAAGTGGAATGCGAATCACGAATGGACCCCAGACCTATGGGAGCTTGTAGAGGGTCGCTGGGACTGTAAGAAAACAGTCAGGGTGTCCAAGATACCCCACCCCAAGACCCTGAAAAGCAGGAGTGAAGTGCACCTACTGCCCCAAAAGGACACAATAGTCGTGATAGGGGGATTCTGCAAGATCAACAAACACCAGCAAGGCACTGAGGTGGATTCCTGGACCTGGGGGCCTGCAAAGCAAGGGGACCAAGTCCAAGAGTCACGATAGTATCCGGGGGGCAGAAGCCCAGAAAACCCCAGATGAAGGTGCAAGGAAGCTGCCTCCGGGTGGAAGAAGCTTGGAGTTCTGCAACAACGAAGAGGACTAGGAACTTCTCCTTTGGATGGAAGATGTCCCATGTCGTGATGAAGGTTGCAGAGGTTTTCTCATGCAGAAATACCGCAAACAAGCCTTGCTAGCTGCAAGGGTCTCAGTGGAGGTTTTTGGGTTCTGCTGGGGACCAGGAAGGACCAGGATGTCGCCCCTTGGAGGAAGAGACAGAGGGTGCGCTCGGCAACTCAGAGAGCCTCCACAGAAGCAGGCAGCCCCCGCAGAAGTACCCGAACAGGCACTTGGAAGATTTCTGAACCGGAGTCCACACAGAGCCACAAAGGAGGGTCCCACGACATCGGAAGCCAACCCAGAGGGTTGAGCACTGCAGGACGGTGTGCTGAGGACCCAGGCTAGGATGTGCATGAAGGAAATCCTGGAAGAGTGCACAGGAGCCGGAGCAGCTGCAAATCACGCAGTGCTCAGGTTTGCAGTCTAGCATGGGGAGGCAAGGACTTAACTCAACCAAACTTGGACTGAAGGATCACTGTACTGTGGGAGTCACTTGGATAGAGTTCCTGTGTTCCAGGGACCACGCTCATCAGGATGAGAGGGGACCCAGAGGACCAGTGAATCAGTCTTTTGGTGCCTGTGTTAGCAGGGGGAAGATTCCGTAGACCCATGGGAGATTTCTTCTTGGCTTCCAGTGCAGGGTGAAGGCAGATGACCCCTAGAGGATGCACCACCAGGAGACAGTCGAGAAAGCCGGCAGGTTGAGGCGCTACAATGTTGCTGGTAGTCATCTTGCTACTTTGTTGCAGTTTTGCAGGCGTCGAGGAGCAGTCAGTGGTCGATCCTTGGTAGAAGTCAAAGAGGGAGATGCAGAGGACCTCTGGTGAGCTCTTGCATTCGTTATCTGAAGAATACCCCAGAGGAGAGACCCTATATAGCCAGAAAAGGAGGTTTGGCTACCAAGAAAGGAGGATTGGCTACCAAGAAAGGTAAGAGCCTATCAGAGGGGGTCTCTGACGTCACCTGCTGGCACTGGCCACTCAGAGCAGTTCAGTGTGCCCCCAACACCTCTGTTTCCAAGATGGCAGCGGTCTGGGACACACTGGAGGAGCTTTGGGAACCTCCCCTGGGAGGTGCAGGTCAGGGGAGTGGTCACTCCCCTTTCCTTTGTCCAGTTTTGCACCAAAGCAGGGCTGGGGGATCCCTGAACCGGTGTAGACTGGCTTATGCAGAGATGGGCACCGTCTGTGCCCATCAAAGCATTTCCAGAGGCTGGGGGAGGCTACTCCTCCCTAGCCCTTCACACCTATTTCCAAAGGGAGAGTATGTAACACCCTCTCTCAGAGGAAATCCTTTGTTCTGCCATCCTGGGCCAGGGCTGCCTGGACCCCAGGAGGGCAGAAACCTGTCTGAGGGGTTGACAGCAGCAGCAGCTGCAGTGGAAACCCCGGAAGGGCAGTTTGGCAGTACCCGGGTCTGTGCTAGAGACCCGGGGGGTCATGGAATTGTCCCCCCAATATCAGAATGGTATTGGGGTGACAATTCCATGATCTTAGACATGTTACATGGCCATGTTCGGAGTTACCATTGTGACGCTATACATAGGAAGTGACCTATATACAGTGCATGCGTGTAATGGTGTCCCCGCACTCACAAAGTCTGGGGAATTTGCCATGAACGATGTGGGGGCACCTTGGCTAGTGCCAGGGTGCCCACACACTAAGTAACTTGGCTCCCAACCTTCACCAGGATAGGTTAGACATATAGGTGACTTATAAGTTACTTATGTGCAGTGGTAAATGGCTGTGAAATAACGTGGACGTTATTTCACTCAGGCTGCAGTGGCAGGCCTGTGTAAGAATTGTCAGAGCTCCCTATGGGTGGCAAAAGAAATGCTGCAGTCCATAGGGATCTCCTGGAACCCCAATACCCTGGGTACCTAAGCACCATATACAAGGGAATTATATGGGTGTACCAGTGTGCCAATGAGAATTGGTAAATTTTGTCACTAGCCTGCAGTGGCAAATTTAGAAAGCAGAGAGAGCATAAACACTGAGGTTCTGGTTAGCAGAGCCTTAGTGATACAGTTAGGCACCACACAGGGAACACATACAGGGCACATCCTATGAGCACTTGGGTCCTAACTAGCAGGATCCCAGTGACACAAGGGCTAAAACAACATACATACAGTGAAAAATGGGGGTAACATGCCAGGCAAGATGGTACTTTCCTAGACCGCCCTGCACGCAAGGATCTCATATCCCAGGCTCCTAGGCTTGGCCTCTCCTGCTGTTTTCAGTACATTTACGCACCCCAAGGAGCGCCAGCATAGTCCTGAGATGCTCATCTGGCAGCGCCATGAGCAGAACCTGCTATTCCCAAACCGCGACCTATGGAGCAAGGGCAGAGAGATGTCCTTTACCTCGCACTAGCACAGGGGGCTTCCAGGCCCTTTGTTATAGCATCTGCACTCGCTTCTGTCCCTAGCAGCAGTGCAGGCCGCTTCTTATGCTGAGAAGGAGGTGCACACCAGAGGCCAGATTGTGCATGCTTGAACCCTACTCTCAGGACACTTGGCTCCCTGAAGGTAGGCGCTCTTGCTCCTAATGCCTTGGCAAAGATGATCCTGAACCCTGGCTACAGAGACGTGAGTATTTCATTTTTAATTTCTTATTTTATGTGTAGGAATCTAATTTTATGGCATTTTTAGCTCAGTCCCGGACGACACAAGCCCCCTGTAAGTAAAACAATGGCACTTCACTGTATGAACAAAAAGCAGGAAGATTGCATATTGGTGCTCTTAATAAGCTCTATCTCTTTTGTGCTAAGACATGATTGCTACAGGATCAGATACCCCATACCCTAGGGAGAACTCAGGGAGCTTTTCGCAGTTAAAAGGGTGGGTGCAGCGCTGTGTTTGTTAAATATCCCTGGTGATGACTTTTCGCTCCACCTTCAGCAACAAATCTTTTAGTTTTATGTTTCATTTTTAGTGTCCCCCTCTTTAGAAACATACAACCCTGATGAAGATCTTCACTGGGAATAACTGGCTCATCCAGAAGGTCGAAACATATCAGCATCGTTTAAAGTGCAGCTTTCAAGGCTTATATTTCTCTAAAAAAAAACATAGGATTGAGACTTGAAGAATTTATATCATTCAGATACTTCAAATACTTCAAGATGAACATGTTCTGACTGTTTTAAAGGCCCACGGTACCTAGAGAACCCCCTTGTGTGGAAGATAATAATACATCCCTACCGTCATAAAAAGATGGCGGACACTGCACTGACTCAAGTGATATGATGGACACTTATGTCTCTGGGCACTTTTATTTGTCGACACTTATGTTTGCTGTTAAAGCATTCATTTACATGTTGGGCACTTATAATGTTGATTTGTGTATTACAATGTATTGTCACTTATATGAATATCAAAGTCTTTGTACAAAAGTTTTGTTTACATGTACTGTCTCCTCAAGACTGCTGGTGGATAGAACTGAAAACTCACAAGGAAAAATGCTTTAAAGTGTAAGGCCCATATTTATACTTTTTGACGCTAAACTGCGCTAACGCAGTTTAGCGTCAAAAAATTTAGCGCCGTCTAACGCCATTCTGAAGCGCCATGCGGGCGCCGTATTTATGGAATGGCGTTAGCCGGCGCTAGCAGACCGGCGCTGCCTGGTGTGCGTGGAAAAAAACCACGTAGACCAGGCAGCGCCGGCGTAGGGGGAAAATGGCGTTAGGGCGTCTTAAAATGGGGCAAGTCAGGTTGAGGCAAAAAAATCGCCTCAACCCGATTTGCGCCATTATTTTCGACGCCCAGACGCCATTTAAATGACTCCTGTCTTAGTAAAGACAGGAGTCATGCCCCCTTGCCCAATGGCCATGCCCAGGGGACTTATGTCCCCTGGGCATGGTCATTGGGCATAGTGGCATGTAGGGGGGCACAAATAAGGCCCCCCTATGCCACCCAAAAAAAATTAAACAATTTAAAAAATTGTACTTACCTGAACTTACCTGAATGTCCCTGGGGTGGGTCCCTCCATCCTTGGGTGTCCTCCTGGGGTGGGCAGGGGTGGCAGGGGGGGTCCCTGGGGGCAGGGGAGGGCACCTGTGGGCTCATTTTGAGCCCACAGGCCCCTTAACGCCTACCCTGACCCAGGCGTTAAATAGTGGCGCAAATGCGGGGTTTTTTGACCCGCCACCTCCCGGGCGTGACTTTTGCCCGGGAGTATAAATACGACGCATTTGCGTCGCCGTCATTTTTTTAGACGGGAACGCCTTCCTTGCATCTCATTAACGCAAGGAAGGCGTTCACGCAAAAAAATGACGCTATTTGCCCATACTTTGGCGCTAGACGCGTCTAACGCCAAAGTATAAATATGGCGTTAGTTTTGCGCCGAATTTGCGTCGAAAAAAACGATGCTAATTCGGCGCAAACGGAGTATAAATACGGGCCTAAGTCCTTAGTGGTTCTGCAACATACCATATGAGCTTCTGAAAAATAGTATCAGGAGGCTACATATTGTAAAGTAACTGTTTTCCTAAAAAGGTTGGTGAATAATCTTTGGTAAAAAGTGCGGTATAATTACACACCCCAAATACAAGTATATTGTGGGGCATATTTATACTTCGTTTGCGCCGAATTTGCGTCGTTTTTTTCTACGCAAATTCGGCGCAAAACTAACGCCATATTTATACTTTGGCGTTAGACGCGTCTAGCGCCAAAGTATGGGCAAATAGCGTCATTTTTTTGCGTGAACGCCTTCCTTGCGTTAATGAGATGCAAGGAAGGCGTTCCCGTCTAAAAAAATGACGGCGACGCAAATGCGTCGTATTTATACTCCCTGGCAAAAATCACGCCCGGGAGTGGGCGGGGCAAAAAACCCCGCATTTGCGCCACTTTTTAACGCCTGCTCAGGGCAGGCGTTAAGGGGCCTGTGGGCTCAAAATGAGCCCACAGGTGCCCTCCCCTGCCCCCAGGGACCCCCCCTGCCACCCTTGCCCGCCCCAGGAGGACCCCCAAGGATGGAGGGACCCACCCCAGGGACATTCAGGTAAGTTCAGGTAAGTATAATTTTTTTTTTTTTAATTTGTTTTTGCTGGCATAGGGGGGCCTTATTTGTGCCCCCCTACATGCCACTATGCCCAATGACCATGCCCAGGGGACAGAAGTCCCCTGGGCATGGCCATTGGGCAAGGGGGCATGACTCCTGTCTTTACTAAGACAGGAGTCATTTAAATGGCGTCTGGGCGTCGTAAAAAATGTCGCAAATCGGGTTGAGGCGATTTTTTTGCCTCAACCTGACTTGCCCCATTTTAAGACGCCCTAACGCCATTTTCCCCAACGCCGGCGCTGCCTGGTCTACGTGGTTTTTTTCCACGCACACCAGGCAGCGCCGGTCTGCTAGCGCCGGCTAACGCCATTCCATAAATACGGCGCCCGCATGGCGCTTCAGAATGGCGTTAGACGGCGCTAAATTTTTTGACGCTAAACTGCGTTAGCGCAGTTTAGCGTCAAAAAGTATAAATATGGGCCTTAATCTATTGTGTAGGGGGTATTTTTTATACATGTAACTTTCTAAAAGTGGTTGGGGTGGAGTTTGCCTAACGACAAAATGGCTGCTTAGGCCATGCACTCCTCCAGCCGAGGAAACAATCCTACAGAATCCTGGTGCCAAAGGCATGAGAAAACACAACAGGCACGCAAAAGCAAAGTAACGGCGCCTGAAGGTCCCAAGGAACCTTCCGAATTTGCAATCCGCCGGACCAGAGCGAAGAACGACAGTGCGGCCTATGTGACCGCTGGCTGGCGAGCGGAGCCCCGGGGGGAGTGCTGTCTGTTAATGCCCACCACGGCCCAGCGCGGAACGGTGGTGAGTGACTTGGTCCCAGAAGGACCCAACAAGAAGAAATAGTGATCCCCAGGGTGCCAGGAGTGACCCCGCAGAGAGAGGCTCGGCCTCGCAGTGCCGGACACAGTGAATCACACCCAGGGATGCGCCAGGGGAGAGAACCCCCGCCCAGGCTCGGGGCTAGGGAGTAGCGGTGAGCAGCTCGAGTGGATGAGCCGGAGAACTCTGGCAGACAAATGGGAGCGGCCAGAAAGAGGTGAACCTAGAGGTGAAGCTGGCCCCTGTCCGTCGAGCCAGAGAAGGTGCCGGAGGGCCGGGCCGATGCGACCCTGCCTTTATCCGGTGTCATCACCTGGGGTTTGTTGGCGGCCAAGGGCTGCGATCGCATGCACTAATCTCTGGACGCTGATGGCCCCCGCGGTGCTGGGGGACTACAAGACTGTGAAACAGGCATAAAAGGCCCTGCTGGGGTGGCGCTTGTAGAGCGGTTGTGCATGACGAGTGTGACGAATGTAGCAGTAACTTTGGGTCACGGAATCCGATGTGCCGGGAACCAGAGGAAGATAATGAACGGGCCCTGTGAGATAAGTGACTATCAAACCCTCTAAGAGGCACCTACACTCGGACCCCATCCTGGACGGTGCGATTGCTGGGCATGAACGCGTGGTAGACGATAGCGCCATGGGAAAGTGTAGGAGGCTGGACTGGCTTGTAGTGAGTACCAAGGGGTACTTGCACCTTGCACCAGGCCCAGGTATCCCTTATTAGTGTATAGGGTGTCTAGCAGCTTAGGCTGATAGATAATGGTAGCTTAGCAGAGCAGCTTAGGCTGAACTAGGAGACGAGTGAAGCTCCTACAGTACCACTAGTGTCACTTGCACAATATCATAAGAAAACACAATACACAGATATACTAAAAATAAAGGTACTTTATTTTTATGACAATATGCCAAAGTATCTCAGTGAGTACCCTCAGTATGAGGATAGCAAATATACACAAGATATATGTACACAATACCAAAATATGCACTAATAGCAATAGAAAACAGTGCAAACAATGCATAGTCACAATAGAATGCAATGGGGGCACATAGGGATAGGGGCAACACAAACCATATACTCTAGAAGTGGAATGCGAACCACGAATGGACCCCAAACCTATGTGACCTCGTAGAGGGTCGCTGGGACTGTAAGAAAACAGTGAGGGTTAGAAAAATAGCCCACCCCAAGACCCTGAAAAGTGGGTGCAAAGTGCACCTAAGTCCCCCAAAGAGCACAGAAGTCGTGATAGGGGAATTCTGCAGGAAAGACCAACACCAGCAATGCAACAACGATGGATTTCCTGATGAGAGTACCTGTGGAACAAGGGAACCAAGTCCAAAAGTCACGATCAAGTCGGGAGTGGGCAGATGCCCAGGAAATGCCAGCTGTGGGTGCAAAGAAGCTGTAACTAGATGGTAGAAGCTATGGATTCTGCAAGAACGGCAAGGGCTAGAAACCTCCCCTTTGGAGGATGGATGTCTCACGTCGTGAAGAGTCGTGCAGAAGTGTTTTCCCGCAGAAAGACTGCAAACAAGCCTTGCTAGCTGCAAGGGTCGCGGTTAGGGTTTTTGGATGCTGCTGTGGCCCAGGAGGGACCAGGATGTCGCCAATTGCGTGAGGACACAGAGGGGGCGTCCAGCAAGACAAGGAGACCACTCAGAAGCAAGCAGCACCCGGAGAAGTGCTGGAACAGGCACTACGAAGTGGAGTGAATCGGTGCTCACCCGAAGTTGCACAAGAGAGTCCCACGACGCCGGAGGACAACTCAGGAGGTCGTGCAATGCAGGTTAGAGTGCCGGAGACCCAGGCTTGGCTGTGCACAAAGGAAATCCTCGGAGAGTGCACAGGAGCCGGAGAAGCTGCAAAACATGCAGTTCCCAGCAATGCAGTCTAGCGTAGGGAGGCAAGGACTTACCTCCACCAAACTTGGACTGAAGAGTCACTGGAATGTGGGAGTCACTTGGACAGAGTTGCTGAGTTCAAGGGACCTCACTCGTCGTGCTGAGAGGAGACCCAGGGGACCGGTGATGCAGTTCTTTGGTGCCTGCGGTTGCAGGGGGAAGATTCCGTCTACCCATGGGAGATTTCTTCGGAGCTTCTAGTGCAGAGAAGAGGCAGACTACCCCCACAGCATGCACCACCAGGAAAACAGTAGAGAAGGCGGCATGATCAGCGTTACAAGGTTGCAGTAGTCGTCGTTGCTAAGTTGCAGTTTTGCAGGCTTCCAGCGCGGTCAGCAGTCGATTCCTTGGCAGAAGGTGAAGAGAGAGATGCAGAGGAACTCTGATGAGCTCTTGCATTCGTTATCTAAGGAATTCCCAGAAACAGAGACCCTAAATAGCCAGAAAAGGAGGTTTGGCTACCTAGGAAGGAGGATAGGCTAGCAACACAGGTAAGAGCCTATCAGAAGAAGTCTCTGACGTCACCTGATGGCACTGGCCACTCAGAGCAGTCCAGTGTGCCAGCAACACCTCTGTTTCCAAGATGGCAGAGGTCTGGAGCACACTGGAGGAGCTCTGGGCACCTCCCCTGGGAGGTGCAGGTCAGGGGAGTGGTCACTCCCCTTTCCTTTGTCCAGTTTCGCGCCAGAGCAGGGCTGGGGGATCCCTGAACCGGTGTAGACTGGCTTATGCAGAGATGGGCACCATCTGTGCCCATGAAAGCATTTCCAGAGGCTGGGGGAGGCTACTCCTCCCAAGCCCTAACACCTTTTTCCAAAGGGAGAGGGTGTAACACCCTCTCTCTGAGGAAGTCCTTTGTTCTGCCTTCCTGGGCCAAGCCTGGCTGGACCCCAGGAGGGCAGAAGCCTGTCTGAGGGGTTGGCAGCAGCAGCATCTGCAGTGAAACCCCGGGAAAGGTAGTTTGGCAGTACCAGGGTCTGAGCTAGAGACTCAGGGATCATGGAATTGTCTCCCCAATGCCAGAATGGCATTGGGGTGACAATTCCATGATCCTAGACATGTTACATGGCCATGTTCGGAGTTACCATTGTGAGCCTATACATATGTTGTGACATATGTATGTGCACGCGTTTAATGGTGTCCCCGCACTCTCAAAGTCCGGGGAATTTGCCCTGAACAATGTGGGAGCACCTTGGCTAGTGCCAGGGTGCCCACACACTAAGTAACTTAGCACCCAACCTTTACCAGGTAAAGGTTAGACATATAGGTGACTTATAAGTTACTTAAGTGCAGTGGTAAATGGCTGTGAAATAACGTGGACATTATTTCACTCAGGCTGCACTGGCAGGCCTGTGTAAGAATTGTCAGATCTCCCTATGGGTGGCACAAGAAATGTTGCAGCCCATAGGGATCTCTTGGAACCCCAATACCCTGGGTACCTCAGTACCATATACTAGGAAATTATAAGGGTGTTCCAGTATGCCAATGTAAATTGGTGAAATTGGTCACTAGCCTGTTAGTGACAATTTGGAAAGAAATGAGGGTGCATAACCGCTGAGGTTCTGAATAGCAGAGCCTCAGTGAGACAGTTAGTCATAACACAGGTAACACATACAGGGCACGCTTATGAGCACTGGGGCCCAGGCTGGCAGGGTCCCAGTGACATATACAACTAAAACAACATATATACAGTGAAATATGGGGGTAACATGCCAGGCAAGATGGTACTTTCCTACACAACCCCCCCCCCCAAACGAAGGACAATAAGACTAGCCATGCCCTGATGAGTCTTCATTGTCTAAGTGGAAATATCTGGAGAGTCCATCTGCATTGGAGTGGGTACTCCCAGGTCTATGTTCCACTGTATAGTCCATTCCCTGTAGGGATATGGACCACCTCAACAATTTAGGGTTTTCACCTTTTATTTGTTTTAGCCAAAGTAGAGGTTTGTGGTCTGTCTGAACAATGAAGTGAGTGCCAAACAGGTATGGCCTCAACTTCTTCAGAGCCCAGACCACAGCAAAGGCCTCCCTCTCTATGGCAGACCAACGCTTTTCTCCAGGGGTCAACCTCCTGCTGATAAAAGCAACAGGTTGATCCTGGCCCTCAGAATTAAGTTGTGATAAGACTGCCCCTTCCCCTAATTCAGATGCATCAGTTTGGAAAATGTTTTTTGTTGGAGTAACAGGGGCTTTTCAGGACAGGTGCAGAGCACATGGCCTGCTTCAGCTCCTCAAAAGCTTTCTGACAGTTTGCTGTCCATAATACCTTCTTAGGCATTTTCTTAGATGTGAGGTCACTAAGAGGGGCTGCAATGGAGCCATAGTTCTTTATGAACCTCCTGTAGTACCCAGTGAGGCCTAAAAAGGCTCTCACCTGAGTCTGAGTTGTAGGGGGAACCCAATCTATAATAGTCTGGATTTTCCCCTGAAGTGGTGCAATCTGTTCTCCACCTACCAGGTGTCCCAGATAAACCACCTTCCCCTGCCCTATCTGGCACTTTGAAGCCTTGATAGGGAGGCCTGCATTTTGCAGGGCCTCCAAAACTTTCCATAGGTGGACCAGGTGATCATCCCAGCTGGAACTAAAGACAGCTATATCATCTAGATATGCTGCACTAAAGGCTTCCAGCCCTTGCAGGACTGTATTCACCAACCTTTGAAAAGTGGCAGGTGCATTTTTCAATCCAAAAGGCATTACTGTGAATTGGTAATGGCCTCCAATGGTTGAAAATGCAGTTTTTGCTTTTGCATCTTCTGATAACTTGAATTGCCAATACCCTGCAGTCAAATCAAAAGTGCTTAAGTACTTGCCAGATACAAGTGTATCTATTAGCTCATCTGCCCTGGGTATAGGGTGAGCATCAGTTTTGGTTACCTGGTTGAGACCTCTGTAGTCAACACAAAATCTCATTTCCCTTTTACCATCTTTGGAATGAGGTTTTGGTAGTACCACAGGAGAGGCCCATGGACTTTCAGAGTGCTCAACCACTCCCAGTTCAAGCATTTTCTGCACCTCTTGCTTTATGCAGTCTCTGACATAGTCAGGCTGTCTATAGATCTTACTTTTGACAGGCAAGCTGTCTCCAGTATCTATAGTGTGCTCAAACTAAGAAGTGGTACTTGGCACAGTAGAGAAGAGTTCAGAAAACTGACCCAGGAGATTTATGCAGTGGTCTTTCTGCTCAGCAGTAAGACAATCTGCCAAAACTACCCCTTCCACTAGAGCATCTTGTTCTGTGGAAGAGAAGAGATCAGGGAGAGGGTAATTCTCATCTTCCTGTCCCTCATCTGTTGCCATGAGCAGGGTGAGATCAGCCCTGTCATAGTAGGGTTTCAGGCGATTGACATGGAGCACCCTAAGGGGACTCCTGGCAGTGCCTAAGTCAACTGAGTAGGTGACTTCACCCTTCTTTTCAACAATTACATGGGGTCCACTCCATTTGTCTTGGAGTGCTCTTGGGGCCACAGGGTCCAAGACCCACACTTTCTGCCCTGGTTGGTACTGAACCAAAACAGCCTTCTGGTCATGCCATTGCTTTTGGAGCTCTTGGCTGGCCTGAAGGTTTTTACTGGCCTTTTTCATGTACTCAGCCATCCTAGATATTAGGCCAAGTACATAGTCCACTATGTCTTGCTTTGGAGCTTTTAAAGGTTGTTCCTAACCCTCCTTAACAAGTGTTAGAGGACCTCTTACAGGGTGTCCAAATAGGAGTTCAAAGGGGCTGAAGCCCACTCCTTTTTGGGGCACCTCCCTGTAAGCAAAAAGGAGGCAAGGTAACAGGATATCCCATTTCCTGCAGCGTTTTTCAGGGAGTCCCATTATCATACCTTTGAGAGTTTTGTTAAATCTCTCCACCAGTCCATTTGTTTGTGGATGATAGGGTGTGGTGAACTTGTATGTAACACCACATTCCTTCCACATGGCCTTTAAGTAAGCAGACATGAAATTGCTTCCCCTGTCTGATACCACCTCTTTTGGGAAGCCCACCCTGGAAAAGATTCCCAGGAGGGCCTTTGCCACTGCAGGAGCTGTAGTGGTCCTTAGAGGAATTGCTTCAGGATATCTGGTGGCATGGTCCACTACCACCAAGATAAACCTATTGCCTGAAGCAGTAGGAGGGTCAAGGGGGCCAACTATGTCAACCCCTACCTTTTCAAAGGGAACCCCAACCACAGGTAATGGAATAAGGGGTGCCTTTGGAGTGCCACCTGTCTTGCCACTGGCTTCACAGGTTTCACAGGACTTACAAAATTCCTTTGTGTCCTCTGACATTCTAGGCCAATGAAACAAGGGGACAAGCCTGTCCCAAGTTTTCATTTACCCCAAATGTCCAGCTAAGGGAATGTCGTGGGCTAGAGTTAGGAGGAACTTTCTGTACTTCTGAGGAATCACCAATCTCCTGGCAGCTCCAGGTTTGGGATCCCTTGCTTCAGTGTACAAAAGGTTGTCCTCCCAGTAAACTCTGTGAGAGTCACTGACATCCCCATTAGCTTGATTGACAGTTTGCTGCCTTAGACCCTCTAGTGTCGGACAGGTATGCTGTGCCACACTCAGCTCCTCCCTGGCAGGCCCCCCTTCACCCAAAAGCTCAGCAGTGTCTGCTTCCAGCTCCTCTGGTGTAGGTTCTGCACGCGGTGGAAATTCTTCTTCCTCAGAAGTTGAATACACTGTAGAGGGAGGGATAGTAGGTAGTGTTTTACCTTTACTAACCCTAGCTTTAGGGAGCACTTGGTCCATTCTTCCAGGATCCAAGTCACCCTGTCCTTTTTGCTTTTTGGCCTGAGCCCTTCTCAAAGCAAAAATATGCCCTGGAATGCCCAGAATTGCTGCATGAGCCTCCAACTCCAATTCTGCCCAAGCTGATGTCTCTAAATCATTCCCTAAAGAACAGTCTACAGATAAATCTGAGGCAACCACAACTTTCTTTGGACCAGTAACCCCCCCCCAGTTGAGATTCTCAACAGCCATTGGGTGGCTAAGAGTGTTGTTATGAGCATCGGTTACTTGGTACTGGTGACCAAGTAGGTGTTGTTCAGGGTGGACCAGTTTCTCTATTACCATGGTAACACTGGCACCTGTGTCCCTGTAGGCATGAACCTCAACACCATTTATTAGGGGTAGTTGCTTGTACTTATCCATGTTAAGGGGACAAGCAACCAAGGTGGCTAAATCAATGCCCCCCTCAGAGACTAACACAGCCTATGTGGTCTCCCTAATCAGACCAACCCCAACTAAATTACCAAAAGTGAGCCCAGCTACTCCCTTGGATTGGCTATTATTAGGTTTGCTCCCACCACCACTGCTATTACTAGGGGCACTAGGTGTAGCAGCAGGGGTTGTAGTGGTAGAAGGCTTGGTGCTTTTCTTTGGACAACTGGGATCTGTTGTCCAATGGCCTTTTATTTTACATAAATAGCACCATGGTTTCTTTTCTTTGTTTTGATTTGAAGAGGATTCGGGAACACCACCCCCACAAGAGTGATTTTGTGGGCCTGATGAAGACTTATTTTTAGATTTGTCCCCACCCTTGTCAGAAGACTTACCATCCTTCTTCTTGCCATCCTTGTCACCCACTGTATGAACTTTTCTGTTCACCCTTGTTCTGACCCATTTGTCTGCCTTCTTTCCCAATTCTTGGGGAGAGGTCAGAGCAGAGTCTACCAGGTACTGGTGTAATAAATCAGACAAACAATTATTAAAAATATGCTCTCTCAGGATTAAGTTATACAGGCTTTCATAGTCAGAAACTTTACTGCCATGTGACCACCCCTCCAAGGCCTTCACTGAATGGTCAACAAAGTCTACCCAGTCTTGTGAAGACTCCTTTTTGGTTTCTCTGAACTTCATCCTGTACTGTTCAGTGGTTAAGCCATAACCATCAAGGAGTGCATTCTTAAGAACTGCAAAATTATTGGCATCACTTTCCTTCACAGTAAGGAGCCTATCCCTACCCTTTCCACTGAAAGATAGCCATAGGATAGCAGCCCACTGCCTTTGAGGGACCTCCTGTACAACACAGGCTCTCTCAAGTGCAGCAAACCTCTTGTTAATGTCACCCCCCTCCTTGTAAGGGGGAACTATCTTGTGCAGATTTCTAGAATCATTCTCTTTTGCAGGATGACTATTTGGAATACTGCTGCTGCCACCATGGGGTCCAAACCCCAACCTCTGCCTTTCTTTTTCTAAGTCAAATGCTTGTCTATCTAAATCCAGCTGTTGCTTCTTGAGCTTCAGCCTGGATTCTTCCACCCTCAATTTATTGAGCTCCCTTTCTAACATTCTGTCTTCAGGGAGGGTGGGTTGGGCATGCTTTGACACAGAAGAATGTTGTGAATGGACAGAAGGAGACCTGTTCCTAAAAGATGGCACTCTAACATTCTGGCCTACAGAAGTAACACTCCTACTGTGATGTGAAGTCACATTAGTATCAGCCATGCTAGGTGGCTTGCTAGGGGGCAGGTTGGGAAGGTTCCCTTCTAACTCTTTTACTAGGGGTGCCCCAGAATCAGACTGGGAACCATCAGCTAATCTCTCAACAGAAGTGCCAACTAAGGTCTTATTTTGTTCAATGAGCATGTTAACTAACAGTTCTCTAGAGGGACTCTTCCCTAACCCTAAACCTCTTTCAATGCAGAGACTCCTTGCTCCTTTCCAGCTAAGGTGATCATAAGCAAGTTTGGTCAGATCAACAGTTTGGCCTGTACCAGACATTTTTAGAAAGTGTTTAAGGGACAGAAAAAGAAAGAAAAAGTTTTTAGAACTGTTTAAAGAACAGAAAAAAACTTTTAAAACTTTTTAAGAACTTTTTGAAAGTTTAGAGGTACTTTTCAGCACTTAGTAAAGAAGTGATAGGAGAAAAGCAGAACGTGTTGGTTAGGTGTACATACACTGAACTTGTTTTGTATATTTTTCTCCTATGAAAAGTACAATGACAAAAGTGGTAAGTAGTTGCAAATTACTTATCCCACCGCTGCACAACCATGGTAGGAGGCTGGACTGGCTTGTAGTGAGTACCAAGGGGTACTTACACCTTGCACCAGGCCCAGGTATCCCTTATTAGTGTAGAGGGGTGTCTAGCAGCTTAGGCTGATAGAAAAGGTAGCTTAGCAGAGCAGCTTAGGCTGAACTAGGAGACAAGTGAAGCTCCTACAGTATCACTAGTGTCATATGCACAATATCATAAGAAAACACAATACACAGATATACTAAAAATAAAGGTACTTTATTTTTATGACAATATGCCAAAGTATCTCAATGAGTACCCTCAGTATGAGGATAGCAAATATACACAAGATATATGTACACAATACCAAAATATGCAGTAATAGCAATAGAAAACAGTGCAAACGATGTATAGTCACAATAGAATGCAATGGGGGCACATAGGGATAGGGGCAACACAAACCATATACTCTAGAAGTGGAATGTGAAGCACAAATGGACCCCAAACCTATGTGACCTCGTAGAGGGTCGCTGGGACTGTAAGAAAACAGTGAGGGTTAGAAAAATAGCCCACCCCAAGACCCTGAAAAGTGGGTGCAAAGTGCACCTAAGTTCCCCAAAGAGCACAGAAGTCGTGATAGGGGGATTCTGCAGAAAAGACCAACACCAGCAATGCAACAACAATGGATTTCCGGACGAGAGTACCTGTGGAACAAGGGGACCAAGTCCAAAAGTCACAATCAAGTCGGCAGTGGGCAGATGCCCAGGAAATGCCAGCTGTGGGTGCAAAGAAGCTGCCACCGATGGTAGAAGCTATGGAGTCTGCAAGAACGACAAGGGCTAGAAACTTTCCCTTTGGAGGACGGATGTCGCACGTCGTGAAGAGTCGTGCAGAGGTATTTTCCTGCAGAAAGACCACAAACAAGCCTTGCTACCTGCAAGGATTGTGGTTAGGATTTTTGGATGCTGCTGTGGCCCAGGAGGGACCAGGATGTCGCCAATTGCGTGAGGAGACAGAGGGGCCGTCCAGCAAGACAAGGAGCCCACTCAGAAGCAAGCAGCACCTGGAGAAGTGCCGGAACAGGCACTATGAAGTGAAGTGAATTGGTGCTCACCCGAAGTTGCACAAGAGAGTGCCACGGCGCCGGAGGACAACTCAGGAGGTCGTGCAATTCAGGTTAGAGTGCCGGAGACCCAGGCTTGGCTGTGCACAAAGGAAATCCTCAGAGAGTGCACAGGAGCCGGCGTAGCTGAAAAACACGCGGTTCCCAGCAATGCAGTCTAGCGTGGGGAGGCAAGGACTTACCTCCACCAAACTTGGACTGAAGAGTCACTGGACTGTGGGAGTCACTTGGACAGAGTTGCTGAGTTCAAGGGACCTCGCTTGTTGTGCTGAGAGGAGACCCAGAGAACCAGTGATGCAGTTCTTTGGTGCCTGCAGTTGCAGGGGGAAGATTCCGTCGACCCACAGGAGATTTCTTCGGAGCTTCTAGTGCAGAGAGGAGGCAGACTACCCCCACAGCATGCACCACCAGGAAAACAGTCGAGAAGGCGGCAGGATCAGCGTTACAAGGTTGCAGTAGTCGTCGTTGCTACTTTGTTGCAGTTTTGCAGGCTTCCAGCGCGGTCAGCAGTCGATTCCTTGGCAGAAGGTGAAGAGAGAGATGCAGAGGAACTCTGATGAGCTCTTGCATTCGTTATCTAAGGAATTCCCAGAAACAGAGACCCTAAATAGCCAGAAAAGGAGGTTTGGCTACTTAGGAGAGAGGATAGGCTAGCAACACCTGAAGGAGCCTATCAGAAGGAGCCTCTGACCTCACCTGCTGGCACTGGCCACTCAGAGCAGTCAAGTGTGCCAGCAGCACCTCTGTTTCCAAGATGGTAGAGGTCTGGAGCACACTGGAGGAGCTCTGGGCACCTCCCAGGGGAGGTGCAGGTCAGGGGAGTGGTCACTCCCCTTCCCTTTGTCCAATTTCACGCCAGAGCAGGGCTGGGGGATCCCTGAACTGGTGTAGACTGGCTTATGCAGAAATGGGCACCATCTGTGCCCATGAAAGCATTTCCAGAGGCTGAGGGAGGCTACTCCTCCCAAGCCCTAACACCTTTTTACAAAGGGAGAGGGTGTAACACCCTCTCTCTGAGGACGTCCTTTGTTCTGCCTTCCTGGGTCAGGCCTGGCTGGACCCCAGGAGGGCATAAGCCTGTCTGAGGGGTTGGCAGCAGCAGCAGCTGCAGTGAAACCCCGGGAAAGGTAGTTTGGCAGTACCCGGGTCTGAGCTAGAGACTCGGGGATCATGGAATTATCTCCCCAATGCCAGAATGGCATTGGGGTGACAATTCCATGATCCTAGACATGTTACATGGCCATGTTCGGAGTTACCATTGTGACGCTATACATATGTCGTGACATATGTATAGTGCACGTGGGTAATGGTGTCCCCACACTCACAAAGTCCGGGGAATTTGCCCTGAACAATGTGGGAGCACCTTGGCTAGTGCCAGGGTGCCCACACACTAAGTAACTTAGCACCCAACCTTTACCAGGTAAAGGTTAGACATATAGGTGACTTATAAGTTACTTAAGTGCAGTGGTAAATGGCTGTGAAATAACGTGGACGTTATTTCACTCAGGCTGCACTGGCAAGCCTGTGTAAGAATTGTCATATCTCCCTATGAGTGGCACAAGAAATGCTGCAGCCCATAGGGATCTCCTGGAACCCCAATACCCTGGGTACCTCAGTACCATATACTAGGGAATTATAAGGGTGTTTCAGTATGTAGGAGGCTGGACTGGCTTGTAGTGAGTACCAAGGGGTACTTGCACCTTGCACCAGGCCCAGTTATCCCTTATTAGTGTATAGGGTGTCTAGCAGCTTAGGCTGATAGATAATGGTAGCTTAGCAGAGCAGCTTAGGCTGAACTAGGAGACGTGTGAAGCCAATACAGTACCACAAGTGTCACTTGCACAATATCATAAGAAAACACAATACACAGTTATACTAAAAATAAAGGTACTTTATTTTTATGACAATATGCCAAAGTATCTCAGAGTGTACCCTCAGAGTGAGGATAGCAAATATACACAAGTTATATGTACACAATACCAAAAATATGCAGTATAGTCTTAGAAAACAGTGCAAACAATGTATAGTTAAAATAGGATGCAATGGGGACACATAGGGATAGGAGCAACACACACCATATACTCCAAAAGTGGAATGCGAACCACGAATGGACCCCAAACCTATGTAACCTTGTAGAGGGTCGCTGGGACTATTAGAAAATAGTGAGAGTTAGAAAAATAGCCCTCCCCAAGACCCTGAAAAGTGAGTGCAAAGTGCACTGAAGTTCCCCTAAAGACAGAGAAGTCGTGATAGAGGAATAATGCAGGAAAGACACCAACCAACAATGCCACAATGGTGGATTTCCAATCTAGGGTACCTGTGGAACAAGGGGACCAAGTCCAAAAGTCACAAGCATGTCGGAGATGGGCATATGCCCAGGAAATGCCAGCTGTGGATGCAAAGAAGCTTCTACTGGACAGAAGAAGCTGAGGTTTCTGCAGGAACGAAAAGGGCTAGAGATTTCCCCTTTGGTGGACGGATTCCTCTCGCCGTGGAGAGTTGTGCAAAAGTGTTTTCCCGCCAAAAGAACGCCAACAAGCCTTGCTAGCTGCAAATCGTGTGGTTAGTGTTTTTGGATGCTGCTGTGGCCCAGAAGGGACCAGGAGGTCGCAAATTGGACCAGGCAAGAGAGGGGACGTCGAGCAAGACAAGGAGCCCTCTCAGCAGCAGGTAGCACCCGCAGAAGTGCCAGAAACAGGCACTACAAGGATTCATGAAATGGTGCTCACCCGAAGTTACACAAAAGAGTCCCACGTCGCCGGAGACCAACTGAGAAAGTCGTGCAATGCAAGTTAGAGTGCCGTGGACCCAGGCTTGGCTGTGCACAAAGGATTTCTGCCGGAAGTGCACAGGGGCCGGAGTAGCTGCAAAAGTCGCGGTTCCCAGCAATGCAGTCTAGCGAGGTGAGGCAAGGACTTACCTCTACCAAACTTGGACTGAAGAATCACTGGACTGTGGGAGTCAATTGGACAGAGTTGCTGGATTCGAGGGACCTCGCTCGTTGTGCTGAGAGGAGACCCAAGGGACCGGTAATGCAGCTTTTTGGTGCCTGCGGTTGCAGGGGGAAGATTCCGTCGACCCACAGGAGATTTCTTCGGAGCTTCTAGTGCAGAGAGGAGGCAGACTACCCCCACAGCATGCACCACCAGGAAAACAGTCGAGAAGGCGGCAGGATCAGCGTTACAGAGTTGCAGTAGTCGTCTTTGCTACTATGTTGCAGTTTTGCAGGCTTCCAGCGCGGTCAGCAGTCGATTCCTTGGCAGAAGGTGAAGAGAGAGATGCAGAGGAACTCTGATGAGCTCTTGTATTCATTATCTAAAGTTTTACCAGAGACAGAGACCCTAAATAGCCAGAGAAGAGGGTTTGGCTACCTAGGAGAGAGGATAGGCTACTAACACCTGAAGCAGCCTATCAGCAGGAGTCTCTGACGTCACCTGGTGGCACTGGCCACTCAGAGCAGTCCAGTGTGCCAGCAGCACCTCTGTTTCTAAGATGGCAGAGGTCTGGAGCACACTGGAGGAGCTCTGGACACCTCCCAGGGGAGGTGCAGGTCAGGGGAGTGGTCACTCCCCTTTCCTTTGTCCAGTTTCGCGCCAGAGCAGGGGCTAAGGGGTCCCTGAACCGGTGTAGACTGGCATATGCAGAATTGGGCACCTCTGTGCCCAACAAAGCATTTCCAGAGGCTGGGGGAGGCTACTCCTCCCCTGCCTTCACACCATTTTCCAAAGGGAGAGGGTGTCACACCCTCTCTCAGAGGAAGTTCTTTGTTCTGCCATCCTGGGCCAGGCCTGGCTGGACCCCAGGAGGGCAGATGCCTGTCTGAGGGGTTGGCAGCAGCAGCAGCTGCAGTGAAACCCCAGGAAGGGCAGTTTGGCAGTACCAGGGTCTGTGCTACAGACCACTGGGATCATGGGATTGTGCCAACTATGCTAGGATGGCATAGAGGGGGCAATTCCATGATCATAGACATGTTACATGGCCATATTCGGAGTTACCATTGTGAAGCTACATATAGGTAGTGACCTATATGTAGTACACGCGTGTAATGGTGTCCCCGCACTCACAAAGTTCAGGGAATTGGCTCTGAACAATGTGGGGGCACCTTGGCTAGTGCCAGGGTGCCCTCACACTAAGTAACTTTGCACCTAACCTTTACCAGGTAAAGGTTAGACATATAGGTGACTTATAAGTTACTTAAGTGCAGTGTAAAATGGCTGTGAAATAACGTGGACGTTATTTCACTCAGGCTGCAGTGGCAGGCCTGTGTAAGAATTGTCAGAGCTCCCTATGGGTGGCAAAAGAAATGCTGCAGCCCATAGGGATCTCCTGGAACCCCAATACCCTGGGTACCTCAGTACCATATACTAGGGAATTATAACGGTGTTCCAGTAAGCCAATGTAAATTGGTAAAAATGGTCACTAGCCTGTTAGTGACAATTTGGAAAGAAATGAGAGAGCATAACCACTGAGGTTCTGGTTAGCAGAGCCTCAGTGAGACAGTTAGTCACTACACAGGTAACACATTCAGGCACACTTATGAGCACTGGGGCCCTGGGTTACCAGGGTCCCAGTGACACATACAACTAAAACAACATATATACAGTGAAAAATGGGGGTAACATGCCAGGCAAGATGGTACTTTCCTACACAACCCCCCCCCCCAAACGAAGGACAATAAGACTAGCCATGACCTGATGAGTCTTCATTGTCTAAGTGGAAATATCTGGAGAGTCCATCTGCATTGGAGTGGCTACTCCCAGGTCTATGTTCCACTGTATAGTCCATTCCCTGTAGGGATATGGACCACCTCAACAATTTAGGATTTTCACCTTTCATTTGTTTTAGCCAAAGTAGAGGTTTGTGGTCTGTCTGAACAATGAAGTGAGTGCCAAACAGGTATGGCCTCAACTTCTTCAGTGCCCAGACCACAGCAAAGGCCTCCCTCTCAATGGCAGACCAACGCTTTTCTCTAGGGGTCAACCTCCTACTAATAAAAGCAACAGGTTGATCCTGGCCCTCAGAATTAAGTTGTGATAGGACTGCCCCTACTCCTAATTCAGATGCATCAGTTTGGACATAGAATATTTTAGAGTAACAAGGGCTTTTCAGGACAGGTGCAGAGCACATGGCCTGCTTCAGCTCCTCAAAAGCTTTCTGACAGTTTGCTGTCCATAATACCTTTTTAGGCATTTTCTTGGATGTGAGGTCATTAAGAGGGGCTGCAATGGAGCCATAGTTCTTAATGAACCTCCTGTAATACCCAGTGAGGCCTAGGAAGGCTCTCACCTGAGTCTGAGTGGTAGGGGGAACCCAATCAATAATAGTTTGGATTTTCCCCTGAAGTGGTGCAATCTGTTCCCCACCAACAAGGTGTCCCAGATAAACCACCTTACCCTGCCCTATCTGGCACTTTGAAGCCTTGATAATGAGGCCTGCCTTTTGCAGGGCCTCCAAAACTTTCCATAGGTGAACCAGGTGATCATCCCAGCTGGAGCTAAAGACAGCTATATCATCCAAATATGCTGCACTGAAAGCTTCCAGCCCTTGCAGGACTGTGTTTACCAACCTCTGAAAAGTGGCAGGTGCATTTTTCAAACCAAAAGGCATTACAGTAAACTGGTAATGTCCTCCAATGGTAGAAAATGCAGTCTTAGGTTTAGCATCTTCTGACAATTTGATCTGCCAATACCCTGCAGTCAAATCAAAAGTGCTTAGATACTTGGCAGATGCCAGTGTATCTATGAGCTCATCTGCCCTGGGTATAGGGTGAGCATCAGTTTTGGTTACCAAGTTGAGACCTCTATAGTCTACACAAAACCGCATTTCCTTCTTTCTATCTTTGGAATGGGGTTTTGGTACCAGTACCACAGGAGAAGCCCATGGACTGTCAGAGTGCTCAACCACTCCTAGTTCTAACATTTTCTGGACCTCTTGCTTTATGCAGTCCCTGACATGGTCAGGCTGCCCATAGATCTTACTTTTGACAGGTAAACTGTCTCCATTATCTATAGTGTGCTCACACCAAGAAGTGGTACCTGGCACAGTAGAGAAGAGTTCAGAGAATTGATCTAGGAGGTTTATGCAATTGTCTTTCTGCTCAGCAGTAAGACAATCAGCCAAAACTACACCTTCCACCAGAGCATCTTGTTCTGTGGAAGAGAAGAGATCAGGTAGAGGATCACTGTCTTCTTCCTGTCCCTCATCTGTTGCCATCAGCAGGGTGAGATCAGCCCTGTCATAGTAGGGTTTCAGGCGGTTGACATGGAGCACCCTAAGGGGACTCCTGGCAGTGCCTAAGTCAACTAAATAGGTGACTTCTCCCTTCTTTTCAACAATTGTGTGGGGACCACTCCATTTATCTTGGAGTGCTCTTGGGGCCACAGGCTCCAAGACCCACACTTTCTGCCCTGGTTGGTACTGAACCAAAACAGCCTTCTGATCATGCCATTGCTTCTGGAGCTCTTGGCTGGCCTGAAGGTTTTTACTGGCCTTTTTCATGTACTCAGCCATCCTTGATCTGAGGCCAAGTACATAATCCACAATATCCTGCTTAGGAGTTTTTAAAGGTTGTTCCCAACCCTCCTTTACAAGTGTGAGTGGACCCCTAACAGGGTGTCCAAAAAGAAGTTCAAAGGGGCTGAAGCCCACTCCTTTCTGGGGTACCTCCCTGTAGGCAAAAAGGAGGCATGGTAGAAGGATATCCCATCTCCTGCGGAGTTTTTCAGGGAGACCCATAATCATGCCTTTGAGAGTTTTGTTAAATCTCTCCACCAGTCCATTTGTTTGTGGATGATAGGGTGTTGTGAACTTGTACGTTACACCACACTCCTTCCACATGGCCTTTAAGTATGCAGACATGAAATTGCTTCCTCTGTCTGATACCACTTCCTTTGGGAAGCCCACCCTGGAAAATATTCCCAGGAGGGCCTTTGCCACTGCAGGTGCTGTAGTGGTCCTTAAAGGAATAGCTTCAGGATATCTTGTGGCATGGTCCACTACCACCAAGATAAACCTATTGCCTGAAGCAGTAGGAGGGTCAAGGAGCCATCTATGTCAACCCCTACCCTTTCAAAGGGAACCTCAACCACAGGCAGTGGGATAAGGGGTGCCTTTGGGGTGCCACCTGTCTTGCCACTGGCTTGACAGGTTTCACAGGACTTACAAAATTCCTTTGTGTCCTCAGACATCCTAGGCCACTGAAACAATGGAACCAATCTGTCCCAAGTTTTCATTTGACCCAGGTGTCCAGCTAGGGGAATGTCATGTGCCAGTGTTAGGAGGAACTTTCTGTACTCCTGAGGAATCACTAATCTCCTGGCAGCTCCAGGTTTAGGATCCCTATGCTCAGTGTACAAGAGGTTGTCCTCCCAGTAAACTCTGTGAGAGTCACTGACATCCCCATTAGCCTGTTTGACAGCTTGCTGTCTGAGACCCTCTAATGTGGGACAGGTTTGCTGTGCCACACTCAGCTCCTCTCTGGCAGGCCCCCCTTCACCCAAAAGCTCAGCAGTGTCTGTTTCCAGCTCCTCTGGTGTAGGTTCTGCACAGGGAGGGAATTCTTCTTCCTCAGAAGTAGAATCCACTGTAGAGGGAGGGATAGTAGGAAGTGGTTTGCTTCTACTAGCCCTAGCTTTAGGGAGCACTTGGTCCATTGTTCCAGGATCCAAGCTTCCCTGTCCTTTTTGCTTTTCGACCTGAGCCCTTGTCAAAGCAAAAATATGCCCTGGGATGCCCAGCATTGCTGCATGGGCCTCCAACTCCACATCTGACCAAGCTGATGTCTCCAAATCATTCCCTAATAGACAGTCTACAGGTAAATCTGAAGCTACCACAACTTTCTTTGGACCAGTAACCCCCCCCAGTTGAGATTTACAACAGCCATGGGGTGGCTAAGTGTGTTGTTGTGAGCATCGGTTACTTGGTACTGGTGACCAAGTAGGTGTTGTTCAGGGTGGACCAGTTTCTCTATGACCATAGTCACACTGGCACCAGTGTCCCTGTAGGCCTGAACCTCAACACCATTTATTAGGGGTAGCTGCTTGTACTTATCCATATTAAGGGGACAAGCAACTAAGGTGGCTAAATCAATAGCCCCCTCAGAGACTAACACAGCCTCTGTGGCCTCCCTAACAAGGCCAACCCCAACTAAATTACCAAAAGTGAGCCCAGCTACTCCCTTGGATTGGCTATTAGTAGGTTTGCTCCCACCACCACTGCTATTAGTAGGGACACTAGGTGTAGCAGTAGGGGTTGTAGTGGTAGGAGCAGTGGTGCCTTTCTTTGGACAACTGGGATCTGTTGTCCAATGGCCTTTTATTTTACATAAATAGCACCATGGTTTCTTTTCCTTGTTCTGATTAAAGGAGGATTTGGACCCACCACCCCCACCAGAGTGTTTTTGTGGGCCTGATGAAGACTCATTTTTAGATTTGTCCCCACCCTTGTCTGAAGACTTACCATCCTTCTTTTTGTTGCCATCTTTGTCACCCCCTGTATGAACTTTTCTGTTCACTCTTGTTCTGACCCATTTGTCTGCCTTCTTTCCCAATTCTTGGGGAGAGGTCAGATCAGAGTCCACCAAGTACTGGTGCAACAAATCAGACACACAATTATTAAGAATATGCTCTCTCAGGATTAAGTTATACAGGCTGTCATAATCAGTAACTTTACTGCCATGTAACCACCCCTCCAAGGCCTTCACTGAATGGTCAATGAAATCAACCCAGTCTTGTGAAGACTCCTTTTTGGTCTCTCTGAACTTTATCCTGTACTGTTCAGTGGTTAAGCCATAACCATCCAGGAGTGCATTCTTAAGAACTTGGAAATTATTAGCATCATTTTCTTTCACAGTAAGGAGCCTATCCCTACCTTTTCCACTAAATGATAGCCATAGGATAGCGGCCCACTGCCTTTGAGGGACATCCTGTACAACACAGGCCCCCTCAAGTGCAGCAAACCACTTGTTAATGTCATCCCCCTCCTTATAAGGGGGAACTATCTTGTGCAGATTCCTGGAATCATGCTCTTTTGCAGGATGACTATGGGGAATACTGCTGCTGCCACCATGGGTTTCTAAACCCAACTTCTGTCTTTCCTTCTCTATTTCAAAAGACTGTCTATCCAAATCCAGCTGTTGCTTTTTAAGCTTCAGTCTGGTTTGTTCCACCCTCAACTTATTGAGTTCCCTCTCTAACATTCTGTCATCAGGGTTGGTGGGAGGGACATTCCTAGATACAGAGGTATGATGGGAATGAACAGAAGGAGACCTGTCCCTTACAGAAGCCACCCTAACAGCTTGGTTAACAGAAACATTACTACCAGTATGGTGAGAATAAATGCTTTTGCTATGATGTGAGACAACACTATTTGTATGGTGTGGCTCATCATCATTACCAACAATGCTAGACTGTGTAGTAATGGGCAGGCTAGGAAGTTTCTTTCCTGAATCTTTTCCTGGGGGAGTCCCTGAATCAGATTGAGAACTATTAGGTACTTTTTCAACAGATGAGGCACCTATGGCCTTATCCTGTTCTCTAAGCATGTTAAGTAACAGTTCCAAGGAAGGATTCTTCCCTACACTCAAACCTCTCTCTATACAGAGACTCCTTGCTCTTTTCCAGCTAAGGTTGTCATATGCAAGTTTGGACAGATCAACATTTTGGCCTGTGCCAGACATTTTTAGAGAGAGTTAAAGTGATAGAAAAAGAGAAAAAAGTTTTCAGAACTTTTTGGAAAGACAGAAAAAAAACTTTTTAAACTTTTAAGAACTTTTTAGAAAGTGAGAAGTACTTTTCAGCACTTAGAAAAGAGTGAAAAGAGGAAATGCAAAACTTTTTTGGCTATGTGTATATACACTGACCTTGTTTTGTATATTTTTCTCTTATGAAAAGTACAATGACAAGAGTGGTAAGTAGTCTCAAAGCACTTATCCCACCACTGCACAACCAATGTAGGAGGCTGGACTGGCTTGTAGTGAGTACCAAGGGGTACTTGCACCTTGCACCAGGCCCAGTTATCCCTTATTAGTGTATAGGGTGTCTAGCAGCTTAGGCTGATAGATAATGGTAGCTTAGCAGAGCAGCTTAGGCTGAACTAGGAGACATGTGAAGCTACTACAGTACTACCTAGTGTCATATGCACAATATCATAAGAAAACACAATACACAGTTATACTAAAAATAAAGGTACTTTATTTTTATGACAATATGCCAAAGTATCTTAGAGTATACCCTCAGTGAGAGGATAGGAAATATACACAAGATATATATACACAATAGCAAAAATATGCAGTATAGTCTTAGAAAACAGTGCAAACAATGTATAGTTACAATAGGATGCAATGGGGAAACATAGGGATAGGGGCAACACAAACCATATACTCCAAAAGTGGAATGCGAACCACGAATGGACCCCAAACCTATGTGACCTTGTAGAGGGTCGCTGGGACTATTAGAAAATAGTCAGAGTTAGAAAAATAACCCTCCCCAAGACCCTGAAAAGTGAGTGCAAAGTGCACTAAAGTTCCCCTGAGGACAAAGTAGTCGTGTTAGAGGAATAATGCAGGAAAGACACAAACCAGCAATGCAACAACTGTGGATTTCCAATCTAGGGTACCTGTGGAACAAGGGGACCAAGTCCAAAAGTCACAAGCAAGTCGGAGATGGGCAGATGCCCAGGAAATGCCAGCTGCGGGTGCAAAGAAGCTTCTACTGGACAGAAGAAGCTGAGGTTTCTGCAGGAACGAAAAGGCCTAGAGACTTCCCCTTTGGTGGACGGATCCCTCCCGCCGTGGAGAGTCGTGCAGATGTGTTTTCCCGCTGAAAGGACGCCAATAAGCCTTGCTAGTTGCAAATCGTGCTTTTGGTGTTTTTGGACGCTGCTGGGGCCCAGGAGGGACCAGGAGGTGGCAAATTGGACCTGAAGAGAGAGGGGACGTCGAGCAAGACAAAGAGCCCTCACTAAAGCAGGTAGCACCCGGAGAAGTGCCAGAAACAGGCACTACAAGGATGCATGAAACGGTGCTTGCCGAAGTTGCACAAAGGAGTCCCACGTCGCCGGAGACCAACTTAGAAAGTCGTGCAATGCAGGTTAGAGTGCCGTGGACCCAGGCTTGGCTGTGCACAAAGGATTTCCGCCGGAAGTGCACAGGGGCCGGAGTAGCTGCAAAGTCGCGGTTTCCCAACAATGCAGCCCAGCGAGGTGAGGCAAGGACTTACCTCCACCAAACTTGGACCGAAGAGTCACTGGACTGTGGGGGTCACTTGGACAGAGTCGCTGGATTCGAGGGACCTCGCTCGTCGTGCTGAGAGGAGACCCAAGGGACCGGTAATGCAGCTTTTTGGTGCCTGCGGTTGCAGAGGGAAGATTCCGTCGACCCACGGGAGATTTCTTCGGAGCTTCTGGTGCAGAGAGGAGGCAGGCTACCCCCACAGCATGCACAAGCAGGAAAACAGTCGAGAAGGCGGCAGGATCAGCGTTACAGAGTTGCAGTAGTCGTCTTTGCTACTATGTTGCAGGTTTGCAGGCTTCCAGCGCGGTCAGCAGTCGATTCCTTATCAGAAGGTGAAGAGAGAGATGCAGAGGAACTCGGCTGAGCTCATGCATTCGTTATCTAAAGTTTCCCCAGAGACAGAGACCCTAAATAGCCAGAAAAGAGGGTTTGGCTACCTAGGAGAGAGGATAGGCTACTAACACCTGAAGGAGCCTATCAGCAGGAGTCTCTGACGTCACCTGGTGGCACTGGCCACTCAGAGCAGTCCAGTGTGCCAGCAGCACCTCTGTTTCCAAGATGGCAGAGGTCTGGAGCACACTGGAGGAGCTCTGGACACCTCCCAGTTGAGGTGCAGGTCAGGGGAGTGGTCACTCCCCTTTCCTTTGTCCAGTTTCGCGCCAGAGCAGGGGCTAAGGGGTCCCTGAACCGGTGTAGACTGGCTTATGCAGAATTGGGCACCTCTGTGCCCAACAAAGCATTTCCAGAGGCTGGGGGAGGCTACTCCTCCCCTGCCTTCACACCATTTTCCAAAGGGAGAGGGTGTCACACCCTCTCTCAGAGGAAGTTCTTTGTTCTGCCATCCTGGGCCAGGCCTGGCTGGACCCCAGGAGGGCAGATGCCTGTCTGAGGGGTTGGCAGCAGCAGCAGCTGCAGTGAAACCCCAGGAAGGGCAGTTTGGCAGTACCAGGGTCTGTGCTACAGACCACTGGGATCATGGGATTGTGCCAACTATGCTAGGATGGCATAGAGGGGGCAATTCCATGATCATAGACATGTTACATGGCCATATTCGGAGTTACCATTGTGAAGCTACATATAGGTAGTGACCTATATGTAGTACACGCGTGTAATGGTGTCCCCGCACTCACAAAGTTCAGGGAATTGGCTCTGAACAATGTGGGGGCACCTTGGCTAGTGCCAGGGTGCCCTCACACTAAGTAACTTTGCACCTAACCTTTACCAGGTAAAGGTTAGACATATAGGTGACTTATAAGTTACTTAAGTGCAGTGTAAAATGGCTGTGAAATAACGTGGACGTTAATTCACTCAGGCTGCAGTGGGAGGCCTGTGTAAGAATTGTCAGAGCTCCCTATGGGTGGCAAAAGAAATGCTGCAGCCCATAGGGATCTCCTGGAACCCCAATACCCTGGGTACCTCAGTACCATATACTAGGGAATTATAAGGGTGTTCCAGTAAGCCAATGTAAATTGGTAAAAATGGTCACTAGCCTGTTAGTGACAATTTGGAAAGAAATGAGAGAGCATAACCACTGAGGTTCTGGTTAGCAGAGCCTCAGTGAGACAGTTAGTCACTACACAGGTAACACATTCAGGCACACTTATGAGCACTGGGGCCCTGGGTTACCAGGGTCTCAGTGACACATACAACTAAAACAACATATATACAGTGAAAAATGGGGGTAACATGCCAGGCAAGATGGTACTTTCCTACAGTCCCCGCACTCACAAAGTCCGGGGAATTGGCCCTGAACAATGTGGGGGCACCTTGGCTAGTGCCAGGGTGCCCTCACACTAAGTAACTTTGCACCTAACCTTTGCCAAGTAAAGGTTAGACATATAGGTGACTTATAAGTTACTTAAGTGCAGTGTAAAATGGCTGTGAAATAACGTGGACGTTATTTCACTCAGGCTGCAGTGGCAGGCCTGTGTAAGAATTGTCAGAGCTCCCTATGGGTGGCAAAAGAAATGCTGCAGCCCATAGGGATCTCCTGGAACCCCAATACCCGGGTACCTCAGTACCATATACTAGGGAATTATAAGGGTGTTCCAGTAAGCCAATGTAAATTGGTAAAATTGGTCACTAGCCTGTTAGTGACAATTTGAAAGAAATGAGAGAGCATAACCACTGAGGTTCTGATTAGCAGAGCCTCAGTGAGACAGTTAGTCACTACACAGGTAACACATTCAGGCACACTTATGAGCACTGGGGCCCTGGAGAACAGGCTCCCAGTGACACATACAACTAAAACAACATATATACAGTGAAAAATGGGGGTAACATGCCAGGCAAGATGGTACTTTCCTACACAGTATGCCAATGTAAATTGGTGAAATTGGTCACTAGCCTGTTAGTGACAATTTGGAAAGAAATGAGAGAGCATAACCACTGAGGTTCTGGATAGCAGAGCCTCAGTGAGAGAGTTAGTCATAACACAGGTAACACATACAGAGCACACTTATGAGCACTGGGGTCCTGGCTGGCAGGGTCCCAGTGACACATACAACTAAAACAACATACATACAGTGAAATATGGGGGTAACATGCCAGGCAAGATGGTACTTTCCTAAAGAAAGTCAGATAAAATACAGGGCAATCTACAGTTCGAGTCGCAGAAGGCTCACAAGATGCGGAAAAAACGGGTGAGTGCACCTGCAGAGGTGCTGGAAGAAGCCGCAGTGGAGATGACCTCAGACTTGAAACAAATCCTGAAGACTATGGAACAGAGCCTCACAAAAATAGACAGGAAAATTGATGCCCTGACGAATAGGATAGATAGCATGTGGGACAGGCTTGATGGGCATCCAGAACGCCTAGACCAGGTGGAACGAAGGGTGTCAGAGGCTGAAGATGAGCAGAAGACGCTGGGTGCAGCCCAGAAGGAAGTTGACAAACTTCTCCTTACGTTGCAAGCCAAAGCAGAAGTCTTAGAGGCGCGTTCCCGTTGAAATAACGTGCACATTGTGGGTAAAGCAGAATCGATTCGAATAGGCAACATGGAGAGGTTTGTGGAACTACTATTGATCATTTTGCTGGGCCGCAAGACTTTCTCAGACCTGTATGTTGTGGAGCGGGCCCACTGCTCCCTGGCATCGCGCCCTCCACGCCGCATCATAGAGAGGCTCCTGAATTACAGGGATGCGGCACTCCGGAGAGCCCACGACTTGGGGGAGTTGCAGTCCAAGGGCGCCCCGGTATCGCTCTTCCCATATATCATCCAACAGGTACAGGAGACGAGGCGTCAGTTCCTGCTGGGCAAGCAGAAGCTCACAGATCTGAAATTAGAATACAACATGCTGTACCTATCGTGTCTAAGAGTGATAGTAGGCAGAAAGGCCCTGGTCCTGGTCCCTGGTCAGGAATTGGTGTGCAAAATCTAAACTGCGGCGATTGCTCCCCTGGAATGTTCGCAGCCTCATTAATAATAGGAAGGTTCGCAAAGTGGTTGTGTATTTTCACTAACACACTATAGATGTGGCAGTCCTCCAGGAGACAAAAATGAAATGCAGCAGAGGATGCAGGGGTTCGTATGTGCTGCTGGCTTCAATTCCCATACGTGGGGAGTGGTTATTTGGGTTAGGAAGGGAGCGGGCATCGGACTGCAGGAAATGTGTACAGATCCCACTGGTCATTACGTGGTGGCTAAATGTATTATAGGGAATTGCGCACTGTTGGTGGTGGGTGTTTATGGTCCCAACTATGATGTCCCCAATTTCTTTTATGACCTGAGTGCCCGGTATCAACAATGGGTTGATCTCCCCAGCTCTTGGGAGGGGATCTCAACTGTGTGTTAAACCACGAGATTGCTCATCGGTCCCCCCGCGATGCCCCTCAACGGCGGCCCGGGCTCCCACTGGGATCTTAAGTCGAGATGGATTGATTGATGTTTGGGCACATTGCTGCCCAACGATCTTGGGGTGCACTCACTATTCGACAGTACATGACATACACACCTGTATAGACTACTGGTTATGCACGCGGCGGTTGGCACTACGGATTCAGGCTTGTGAGGTTTTCCCAGGCACATATTCATACCACTCGCCAATTCTTTTAGGGCTTGCTCTGTGTATACCGCCACCGCCTGCCTTCTCGTGGTGGTTCCCTCCAAATTCACTGTTGGATGATGTGTTCAGGGAGGAACTGAGCCAGGATATAAGGGAATGCTTTGCTGTAAATATAGGAACAGAGAATACATTTGCTACTGTATGGGAAGCGTTTAAAGTTTATATATGGGTTGTCACCATAGCAACGCATGCAGGAGTGCTACGAGCGCTACACAATCGTCTGAGTAAATTAGAGGCAGAAATAGCAGAGCTGGAGACCAGCATTCCAAGAGGTAGCTCAGGCCGAGGTGACACACATGGGAAAATATGCAGTTGCCCGTATTTATGGTGAAGGAAAGCGGCCTGGGTCTACACTAGCGTCAACTCTTCACCCCCGTCACAAGGATAATGCATTACTACAAATTCAGGACAATGATGTGTGGAATGATGCCACGTCCATGGTAGAGATGTTTCATGATTATCATACAGGCTTACATAAGTCACGTTCACAGTTTGATGAAGCTGCAGTCATGGACTATCTCATCCACATCGCCATGTCACGGCTCACAGATGAGCAGAGGGTTCATTCGATGGGCCCACTGAGGCCAGAAGAGATCAGGGTCGCTCTGGCGGATATGCTGACAGGCAAGGTGTCAGGCATTGAAGGGCTCACGGTGGCCTTCTATAAAGCTTACCAAAACCTTCTTATGCCGCACCTGGTGACACTGTTTGAGGAGATGGCAGCTGGTGGCTGTAGGCTTCCTACTGTGTATGAGGCCCTGTTGATAGTCCTATTCAAGCCAGAGAAGCCGGCAGATTGCTGCTCCTCATATAGACGGCTGTACCTCATGAAGGTGGACGCTAAGCTGTATGCCAAAATCCTAGCAACACAAAAAATGATGAACGGAGTGTTGAAACTTTTCTAACACTCACCACCAGTCACAGATCTTGGGTTAATCCATTGTTCTTTTGCTCACCATGCCACCCCAGTTTGGACCCAGACATATAAAAATCAGTCTTGACTCTGTTCCCCATGGGAACAGTCCAGCCCGAACTGTCAGGCTGGGGTGAATGTTTGATTTGCTCTGCACTCCGTGCATCATCCGTTGTTTTTGCATTTGTCATATTGTAGGAAAGTACCATCTTGCCTGGCATGTTACCCCCATATTTGACTGTATATATGTTGTTTTAGTCTATGTGTCATTGGGACCCTGCCAGGCAGGGCCCCAGTGACACATACAACTAAAACAACATATATACAGTGAAATATGGGGGTAACATGCCAGGCAAGATGGTACTTTCCTACACCTTCTACCAAAGGATCGACCGCTGACTGCTCAGGACGCCTGCAAAACTGCAACAAAGTAGCAAGACGACTACTAGCAACCTTGTATCGCCTCATCCTGCCGGCTTTCTTGACTGTTTCAAGGTGGTGCATGCTCTGGGGGTAGCCTGCCTTCACCCTGTACCAGAAGCTTCAAAGAAATCTCCTGTGGGTCGACGGAATCTTCCCCCTGCTAACGTAGGCACCAAAAGACTGCAACACAGGTCCTCTGGGTCCCCTCTCATCCTGACGAGCGTGGTCCCTGGAACTTAGCAACTCTGTCCAAATGACTCCCACAGTCCAGTGACTCTTCAGTCCAAGTTTGGTGGAGGTAAGTCCTTGCCTCACCAAGCTAGACTGCATTGCTTGGTTCTGCGTGATTTGCAGATGCTCCGGCTCCTGTGCACTCCTAAAGGATTTCCTTCATGCACAGCCAAGCCTGGGTCCCCGAAACTCCTTCCTGCAGTGCACAACCTTCTGAGTTGTCCTCCGGCGTCGTGGGACTCCCTTTTGTGACTTCGTGTGGACTCCAGTTCACTCTTCTTCCAAGTGCCTGTTCAGGTACTTCTGTGGGTGCAGACTGCTTCTGTGAGGGCTCCCTGACTTGCTGGGAGCCCCCTCTGTCTCCTTCTCCAAGTGGCGACATGCTGGTCCCTCCTGAGCCACAGCAGCACCCAAAAACCTCTACTGCAACCCTTGCAACTAGCAAGGCTTGTTTGTGATATTTCTGCGTGGGAACACCTCTGCAAGCTTCACCGCGACATGGGACATCAGTCTTCCAAAGGAGAAGTCCCTAGCTCTCTTCTTTCTTGCAGAACTCCAAGCTTCTTCCATCTGGTGGCAGCTTCCTTGCACCCTCAGCTGGCATTTCCTGGGCTCCTGCTCACTCTCAACACCGTTGCGACTATTGGACTTGGTCCCATTGTCTTACAGGTACTCAGGTCTGGAAATCCACTGTTGTTGCATTGCTGGTGTTTGTTCTCCCTGCAGAATCCCCCTATCACGACTTCTGTGCTCTCTGAGGGTAGTAGGTGCACTTTACACCTACCTTTCAGGGTCTTGGGGTGGGCTATTTTTCTAACCCTCACTGTTTTCTTACAGTCCCAGCGACCCTCTACAAGATCACATAGGTTTGGGGTCCATTCATTGTTCGCATTCCACTTTTGGAGTATATGGTTTGTGTTGCCCCTATACCTATGTGCCCCTACTGCAATCTACTGTAATTCTACACTGTTTGCATTACTTTTCTTGCTATTACTTACCTAATTTCTGTTTGTGTACATATATCTTGTGTATATACCTTATCCTCATACTGAGGATACTCACTGAGATACTTTTGGCATATTGTCATAAAAATAAAGTACCTTTATTTTTAGTATCTGTGTATTGTGTTTTCTTATGATATTGTGCATATGACACCAGTAGTATAGTAGGAGCTTTACATGTCTCCTAGTTCAGCCTAAGCTGCTTTGCCATAGATCAGCCTAAGCTGCTAGAAACACCTCTTCTACACTAATAAGGGATAACTGGACCTGGCACAAGGTGTAAGTACCTCTGGTACCCACTACAAGCCAGGCCAGCCTCCTACATTGGTTGTGCAGCGGTGGGATAAGTACTTGTAACTACTTACCACTTTGTCATTGTGTACTTTTCATAAGCGAATAATATGCAAAACAGTTCAGTGTATGTACACCTAACCAAAAAGTTTTGCTTTTCTCCTCTTAAACTTTTTGCAAAGTTCTGAAAAGTTTTCTAAAACTTCTAAAAGTTTTCTAAAAGTTAGAAAACGTTTTTTTCTCTGTTCTTTAAAAAGTTCTGAAACTTTTTCTTCCTTCTCACTATTTCTAAACCTTTTACTATCATGTCTGTAGAAGATTCTACTCTTAAAATGGTCAATACTACTTATGACAATTTGAATTAGAAGAGCCTAAGGAGTCTCTGCTTAGATAGAGGTTTAGTGATAGGAAATAACCCTACAAAAGAGTTTCTATTTAACATGCTTATTGTGAATGATGAGTCCCAAGCAGGCACATCAAATGAGAGGTTAATAGAAGGTTCCCATTCTGACTCAGGGGATCTCCTTGAGGGAGGTGGGGAGGGTTCTGATGGATCTGCCACCTAGCAGGACACCCAGTAATGTTGGTAGTAATGGAGGTTCCCATCACAGTAGGGAAGTCTTTATTCCTAGAGGCCAAATTGCTAGGGTCCAGTCAGTTAGGGACAGATCCCCCTCTGTAGTTTTTAACTCATCGTCTGTGTCCAAGCATTCCCAACCCACCCACCCTGATGATAACTTGTTAGAAAAAGAACTCAAAAAGTTGAGGGTTGAAGAGACCAGACTGAAGCTTAAACCAGACTTAGATAGGGAATCCCTAGACCTGGAGAAGGAAAGACAGAGATTGGGGATTGGACCCCATGGTGGCAGCAGTAGTATTCCTGATAGTAATCCTGTTAGAGAGCATGATTCCAGGAATCTGCACAAGATAGTCCCCCCTTACAAGGAGGGGGATGACATTAACAAGTGGTTTCCTGCACTTGAGAGGGCCTGTATGGTACGGTAAGGCAGTGTGCTGCTATTTTGTGGTTATCTTTCACTGGAAAGGGTAGGGATAGGCTCCTTACTGTTAGAGAAAGTGATGCTAACAACTTTGCAGTTTTGAAGGATGCACTCTTGGATGGATTTGGCTTAACCACTGAACAATACAGGATTAAGTTCAGAGACACAAGAAAAGAGTCCTCACAAGACTGGACAGACTTTGTAGACTGTTCAGTGAAGGCCTTGGAGGGGTGGTTACATGGCAATAAAGTATCTGACTATGAAAGCCTCTATACCCTTATTCTGAGAGATCATATTCTGAATAACTGTGTGTCTGACTTGTTACACCAATATCTAGTGGACTCAGATCTGACCTCTCCCCAAGAATTGGGAAAGAAAGCAGACAAATGGGTCAGAACAAGAGTGAACAGGAACGTTCATACATGGGGTGACAAGGATGGCAAGAAGAAAGATGGTAAGTCTTCTGACAAGGGTGGGGACAAAAGTAAAACTGAGTCTTCATCAGGCCC
The DNA here is from genome assembly GCF_031143425.1 of Pleurodeles waltl. Lineage (NCBI taxonomy): Eukaryota > Metazoa > Chordata > Amphibia > Caudata > Salamandridae > Pleurodeles > Pleurodeles waltl. The sequence continues at coordinate 1,545,405,129 of NC_090447.1, forward strand.
ACAGAAATCCTCTGGTGGGGGTGGTGGGTCCAAATCCTTTTCAAATCAACCTAAAAAGTCTTGGTGTTATTTGTGTAAAGTCAAAGGCCATTGGACAACTGATGCCAGTTGTCCAAAGAAAAACACCAAACCACCCACTACCACAACCCCTACTGCAAATTCTAGTGCCCCTAGTAATAGCAGTGGTGGTGGGAACAAACCTACTAATAGCCAATCCACGGGAGTAGCTGGGCTCACTTTTGGTAACTTAGTTGGGGTTGGTCTTGTTAGTGAGGCCACAGAGGCTGTTTAGTCTCTGAAGGTGCCATTGATTTGGCCCCCTTGGTTGCTTCTCCCCTTAATATGGATAAGTACAAGCAACTTCCCCTAATAAATGGTGTTGAGGTTCAGGCCTACAGGGACACAGGTGCCAGTGTTACCATGGTGATAGAGAAATTGGTGCACCCTCAACAACACCTACTTGGTCAGCAGTACCAAGTGACAGACTCTCATAACAACACTCTTAGCCACCCCATGGCTGTTGTGAATCTCAACTGGGGGGGGGGGGGTGTTACTGGTCCAAAGAAATTTGTGGTTGCTTCAGATTTACCTGTAGACTGTCTACTAGGAAATGATTTAGAGACATCAGCTTGGGAAGAAGTGGAGTTGGAGGCTCATGCAGCAATGCTGGCCATTCCTGGGCATATTTTTGCTTTAACCAGGGCTCAGGCCAAAAAGCAAAAAGGACAGGGTGACTTGGATCCTGGAAGAATGGACCAAGTGCTCCCTAAAGCTAGGGTTAGTAAAGGTAAAACACTACCTACTATCCCTCCCTCTACAGTGGATTCTACTTCTGAAGAAGAAGAATTTCCACCCTGTGCAGAACCTACACCAGAGGAGCTGGAAGCAGACACTGCTGAGCTTTTGGGTGGTGGGGGGGCTGCCAGGGAGGAGCTGAGTGTGGCACAGCAATCCTGTCCCACATTAGAGGGTGTCAGACAGCAAGCTGTCAAACAGCAAAATTGGCATGTCAGTGACTCACATAGAGTTTACTGGGAGGACAACCTCTTGTACACCGAGGCAAGGGACCCAGAACCTAGAGCAGCTAGGAGATTAGTCATTCCCCTGAAGTACAGAGAGTTCCTCCTAACTCTTGCACATGACATTCCTTTGGCTGGGCATTTGGGCCAGATCAAAAATGGGAGAGACTTCCCCCCCTGTTTCACTGGCCTAGGATGTCAGAGGACACTAAAGATTTTTGCAAGTCTTGTGTGACCTGCCAACCCACTGGCAAGACTGGTGGCACTCCAAAGGCTCCCCTTACTCTACTACCTGTAGTTGGGGTCCCTTTGAAAGGGTAGGAGTTGACATAGTTGGCACCCTTGATCCTCCTACTGCTTCAGGCAATAGGTTTAACATGGTTGTTGTGGACCATGCTACAAGATATCCTGAAGCAATTCCTCTAAGGACCACTACAGCTCCTGCAGTGGCAAAGGCCCTACTGGAAATCTTTTCCAGAGTGGGTTTCCCAAAAGAGGTTGTATCAGACAGGGGTAGCAACTTCATCTCTGCATACTTGAAAGCAATGTGGAAGGAGTGTGGTGTTACCTACAAGTTCACCACTCCTTATCATCCACAGACTAATGGACTGGTAGAGAGGTTTAATAAAACTCTCAAATTAATGATAATGGGACTCCCTGAAAAACACAGTAGGAGATGGGATGTCCTGTTACCTTGCCTCATTTTTGCTTACAGGCAGGTACCCCAGAAAGGAGTGGGATTCAGCCCCTTTGAACTCCTCTTTGGACACCCTGTAAGAGGTCCACTAACACTTGTGGAGGAGGGTTGGGAACAACCTTTAAAAGCTCCCAAACAGAACATAGTGGACTATATACTTGGCCTAAAATCCAGACTGGCCGAGTACATGAAATAGGCCAGTAAAATCCTTCAGGCCAGCCAAGAGCTCCAGAAGCAATGGCATGACTAGAATGCTGTTCTGATTCAGTACCAGCCAGGACAGAAGGTGTGGGTATTGGAGCCTGTGGCCAAAGGAGCACTCCAGGACAAATAGAGTGGACCCCATCTCATTGTTGAAAAGAAGGGTGAGGTTACCTATTTGGTAGACCTGGGCACTGCCAGGAGTCCCCTTAGGGTGATTAATGTCAACCACCTAAAACCCTACTATGACAGGGCTGATCTCACCCTGCTCATGGCAACAGATAAGGGACAGGAAGAAGAGAGTGACCCTCTCCCTGATCTCTTTTCCACCACAGAAAATGATGCTTTAGTTTAGGGAGTAGTTTTGGCAGATTGTCTGACTGCAGAACAGAAAGACAACTGCATAAATCTCCTTGGACAATTTTCTGAACTCTTCAATGGTGACAGGTACCACATCCCGGTGTGAACATACAATTGATACTGGAGACAGCTTGCCTGTCAAAAGTAAATTCTATAGGCAGCCTGACCATGTCAGACACTGCACAAAACAAGAGGTTCAGAAAATGCTTGATCTCGGAGTGGTTGAACCTTCTGAAAGCCCATGGGAGAGTCCTGTGGTGCTTGTACCAAAGCCTCACTCAAAAGATGGAAAGAGAGAAATGAGGTCTTGTGTAGACTACAGAGGTCTCAATCAGGTAACAAAAACTGATGCTCACCCTACACCCAGGGAAGATGAGCTCATAGATACACTGGCATCTGGCAAGTATCTTAGCACCTTTAATTTGACTGCAGTGTATTGGCAGATCAAATTGGCTGAGGATGCTAAACCTAAAACTGCATTTTCGACTATTGGAGGGTACTACCAATTCACAGTAATGCCCTTTGGTTTGAAAAATGCACCTGCCACTTTTCAGAGTTTGGTGAATACAGTCCTGCAAGGGTTGGAGGCTTTTAGTGCAGCATATCTAGATGATATAGCTGTTTTTAGCTCCACCTGGGATGATCACCTGGTCCACCTGTGGAAAGTTTTGAAGGCCCTGCAAAAGGCAGGCCTCACTATCAAGGCTTCAAAGTGCCTGATAGGGCAGGGGAAAGTGGTATATCTGGGACACCGTGTAGGTGGAGAACAGATTGCACCACTTCAGGGGAAAATCCAAACTGTCATAGATTGGGTTCCCCCTACAACTCAGACTCAGGTGAGAGCCTTCTTAGGCTCACTGGGTATTACAGGAGGTTCATAAAGAACTATGGCTCCATCGACAGAGAAAGACAGAGGTTGGGGTTTGGACCCCATTGTGGCAGCAGCAGTATTACAGATAGTAATCCTGTAAAGAGCATGATTCAAGGAATCTGCACAAGATAGTTCCCCTTTACAAGGAGGGGGATGACATTAACAAGTGGTTTGCTCCACTGGAGAGGGCCTGTGTTGTACAGGGGGTGCCTCAAAGGCAGTGGGCTGCTATTCTATGGCTATCTTTCAGTGGAAAGGGTAGGGATAGGCTCCTTACTGTTAAGGAAAGTGAAGCCAATGATTTTACAGTTCTTAAGAATGCACTCCTAGATGGTTATGGCTTAACCACTGAACAGTACAGGATCAAGTTCAGAGAAACCAAAAAGGAGTCTTCACAAGACTGGGTAGACTTTGTTGACCATTCAGTGAAGGCCTTGGAGGGGTGGTTACATGGCAGTAAAGTTTCTGACTATGAAAGCCTGTATAACTTGATCCTGAGAGAGCATATTCTTAATAATTGTGTGTCTGATTTGTTGCACCAGTACCTAGTGGACTCAGATCTGACCTCTCCCCAAGAATTGGAAAAGAAGGCAGACAAATGGGTCAGAACAAGGGTGAACAGAAAAGTTCATCCAGGGGGTGACAAGGATGGCAAGAAGAAGGATGGTAAGTCTTCAGACAAGGGTGGGGACAAATCTAAAAATGAGTCTTCTTCAGGCCCACAAAAACACTCTGGTGGGGGTGGTGGGCCCAAATCCTCTTCAAATCAAAACAAAGAAAAGAAACCATGGTGCTATTTATGTAAAATAAAAGGCCATTGGACAACAGGTCCCAGTTGTCCAAAGAAAAGCACCAAGCCTCCTACCACTACAACCCCTGCTGCTACACCTAGTGCCCCTAGTAATAGCAGTGGTGGTGGGAGCAAACCTACTAATAGCCAATCCAAGGGAGTAGCTGGGCTCACTTTTGGTAATTTTGTTGGGGTTGGTCTTGTTAGGGAGACCACAGAGGCTGTGTTAGTCTCTGAAGGTGCCATTGATTTGGCCACCTTGGTTGCTTGTCCCCTTAATATGGATAAGTACAAGCAACTTCCCCTAATAAATGGTGTTGAGGTTCAGGCCTACAGGGACACAGGTGCCAGTGTTGCCATGCTAATAGAGAAACTGGTCCACCCTGAACAACACCTACTTGGTCACCAGTACCAAGTGACTGATGCTCATAACAACACTCCTAGCCACCCCATGGCTGTTGTGAATCTCAACTGGGGGGAGGGTTACTGGTCCAAAGAAAGTTGCGGATGCCTCAGATTTACCTGTAGACTGTCTACTAGGGATCAATTTAGAGACATCAGCTTGGGTAGAAGTGGAGTTGGAGGCTCATGCAGCAATGCTAGGCATTCCTGAGCATATTTGTGCTTTGACAAGGGCTCAGGCCAAAAAGCAAAAAGGACAGGGTGACTTAGATCCTGGAAGAATGGACCAAGTGCTCCATAAAGCTAGGCATAGTAAAGGTAAAACACTACCTACTATCCCTCCCTCTACAGTGGATTCAACTTCTGAGGAAGAAGAATTTCCACCCTGTGCAGAACCTACACCAGAGGAGCTGGAAGCAGACACTGCTGAGCTTGTGGGTGGAGGGGGGCCTGCCAGGGAGGAGCTGAGTGTGGCACAGCAGACCTGTCCCACACTAGAGGGTCTAAGACAGCAAGCTGTCAAACAGCAAAATGGGGATGTCAGTGACTCTCACAGAGTTTACTGGGAGGACAACTTCTTGTATCCTGAAGCAAGGGATCCAAAACCTGGAGCTGCCAGGAGATTGGTGATTCCTCAGCAATGCAGAGAGTTCCTCCTAACTCTAGCCCACAACATTCCCTTGGCTGGACATTTAGGGCAAATGAAAACTTGGGACAGGCTTGTTCCCTTGTTTCATTGGCCTAGAATGTCAGAGGATACAAAGGAATTTTGTAAGTCCTGTGAAACCTGTCAAGCCAGTGGCAAAACAGGTGGCACTCCAAAGGCTCCACTTATTCCACTGCCTGTGGTTGGGGTCCCCTTTGAAAGGGTAGGGGTTGACATAGTTGGCCCCCTTGACACTCCTACTGCTTCAGGCAATAGATTTATCTTGGTGGTAGTGGACCATGCCACCAGATATCCTGAAGCAATTCCTCTAAGGGCCACTACAGCTCCTGCAGTGGCAAAGGCCCTCCTCGGAATCTTTTCCAGGGTGGGCTTCCCAAAATAGGTGGTATCAGACAGGGAAGCAATTTCTTGTCTGCTTACTTAAAGGCCATGTGGAAGAAAAGACCCTGTAAGAGGTCCTCTAACACTGGAACAAACTTTAAAAGCTCCTAAGCAAGACATAGTGGACTATGCACTTGGCCTAAGATCTAGGATGGCTGAGTACATGAAAAAGGCCAGTAAAAACCTTCAGGCCAGCCAAGAGCTCCAAAAGCAATGGCATGACCAGAAGGCTGTTTTGGTTCAGTTCCAACCAGGGCAGAAAGTGTGGCTCTTGGAGCCTGTGGCCCCAACAGCACTCCAAGACAAATGGAGTGGTCCCCACATTATTGTTGAGAAAAAGGGAGAAGTCACCTACTTAGTTGACTTAGGCACTGCCAGGAGTCCCCTTAGGGTGCTCCATGTCAATCGCCTGAAACCCTACTATGACAGGGCTGATCTCACCTTCTCATGGCAACAGATGAAGGACAGGAAGAAGAGAGTGACCCTCTCCCTGATCTCTTCTCTTCCACAGAACAAGATGCTCTAGTGGAAGGTGTAGTTTTGGCAGTCTGTCTTACTGCTGAGCAGAAACACCACTGCATAAATCTCCTGGGTCAGTTTTCTGAACTCTTCTCTACTGTGCCAGGCACCACTTCTTGGTGTGAGCACACTATAGATACTGGAGACAGCTTGCCTGTCAAAAGTAAGATCTATAGGCAGCCTGACCATGTCAGGGACTGCATAAACCAAGAGGTTCAGAAAATGCTTGAACTGGGAGTGGTTGAGCACTCTGAAAGTCCATGGGCCTCTCCTGTGGTACTTGTACCAAACCCTCATTCCAAAGATGGGAAAAGGGAAATGAGATTTTGTGTTGACTACAGAGGTCTCAACCAGGTAACAAAAACTGATCCTCACCCTATACCCAGGGCAGATGCGCTAATAGATACACTGGCATCTGCCAAGTATCTAAGCACCTTTGATTTGACTGCAGGGTATTGGCAGATCAAGTTATCAGAGGATGCTGAAGCAAAAACTGCATTTTCTACCATTGGATGGCACTACCAATTCACAGTAATGCCCTTTGGTTCGAAAAATGCACTTGCCACTTTTCAGAGGTTGGTGAATACAGTCCTGCAAGGGTTGGAGGCTTTTAGTGCAGCATATCTAGATGATATAGCTGTCTTTAGCTCCACCTGGGATGATGACCTGGTCCACCTATGGAAAGTTTTGGAGGCCCTGCAAAAGGCAGGCCTCACTATCAAGGCTTCAAACTGCCAGATAGGGCAGGGGAAGGAGGTTTATCTGGGACACCTGGTAGGTGGAGAACAGATTGCACCACTTCAGGGGAAAATCCAAACTATCATAGATTGGGTTCCCCCTACAACTCAGACTCAGGTGAGAGCCTTCTTAGGCCTCACTGGGTACTACAGGAGGTTCATAAAGAACTATGGCTCCATTGCAGCCCCTCTTAATGACCTCACTTCAAAGAAAATGCCTAAAAAGGTATTGTGGACAGCTAATTGTAAGAAAGCTTTTGAGGAGCTGAAGCAGGGCATGTGCTCTGCACCTCTCCTGAAAAGCACCTGTTACTCCAAAAAATTCATTGTCCAAACTGATGCATCTGAATTAAGGGTAGGGGCAGTCTTATCGCAACTTAATTCTGAGGGCCAGGATCAAACTGTTGCTTTTATCAGCAGGAGGTTGACCCCTAGAGAAAAGCGTTTGTCTGCCATTGAGAGTGAGGCCTTTGCTGTGGTCTGGGCTCTGAAGAAGTTGAGGCAATTCCTGTTTGGCACTCACTTCATTGTTCAGACAGACCACAAACCTCTACTTTGGCTAAAACAAATGAAAGGTGAAAACCCTAAATTGTTGAGGTGGTCCATATCCCTACAGGGAATGGACTATACAGTGAAACATAGACCTGGAAGTACCCACTCCAATGCAGATGAACTCTCCAGATATTTCGACTTAGACAATGAAGACTCATCAGGTCATGGCTAGTGTTATTGTCCTTCGTTTGGGGGGGGGGGTGGGTTGTGTAGGAAAGTAACATCTTGCCTGGCATGTTACCCCCATTTTTCACTGTATATATGTTGTTTTAGTTGTATGTGTCACTGGGACCCTGCCAGCCAGGGCCCCAGTGCTCATAAGTGTGCCATGAATGTGTTACCTGTGTTATGACTAACTGTCTCACTGAGGCTCTGCTATCCAGAACCTCAGTGGTTATGCTCTCTCATTTCTTTCCAAATTGTCACTAACAGGCTAGTGACCAATTTCACCAATTTACATTGGCACACTGGAACACCCTTATAATTCCCTAGTATATGGTACTGAGGTACCCAGGGTATTGGGGTTCCAGGAGATCCCTATGGGCTGCAGCATTTCTTTAGCCACCCATAGGGAGCTCTGACACTTCTTACACAGGTCTGCCACTGCAGCCTGAGTGAAATAACGTCCACGTTATTTCACAGCCATTTACCACTGCACTTAAGTAACTTATAAGTCACCTATATGTCTAACCTTTACCTGGTAAAGGTTGGGTGCTAAGTTACTTAGTGTGTGGGCACCCTGGCACTAGCTAAGGTGTCCCCACATTGTTCAGGGCAAATTCCCCAGACTTTGTGAGTGCGGGGACACCATTACACATGTGCACTATACATATGTCACAACATATGTATAGCGTCACAATGGTAACTCCGAACATGGCCATGTAACATGTCTAAGATCATGGAATTGTCACCCCAATGCCATCTCTAGCACAGACCCGGGTACTGCCAAAGTGCCTTTTCAGGGGTTTCACTGCAGCTACTGCTGCTGCCAACCCCTCAGACAGGTTTCTGCCCCCCTGGGGTCCAGCCAGCCTTGGCCCAGGAAGGCAGAACAAAGGACTTCCTCAGAGAGAGGGTGTTACACCCTCTCCCTTTGGAAAAAGGTGTCAGGGCTGGGGAGGAGTAGCCTCCCCCAGCCTCTGGAAATGCTTCCATGGGCACAGATGGTGCCCATTTCTGCATAAGCCAGTCTACACCGGTTCAGGGACCCCTCAGCCCTGCTCTGGCGCGAAACTGGACAAAGAAAAGGGGAGTGACCACTCCCCTGACCTGCACCTCCCCTGGGAGTTGCCCAGAGCTCCTCCAGTGTGCTCCAGACCTCTGCCATCTTGGAAACAGAGGTGCTGCTGGCACACTGGACTGCTCTGAGTGGCCAGGGCCAGCAGGTGACGTCAGAGACTCCTTCTGATAGGCTCCTTCATGTGTTGCTAGCCTATCCTCTCTCCTAAGTAGCCAAACCCTCTTTTCTGGCTATTTAGGGTCTCTGTGTGAGAAAGTAGCCTCTTTCTAGCCTTGTTACCCCCACTTTTGGCCTGTTTCTGAGTGTATGTCAGGGTGTTTTCACTGTCTCACTGGGATCCTGCTAGCCAGGGCCCAGTGCTTATAGTGAAAACCCTATGTTTTCAGTATGTTTGTTATGTGTCACTGGGACCCTGCTAGTCAGGACCCCAGTGCTCATAAGTTTGTGGCCTATATGTATGTGTTCCCTGTGTGGTGCCTAACTGTCTCACTGAGGCTCTGCTAACCAGAACCTCAGTGGTTATGCTCTCTCATTTCTTTCAAATTGTCACTAACAGGCTAGTGACCAATTTTACCAATTTACATTGGCTTACTGGAACACCCTTATAATTCCCTAGTATATGGTACTGAGGTACCCAGGGTATTGGGGTTCCAGGGGATCCCTATGGGCTGCACCATTTCTTTTGCCACCCATAGGGAGCTCTGACAATTCTTACACAGGCCTGCCACTGCAGCCTGAGTGAAATAACGTCCACGTTATTTCACAGCCATTTTACACTGCACTTAAGTAACTTATAAGTCACCTATATGTCTAACCTTTACCTGGTAAAGGTTAGGTGCAAAGTTACTTAGTGTGAGGGCACCCTGGCACTAGCCAAGGTGCCCCCACATTGTTCAGAGCCAATTCCCTGAACTTTGTGAGTGCGGGGACACCATTACACGCGCGCACTACATATAGGTCAATACCTATATGTAGCTTCACAATGGTAACTCCGAATATGGCCATGTAACATGTCTAAGATCATGGAATTGCCCCCTCTATGCCATCCTGGCATTGTTGGCACAATTCGATGATCCCAGTGGTCTGTAGCACAGACCCTGGTACTGCCAAGCTGCCTTTCCTGGGGTTTCACTGCAGCTGCTGCTGCTGCCAACCCCTCAGACAGGTTTCTGCCCCCCTGGGGTCATGCCAGGCTTGTCCCAGGATGGCAGAACAAAGGACTTCCTCTGAGAGAGGGTGTTACACCCTCTCCCTTTGGAAAATGGTGTGAAGGCAGGGGAGGAGTAGCCTCCCCCAGCCTCTGGAAATGCTTTCTTGGGCACAGATGTGCCCAATTCTGCATAAGCCAGTCTACACCGGTTCAGGGACCCCTTAGCCCCTGCTCTGGCGCGAAACTGGACAAAGGAAAGGGGAGTGACCACTCCCCTGACCTGCACCTCCCCTGGGAGGTGTCCAGAGCTCCTCCAGTGTGCTCCAGACCTCTGCCATCTTGGAAACAGAGGTGGTGCTGGCACACTGGACTGCTCTGAGTGGCCAGTGCCACCAGGTGACGTCAGAGACTCCTTCTGATAGGCTCCTTCAGGTGTTAGTAGCCTATCCTCTCTCCTAAGTAGCCAAACCCTCTTTTCTGGCTATTTAGGGTCTCTGTCTCTGGGGAAACTTTAGATAACGAATGCAAGAGCTCATCAGAGTTCCTCTGCATCTCTCTCTTCACCTTCTGCCAAGGAATCGACTGCTGACCGCGCTGGAAGCCTGCAAAACTGCAACATAGTAGCAAAGACTACTACTGCAACTCTGTAACGCTGATCCTGCCGCCTTCTCGACTGTTTTCCTGCTTGTGCATGCTGTGGGGGTAGTCTGCCTCCTCTCTGCACCAGAAGCTCCGAAGAAATCTCCTGTGGGTCGACGGAATCTTCCCCCTGCAATCGCAGGCACCAAAAAGCTGCATCACCGGTCCCTTGGGTCTCCTCTCAGCACAACGAGCGAGGTCCCTCGAATCCAGCATCTCTGTCCAAGTGACCCCCACAGTCCAGTGACTCTTCAGTCCAACTTTGGTGGAGGTAAGTCCTTGCCTCACCTCGCTAGACTGCATTGCTGGGAACCGCGACTTTTGCAGCTACTCCGGCCCCTGTGCACTTCCGGTGGAAATCCTTCGTGCACAGCCAAGCCTGTGTCCACGGCACTCTAACCTGCATTGCACGACTTTCTAAGTTGGTCTCCGGCGACGTGGGACTCCTTTGTGCAACTTCGGCGAGCACCGTTTCACGCATCCTTGTAGTGCCTGTTTCTGGCACTTCTCCGGGTGCTACCTGCTGCTAAGAGAGCTCCTTGTCTTGCTCGACGTCCCCTCTCTCACCTGTTCCAATTTGCGACCTCCTGGTCCCTCCTGGGCCGCAGCAGCATCCAAAAACGCTAACTGCACGATTTGCAGCTAGCAAGGCTTGTTTGCGTTCTTTTGGCGGGAAAACACTTCTGCACGACTCTCCACGGCGAGAGGGATCCTTCCACCAAAGGGGAAGTCTCTAGCCCTTTTTGTTCATGCAGAAACCGCAGCTTCTTCTGTCCAGTAGAAGCTTCTTTGCACCCGCAGCTGGCATTTCCTGGGCATCTGCCCATCTCCGACTTGCTTGTGACTTTTGGACTTGGTCCCCTTGTTCCACAGGTACCCTAGATTGGAAATCCACAGTTGTTGCATTGTTGGTTTGTGTCTTTCCTGCATTATTCCTCTATCACGACTTCTTTGTCTCATGTGGAACTTCAGTGCACTTTGCACTCACTTTTCAGGGTCTTGGGGAGGGCTAATTTTCTATCTCTCACTATTTTCTAATAGTCCCAGCGACCCTCTACAAGGTCACATAGGTTTGGGGTCCATTCGTGGTTCACATTCCACTTTTGGAGTATATGGTTTGTGTTGCCCCTATCCCTATGTGTCCCCATTGCATCCTATTGTAACTATACATTGTTTGCACTGTTTTCTAAGACTATACTGCATATTTTTGGTATTGTGTACATATAACTTGGGTATAATTGCTATCCTCATACTGAGGGTACTCACTGAGATACTTTGGCATATTGTCATAAAAATAAAGTACCTTTATTTTTAGTATATCTGTGTATTGTGTTTTCTTATGATATTGTGCAAGTGACACTTGTGGTACTGTAGTAGCTTCACACGTCTCCTAGTTCAGCCTAAGCTGCTCTGCTAAGCTACCATTATCTATCAGCCTAAGCTGCTAGACACCCTATACACTAATAAGGGATAACTGGGCCTGGTGCAAGGTGCAAGTACCCCTTGGTACTCACTACAAGCCAGTCCAGCCTCCTACACTTTGCTTTGGGGAATTCCTTAGATAACGAATGCAAGAGCTCATCAGAGTTCCTCTGCATCTCTCTCTTCACCTTCTGCCAAGGAATCGACTGCTGACCGCGCTGGAAGCCTGCAAAACTGCAACAAAGTAGCAAAGACGACTACTGCAACTCTGTAACGCTGATCCTGCCGCCTTCTCGACTGTTTTCCTGGTGGTGCATGCTGTGGGGGTAGTCTGCCTCCCCTCTGCACTAGAAGCTCCGAAGAAATCTCCCGTGGGTCGACGGAATCTTCCCCCTGCAACCGCAGGCACCAAAGAACTGCATCACCGGTCCCCTGGGTCTCCTCTCAGCACGACGAGCGAGGTCCCTTGAATCCAGCAACTCTGTCCAAGTGACTCCCACAGTCCAGTGACTCTTCAGTCCAAGTTTGGTGGAGGTAAGTCCTTGTCTCCCCACGCCAGACTGCATTGCTGGGAACCGCGACTTTTGCAGCTACTCCGGCTTCCGTGCGCTTCCGGCGGAAATCCTTTGTGCACAGCCAAGCCTGGGTCAACGGCACTCTAACCTGCATTGCACGACTTTCTAAGTTGGTCTCCGGCGACGTGGGACTCCTTTGTGCAACTTCAGGTGAGCACTGTTTCACGCATCCTTGTAGTGCCTGTTTCTGGCACTTCTGCGGGTGCTACCTGCTGCTGAGAGGGCTCCTTGTCTTGCTCGACATCCCCTCTGTCCCCAGACGCAATTGGCGACATCCTGGTCCCTCCTGGGCCACAGCAGTGTCCAAAAACCCTTTTTGCACGATTTGCAGCTAGCAAGGCTTATTGGCTGTATTTCCACAGGAAAATACTTCTGCACGACTCTCCACGGCGTGGGGGATCCATCCTCCAAAGGGAAAGTTTCTAGCCCTTGTCGTTCCTGCAGAATCCTAAGTTTCTACTGTCCAGTAGCAGCTTCTTTGCATTCACCGTTGGCATTTCTTGGGCATCTGCCCATCTCCGACTTGCTTGTGACTTTTGGACTTGGTCCCCTTGTTCCACAGGTACCCTCGTTTGGAAATCCATCATTGTTGCATTGCTGGTTTGTGTCTTTCCTGCAGAATTCCCCTATCACGACTTCTTTGTCCTTTGGGGAACTTTAGTGCACTTTGCACTCACTTTTCAGGGTCTTGGGGTGGGCTATTTTTCTAACCCTAACTATTTTCTAATAGTCCCAGCGACCCTCTACAAGGTCACATAGGTTTGGGGTCCATTCGTGGTTCGCATTCCACTTTTGGAGTATATGGTTTGTGTTGCCCCTATCCCTATGTGTCCCCATTGCATCCTATTGTAACTATACATTGTTTGCACTGTTTTCTAAGACTATACTGCATATTTTTGGTATTGTGTACATATAACTTGTGTATAATTGCTATCCTCATACTGAGGGTACTCACTGAGATACTTTGGCATATTGTCATAAAAATAAAGTACCTTTATTTTGAGTATATCTGTGTATTGTGTTTTCTTATGATATTGTGCAAGTGACACTTGTGGTACTGTAGTAGCTTCACACGTCTCCTAGTTCAGCCTAAGCTGCTCTGCTAAGCTACCATTATCTATCAGCCTAAGCTGCTAGACACCCTATACACTAATAAGGGATAACTGGGCCTGGTGCAAGGTGCAAGTACCCCTTGGTACTCACTACAAGCCAGTCCAGCCTCCTACATCGATTTATTGAGTGCTCTGTGCTGTGCTTTGGGATGTGGCTGGAGGTTTATTGAGGGCTCTGTGCTTTGGATGGGATGTGTCTGGAGGTTTATTGAGAGCTCTGCTGTGGGATGGGATGTGGCTGGAGGTTTATTGAGAGCTCTGTGCTTTGGATGGGATGTGGCTGTGGGATGGGATGTGGCTGGAGGTTTATTGAGAGCTCTCTGCTGTGGGATGGGATGTGGCTGGAGGTTTATTGAGAGCTCTGTGCTTTGGATGGGATGTGGCTGTGGGATGGGATGTGGCTGGAGGATTATTGAGTATTCTGTGCTGTGCTTTGGGGTGTGGCTGGAGGTTTATTGAGGGCTCTGTGCTTTGGATGGGATGTGTCTGGAGGTTTATTGAGAGCTCTGCTGTGGGATGGGATGTGGTTTGAGGTTTATTGAGAGCTCTGCTGTGGGATGGGATGTGGCTGGAGGATTATTGAGCGCTCTCTGCTGTGGGATGGGATGTGGCTGGAGGATTATTGAGCGCTCTCTGCTGTGGGATGGGACGTGGCTGGAGGTTTATTGAGAGCTCTCTGCTGTGGGATGGGATGTGGCTGGAGGTTTATTGAGAGCTCTGTGCTTTGGATGGGATGTGGCTGTGGGATGAGATGTGGCTGGAGGTTTATTGAGAGCTCTCTGCTGTGGGATGGGATGTGGCTGGAGGTTTATTGAGAGCTCTCTGCTGTGGGATGGGATGTGGCTGTGGGATGAGATGTGGCTGGAGGTTTATTGAGAGCTCTCTGCTGTGGGATGGGATGTGGCTGGAGGTTTATTGAGAGCTCTCTGCTGTGGGATGGGATGTGGCTGGAGGTTTATTGAGAGCTCTCTGCTGTGGGATGGGATGTGGCTGTGGGATGAGATGTGGCTGGAGGTTTATTGAGGGCTCTGTGCTTTGGATGGGATGTGGCTGTGGGATGGGATGTGGCTGGAGGTTTATTGAGAGCTCTCTGCTGTGGGATGGGATGTGGCTGGAGGTTTATTGAGAGCTCTCTGCTGTGGGATGGGATGTGGCTGGAGGTTTATTGAGAGCTCTGTGCTTTGGATGGGATGTGGCTGTGGGATGGGATGTGGCTGGAGGTTTATTGAGAGCTCTCTGCTGTGGGATGGGATGTGGCTGGAGGTTTATTGAGAGCTCTCTGCTGTGGGATGGGATGTGGCTGGAGGTTTATTAAGGATGTGAGTTTGCTACATGTCTGCTCGGTGGACTTCAGAGCTGCATTTGACATTGTAGATGTTCACTTATTCGGACACAGAGGGGAGATCCCTCCGGGCTCCTGTCGGTCACCTGCTTCAGTTAGCAAACTGGGCCCAGTGGAGGCCTCGCCTGGTGGAAGACGAACAAGTGAATCCTGGTTAACAAGGACTAGAGCAGGGCGGCCTGTTCCCTGCACCGCTCTCTGTTTCTAGCAGTCCTGCAGGTGATGGGATGAAGCCCTTCACTCTCGCCCAGGATTGGTAGTTGTCACAGCGGCTCCCTTGTCTGCCAACACCCGGAGCTATCGTGTGCCTCGACCTCACCTTGGGGTCTCACTGGAGGAAAGTGACTCTGGAAGTTTCTGCTCCTTTGAAAGTCCTGACTCTCTCCGACAAGTCCCCGGGGCTTGTCACCTAGGACTCTGGTGAATCCGCAGCGGGTACAAGGCCGGCCGTGGCGCTGCAAGGACGGGATATTTAGCGACGGGAAGTCCTCTGAATGGGGTAGGAAGCCTGTTCCCTCCCAGGGCCTCCACTGATGCCAGGTATTAGAGCCAAGATTGGATGATGCCCTCAGGATCAGCCGGCAGGAGACGCGGTACTCATAATAAAATAAATACTTATATTCTAGGGTTCGCAATGTTTGGGAACTTGCTGTTTACAATGAACTAATCCCCTTGTGTTGAGAAGACTGACATGAAGGAGGGTTGTTGCAGGGCCGCTCACGCATCATCTGCAGCTCAGGACCTTCAAATGGACACTTTGCCCGAGTCTCTGGGGGTAAAACTAAGCGCCCAGAATGGAAATGAGGAAGCATTAGAGCAGCCGCCTGGTCCCACCTTGAAAATAGAAATTCCAAGCTATTGCTTCGTTTCTTTGCTTTTGAATTGCTCCCCCTCCCCCCCAAAAAAATCTAAAATTGATGCCTGTGCACCTGGACACACACAAAGCATGCTGGATTTTTTATTCTATAAATAAAAAACATCCCAAGATGGCTGCCCCCATCCAGGCACATGCATGGAAGTCCATCTTGGAATGTCCTTTCTCATGAAGAAAAACCTTTCCAAGATGGCCGCCCCTGCCCGTGGAAGCAAAGACAGAAACAAGGGAGCGGCCTGGTAGCAGTGCGCAGGGCTCCCACAAAAAATGTGCGCAAAAGCAATTAGAGTAACTAAAGTGGGATTGGTAAAGGGGAGGAGGAGACCTGACGAGCAGGGCGGTGAGTGGTCTGGAAGAAGTGTGTAGCTGCCCTCAGGGAATCAACTGGGGAAAACTGGAAAATGATTTTAAAAAAACCAATAAGCAGGGTGGGAAGAGCCGGGAGCAAAGGTTAACCCGGGGCAGCGGGGAGTCTGGAGAAGGAAGATGAGAAGGTGACGGGGCAGGGGGGAGACAGCGAGGAAAGCCTTGCGCTACCGCAGAGTGCTAACAGACAAATGAAAACAGAGTTCTCTCAGGTCAACGGTGAAGGGATACAGCTCATCCAAGTAGAGCAGTTGTAAAGAATCTATGCTGCAGGGGTGGGACAAAGAGAAAAATGGGTGGAGGTCATCCAATTAGAAGCATCGAACTGAAATGGACAGTACAGCCAGCCAACCAAGACCAGTGGGTAGACTCAAAGCCCGCTCTGTATATTGAATCTTTGCCACCAGATAAAGCATGGGGCAGCAAAGATGTCAGTCCTTTTACTGTGGGAACAAAGGGGCATTGGTTCATAGTTCCTGCTCATTCTCTTAGGGCAGCCTTTATTCTCATGACCTCACTAGCCGCACTGCTGACGGTTACCTGCCCCTGAGCAGGCAGGGTGTCACCTCTACCTGAGTCAAGAGCCAGGCCCCAGGAGCCTGTCTGGGCTCGTTGCTCTAATGGTTGAAATGAAGGGATCCTTCCTCTCCCCAGACAAGTGAAGGGGAGGGCTCCTACTGCTGAGTAACCCAGACTACCATGAGGGAGGCCAGGCTGGGAGCCGAGCTGGTCGGACTGGTCTAGACACCGCTGAGCAATGATCTGTCTATGGTTACGCTGGGGAACGCGCCATTGGGGTCTGAGCCGCGCGTCTGTGACCAAGGAAACATGTGCAGGACAAGAGTCATACCATCCCAGGGCTGCTGTCGTTGGTTGCTGAGATGTATCCTGTCTCTGCTGAGGAATGCACAACACCCTGTGAAACTGGAAGTGGGAGAGCCTCAGGTCAGTAGGAACCAGACTCCTGGTGAGCTTTTGCTGCCTAGAGACTAATGTTTGTGTTGCATTAAGAATGGTGCCCACACCCTGCACACTATATGAAGCACCACCAGTAAAGGACGGACATGAGATCTTAGGAGCTAAAACCAATGCCAAAGCCTGTTATTTATCAAGAATTGCATGAGCAAAATCACACCACATCAAATATAAAACTTCCAGCATCGTCTAGTTACAAAGAGACAACAGGTGACAGGTATGGGCTTCCCCTTGACCACTGTCTGGTGGGAAACAGCAAACAGGAGGCGAGAGGCGGGGGATGGGACAAGGGGCAAAACTGGTGGCCATAACCCTAGGTGCCCACCAAACCCTGTCTAGGCTAGACGCCTTACCTGGAGGCACGACTTCAACACCCTTGACACACTGTGTGATCTTAGGAAAAGCTATTTTGTTCCCTTGCCCTAGTTTCAACACTGTGGAATGCGCGTGCACAGAAACAGCCTGAGTGCCACTTGGCACTTTAAATTAGCTTAACAAGTTATTTCAGTTTTGAACACTTAACCAATGACTTGCTATTGGCTTTTAGTACTTTTTCTACATGAATAAATTATATAAGAAATACCAGCAAAGCACAGGGCCCTAATTCTCTGCTCTTCTGATGGGAGCATTGCAGTGGTTCTTTCCATTTTCATATTCTGCAGTCTACGTCAAAGCTCATATCAATGCTCTAGGCTGTAGGGACCAGACTTTCAAAGATTTTGTATTGTTGTTGCATAACTCTATTGTGGGTTTAGTAAAAGCCACAGAGATGTCCACTTGGGTGGCTTTGCAGGAGCAGGTAATGCACAACAGCACTTCTATCACTTTCAATCCGGGAGGCTTTCCATGAGTGGTGCGTGGGCTTTCGCGTGCACTCACCCAGTGATTGTGGTGCAAACCCATATCTACAAAGACTTCTAAACATGGACTTTCATGAAAATTCTGAGCCTCCCCGAGGCTGACGTCATGAGGAGAAGTATTGTTAATTCTGCTTAGTGCACACTCAAACAGGAAAACGCCCTGAAGGATAGCTTTTGTGCAGCAAAGGACCACATCCTGTTAAAACCTACCCAGAACACAGCGCAGACACTCACCGTATCACATGGGAGGCTGCACACAGTGCGCCAGCGAAGGGAGAGAGCTGAACCGCACCATATCTTGGTAAATGTGTCGCAGTCCTACTCTCCTGTTCACGAAACGCAGCGGCTCGATTTACTGTGCTGCGTTGAATGAACTCTGTGCACATATGGGTCTAGGTGTATAGGTGTATTAAAATCAGAAACGGGACCCTCCCCCACCGTTGGGACAGAAACGTCCTCTGCATGGTTGAAGACGTGTACCCCTGCCAGGAGTGCTCAACTGTAGTGTTGCGTGGATCCCTAAGGCTGATTCTTTTTCATAGGCCAACATGGATCATGAGTATCACCATGACATAGGCCTGTCTCATGGATTGCATTCTTGTTGGACCGGGAGGGCCCCATAAGTGCTATCCTCATAGTAGTGGAAGGCGTCCGCCTTCACCAGGAGTTAAGCAGCACAAGTGCGGTGGTGCAGCGCACCGGGTATTGAGCAGCCGAAGTGTGCAGGTCCTTCCCTGTGCCACTGGAGTGAGGCCTACAGACTCACTCACCTTTCTAAGTCCTGCTGCTGTGTGCCTGACTCATCCGTAGTGTACATCAGATATATGTGGAAGTGCTGCGCAGCGCAGGAGTAGTGAGTCTGTGCTGGTTGTATGTGTGCCTGGGAAGGGAACAGCACAGGGACAGAGCAGTACTGTGTAGTGCATGTGTGGTTAGTGCATGTGCTCGGTGTACGTATGCCTGAGAAGAGTACATTACATGAGAGATGTGCTGTGCAGTGCGTGTGCAAGGAAAGCATGTGTTGGGTGTGTATGAGCGCTTGTGTGAAGCACATTACATGAAGGGTAAAGTGTTGTGAAGCGCTCACATGGTGAGTGTGTTTGTGCTGCAGTGTTTTTGCAAATAGCAAGGCCTGGGACAATACTGAAAAGCTACAGTACTGACCAGTGCGTGCAGACTGCGTGTGTGTGCGGAATGTATGTGTGTCTGCAATGCATGGAGGTAACTGTGCTTAAGAGAGTAATTGTACTGTTAATGTACACTGAGTGCAAGTGTGCCTGCAATGGTACATTCCATGGAGGGCCCTGGGTTCCATTTTGGAAAGCCCAGCCCCGCTTTGTGAAGACATGAGCAGAGGCATCCCCCCCAGACAGGTTTGTGTATTGCTGCATTCCTGTGAGCTGGGTGGGACACACTGGAGCAAGAGACTCTGGGGGTTATTCCAACTTTGGAGGAGTGTTAATCCGTCCCAAAAGTGACGGTAAAGTGACGGATATACCACCAGCCGTATTACGAGTTCCATAGGATATAATGGACTCGTAATACGGCTGGTGGTAAATCCGTCACTTTTCCGTCACTTTTGGGACGGATTAACACCTCCTCCAAAGTTGGAATAACCCCCTCTCTCTTTATCCCTCAAAAGCCTGCACACATCTCAGGAAGGAGATGGGGCTGATGAGGCAATCATAAAGAGCAGGGATGATGCCCCAGGATGAACCTTTTGATGCACATATCACTGTGGCTGACATCCAGGTGTGAACTCTAGTCACTCCTGTGAATTATGTTGTGGGTCAAGCAGCTTCAAGGTCTTGCCTGCTGTGACAGACATCCTTTTAAGGGGTTCAAAAAAGCAGAACCCCAACACAAAACCTCAAAGACTCAGACTCTATGATACATGTTGGTGTCTCCAATTCGACTATAAGAAGGAGAGGTTGGGAGCCCAAAATGTGTCATTTGCCATGCAGGGAGAACGACTGTGACCAGGACTGGTGGGAAAGGCCTGTGTAGGAAAGTACCATCTTGCCTGGCATGTTACCCCCATATTTCACTGTATGTATGTTGTTTTAGTCCTTGTGTCACTTGGATCCTGCCAGACAGGGCCCCAGTGCTCATAAGTGTGCCCTGTATGTGTTCCCTGTGTGGTGCCTAACTGTCTCACTGAGGCTCTGCTAACCAGAACCTCAGTGGTTATGCTCTCTCTGCTGTCCAAATTTGTCACTAACAGGCTAGTGACTAAATTTACCAATTCACATAGGCATACTGGTACACCCATATAATCCCCCAGTATATGGTACTGAGGTACCCAGGGTATTGGGGTTCCAGGAGATCCCTATGGGCTGCAGCATTTCTTTTGCCACCAATAGGGAGCTCTGACAATTCTTACATAGGTCTGCCACTGCAGCCTGAGTGAAATAACGTCCACGTTATTTCACAGCCATTTACCACTGCACATAAGTAACTTATAAGTCACCTATATGTCTAACCTTCACTTAGTGAAGGTTGGGTGGCAAGTTACTTAGTGTGTGGGCACCCTGGCACTAGCCAAGGTGCCCCCACATCGTTCAGGGAAAATTCCCCGGACTTTGTGAGTGCGGAGACACCATTACACACATGCACTATACATAGGTCACTACCTATGTATAGCGTCACAATGGTAACTCCGAACATGGCCATGTAACATGTCTAAGATCATAGAATTGTCACCCCAATACCATTCTGGTATTGGGGGGACAATTTCATGATCCCCGGGTTCTCTAGCACAGTACCCGGGTCCTGCCAAATTGCCTTTGCGGGGTCTCCACTGTAGCTGCTGCTGCTGCCAACCCCTCAGACAGGTTTCTGCCCTCCTGGGGTCCAGGCAGCCCTGGCCTAGGAAGGCAAAACAAAGGATTTCCTCTGAGAGAGGGTGTTACACCCTCTCCCTTTGGAAATAGGACTGAAGGGCTGGGGAGGGGTAGCCCCCCCCCAGCCTCTGGAAATGCTTCGATGGGCACAGATGGTGCCCATCTCTGAATAAGCCGGTCTACACCGGTTCAGGGATCCCCCAGCCCTGCTCTGGCGCGAAACTGGACAACGGAAAGGGGAGTGACCACTCCCCTGACCTGCACCTCCCAGGGGAGGTGCCCAGAGCTCCTCCAGTGTGCTCCAGACCTCTGCCATCTTGGAAACAGAGGTGTTGCTGGCACACTGGACTGCTCTGAGTGGCCAGTGCCAGTAGGTGATGTCAGAGACTACTTCTGATAGGCTCTTACCTTTCTTACTAGCCTATCCTCCTTCCTAGGCAGCCAAAACTCCTTTTCTGGCTATTTAGGGTCTCTGCTTTGGGGAATTCTTCAGATACCGAATGCAAGAGCTCACCAGAGTTCCTCTGCATCTCCCTCTTCACCTTCTACCAAAGGATCGACCGATGACTGCTCAGGATGCCTGCAAAACCGCAACAAAGTAGCAAGACGACTACCAGCAACATTGTAGCGCCTAATCCTGCCGGCTTTCTCGACTGTTTCCAGGTGGTGCATGCTCTGGGGGTAGCCTGCCTTCACCCTGCAGCAGGAGCACTGAAGAAATCACCTGTGGGTCAACAGAATCTTTCCCCGGCTAACACAGGCACCAAAAGATTGCAACACTGGTCCACTGGTGTAGGAGGCTGGACTGGCTTGTAGTGAGTACCAAGGGGTACTTACACCTTGCACCAGGCTCAGGTATCCCTTATTAGTGTATAGGGTGTCTAGCAGCTTAGGCTGATAGATAATGGTAGCTTAGCAGAGCAGCTTAGGCTGAACTAGGAGACGAGTGAAGCTCCTACAGTACCACTAGTGTCACTTACACAATATCATAAGAAAACACAATACACAGATATACTAAAAATAAAGGTACTTTATTTTTATGACAATATGCCAAAGTATCTCAGTGAGTACCCTCAGTATGAGGATAGCAAATATACACAAGATATATGTACACAATACCAAAACTATGCAGTATAGTCTTAGAAAACAGTGCAAACAATGTATAGTTACAATAGGATGCAATGGGGACACATAGGGATAGGGGCAACACAAACCTTATACTCCAAAAGTGGAATGCGAACCATGAATGGACCCCAAACCTATGTGACCTTGTAGAGGGTCGCTGGGACTATTAGAAAATAGTAAGGGTTAGAAAAATAGCCCACCCCAAGACCCTGAAAAGTGAGTGGAAAGTGCACTAAAGTTCCCCAAAGGACAAAGAAGTCGTGATAGGGGAATTCTGCAGGAAAGACACAAACCAGCAATGCAACAACAATGGATTTCCAAACGAGGGTACCTGTGGAACAAGGGGACCAAGTCCAAAAGTCACAAGCAAGTCGGAGATGGGCAGATGCCCAAGAAATGCCAACGGTGGGTGCAAAGAAGCTGCTACTGGACAGAAGAAGCTTAGGATTCTGCAGGAACGACAAGGGCTAGAAACTTCCCCTTTGGAGGATGGATCCCCCACGCCGTGGAAAGTCGTGCAGAAGTGTTTTCCTGTGGACCAGGATGTCGCCAATTGCGCCTGGGGACAGAGGTGGCGTCGAGCAAGATAAGGAGCCCTCTCAAAAGCAGGCAGCACACGCAGAAGTGCCGGAACAGGCACTTCAAAGAAGAGTGAAACGGTGCTCACCCGAAGTTGCACAAAGGAGCCCCACGCCGCCAGAGGACAATTTAGAAAGTCGTGCAATGCAGGTTAGAGTGCCGTGGACCCAGGCTTGGCTGTGAACAAAGGATTTCTGCCGGAAGTGCATGGAAGCCGGAGTATTTGCAAAAGACGCTGTTTCCAACAATGCAGTCTGGCGTGGGGAGGCAAGGACTTACCTCCACCAAACTTGGACTGAAGAGTCACTGGACTGTGGGAGTCACTTGGACAGAGTTGCTGGATTCGAGGGACCTCGCTCGTTGTGCTGAGAGGAGACCCAAGGGACCGGTCATGCAGCTTTTTGGGGCCTGTGGTAGCAGGGGGAAGATTCCGTCGACCCACGGGAGATTTCTTCGGAGCTTCTCATGCAGAGAGGAGGCAGACTACCCCCACAGCATGCACCACCAGGAAAACAGTCGAGAAGGCGGCAGGATCAGCGTTACAGAGTTGCAGTAGTCGTCTTTGCTACTATGTTGCAGTTTTGCAGGCTTCCAGCGCGGTCAGCAGTCGATTCCTGGGCAGAAGGTGAAGAGAGAGAGGCAGAGGAACTCTGATGAGCTCTTGCATTCGTTATCTAAAGTTTCCCCAGAGACAGAGACCCTAAATAGCCAGAAAAGAGGGTTTGGCTACCTAGGAGAGAGGATAGGCTAGCAACACCTGAAGGAGCCTATCAGAAGGAGTCTCTGACGTCACCTGGTGGCACTGGCCACTCAGAGCAGTCCAGTGTGCAAGCAGCACCTCTGTTTCCAAGATGGCAGAGGTCTGGAGCACACTGGAGGAGCTCTGGACACCTCCCAGGGGAGGTGCAGGTCAGGGGAGTGGTCACTCCCCTTTCCTTTGTCCAGTTTCGCGCCAGAGCAGGGCTAAGGGGTCCCTGAACCGGTGTAGACTGGCTTATGCAGAAATGGGCACCATCTGTGCCCATGAAAGCATTTCCAGAGGCTGGGGGATGCTACTCCTCCCCTGCCTTCACACCTTATTCCAAAGGGAGAGGGTGTAACACCCTCTCTCCGAGGAAGTCCTTTGTTCTGCCTTCCTGGGCCAAGCCTGGCCGGACCCCAGGAGGGCAGAAACCTGTCTGAGGGGTTGGCAGCAGCAGCTGCAGTGAAACCCCTGAAAAGGCAGTTTGGCAGTACCCGGGTCTGAGCTACAGACACGTGGGATCATGGGATTGTACCAACAATGCCAGGATGGCATAGAGGGGGCAATTCCATGATCTTAGACATGTTACATGGCCATATTCGGAGTTACCATTGTGAAGCTACACATAGGTAGTGATCTATGTGTAGTGCACGCGTGTAATGGTGTCCCCACACTCACAAAGTCCGGGGAATTTGCCCTGAACGATGTGGGAGCACTCTGGCTAGTGCCAGGGTGCCCTCACACTAAGTAACTTAGCACCCAACCTTTACTAAGTAAAGGTTAGACATATAGGTAACTTATAAGTTACATAAGTGCAGTGAAAATGGCTGTGAAATAATGTGTGCATTATTTCACTCAGGCTGCAGTGGCAGGCCTGTGTAAGATTTGTAGAGCTCCCTATGGGTGGCAAAAGAAATGCTGCAGCCCATAGGGATCTCCTGGAACCCCAATACCCTGGGTACCTCAGTACCATATACTAGGGAATTATAAGGGTGTTCCAGTAAGCCAATGTAAATTGGTAAAATTGGTCACTAGCCTGTTAGTGACAATTTGGAAAGAAATGAGAGAGCATAACCACTGAGGTTCTGGTTAGCAGAGCCTCAGTGAGACAGTTAGGCACCACACAGGGAACACATACATATAGGCCACAAACTTATGAGCACTGGGGTCCTGGCTAGCAGGGTCCCAGTGACACATAACAAACATACTGAAAACATAGGGTTTTCACTATGCACACTGGGCCCTGGCTGGCAGGTTCCCAGTGAGACAGTCAAAAACACCCTGACATACACTCACAATCAGGCCTAAAGTGGGGGTAACAAGGCTAGAAAGAGGCTACTTTCTCACACAACCCCCCCCCCAAACGAAGGACAATAAGGCTAACCTTGGCCAGTTGAGACTTTATTGTCTAAGTGGTGATAAGTAGAGAGTAGCTCTGCAATAGACTGGTTACTCCCTTTATCATCCACTATATGGTTACTTCCCTGTGGGGATGTAAACCACCCTGTTTGAAGTTTTTTAGCTAAGCAACAATGTGAAGATGTATCTTCAGAGTTTCTATCAGTAAGTTTTAGTTTAGAGCAGTGGGAATTGTCCACTGAACCTATTTGTAATGATGGAAATGCCAGACAGGGATGCTGTCTCAGAAAAGCCATAGCTGGGCAAAAACTTTGTCCATATGGCTGGAAGAGAGAACAGGGATGCTGTTTTTCTTGAGTTGGAGCAGGGCAGGGATGCTGTCCTATGAGCTCCACACTAGGGCAGGGATGCTGTCCTAAGTGTTGTGAGGCAGTGCAGGGTTTCTGCACTAAAGTTTCTCTGGGAGGGTTGGAGGGATGCTCCATGTTAACTAAAATGGTGCTCTTTTTCTCACCAATGTTAGTTATCCCACAGAGAGGTACTTCTACCTCAGGGATTCCAGCTTTGCCAGCTGATGATTCCCTTGGAACAGGTGCCACCCCAGG
Organism: Pleurodeles waltl; assembly: GCF_031143425.1. Lineage (NCBI taxonomy): Eukaryota > Metazoa > Chordata > Amphibia > Caudata > Salamandridae > Pleurodeles > Pleurodeles waltl. The sequence continues at coordinate 1,545,430,133 of NC_090447.1, forward strand.
AGAGGTTTCTCCCACCACAGGAATGGTATCCTGAATGGTAGGGTGGTTAGGGGATACTGTGATACCCCTTTTACCTGTTGTTGGAGAGGGATCCTGAGTTTTCAGGCCTTCTCTCCTTTGCTTTTTCATTTCAGTAGAAATGAGAGGGAACAATTCCTCTGGGATGCCCAGCATGGCTGCATGGGCATAAAACTCTACATCAGCCCAACCTGAGGCCTCTAGGTCATTACCTAAGAGACAGTCTACAGGTAAGCTAGGTGATACCACCACCTGCTTAGGGCCAGTAACTCCACCCCAACTAAACTGAATTATAGCTAAGGGAAGAAACTTAGTGGAGTTATGGACATCAATAATCTTATACTGTTGTCCAATGATGTGTTGATCAGGGTGCACTAGGTTTTCAGTCACCAAAGTGATACTGGCACCTGTGTCCCTGTAGGCCAAGGCCTCCACACCATTTATTGAAACTGTCTGCCTGTACTTATCCATTGTAAGGGGACAAGCAGCCAGTGTGGCAAGGCCAATGCTACTAGGTGTGACAGAAACTGTCTTGGGACTGACTACCCCAGTTTCTACTATGGACCCATAAGTGAACCCAACTACACCCTTAACTTGACTGTTGCCAGCAGTCCCACCACTAGTACCACTACTGCTAGGGGCACTAGAGCTTGATGTATTAGTGGTGGTAGACTCAGGGGGTTTACCTGGACAGGACTTATCCCCTGGCCTATGGCCTCTGTTTTTACACACAAAGCACCAAGGCTTTTTAAATTGTGTAGGTTGAGAAGAAGAGGAAGAATTTGTTTTATCCCCACCCCCTGAAGAGTGTTTAAGATTTGAAGTGGGATCTTTGGTTTTACCCTTATCCCCATGCTTATCTTGAGATTTTTCACCATCTTTCTTCTTGTTGTTCTCTTTGTCACCCCCTGTATGAACGTTTCTGTTCACTCTTGTTCTGACCCATTTGTCTGCCTTCTTTCCCAATTCTTGGGGACAGATCAGATCAGAGTCCACCAAGTACTGGTGCAACAAATCAGACACACAATTATTAAGAATATGCTCTCTCAGGATCAAGTTATATAGGCTTTCAAAGTCAGTAACCTTACTGCGATTTAACCACCCCTCCAAGGCCTTCACTGAATGGTCAATGAAATCAACCCAGTCTTGTGAAGACTCCTTTTTGGTCTCTCTGAACTTTATCCTGTATTGTTCAGTGGTTAAGCCATAACCATCCAGGAGTGCATTCTTAAGAACTGTAAAATTATTGGCATCACTTTCTTTCACAGTAAGGAGCCTATCCCTACCTTTTCCACTAAATGATAGCCATAGGATAGCAGCCCACTGCCTTTGAGGGACATCCTGTACAACACAGGCCCTCTCAAGTGCAGCAAACCACTTGTTAATGTCATCCCCCTCCTTATAAGGGGGAACTATCTTGTGCAGATTCCTGGAATCATGCTCTTTTACAGGATGACTATGGGGAATACTGCTGCTGCCACCATGGGTTTCAAAACCCAACTTCTGTCTTTCTTTCTCTAGTTCAAAAGACTGTGGCCCATATTTATACTTTTTGACGCTAAACTGCGCTAACGCAGTTTAGCGTCAAAAAGTTTAGCGCCGGCTAACGCCATTCTGAAGCGCCATGCGAGCGCCGTATTTATTGAATGGCGTTAGCCGGCGCTAGCAGACCGGTGCTGCCTGGTGTGCGTGGAAAAAAACCACGTAGACCAGGCAGCGCCGGCGTTGGGGAAAATGGCGTTAGGGCGTCTTAAAATGGGGCAAGTCAGGTTGAGGCAAAAAAATCGCCTCAACCCGATTTGCGCCATTTTTTACGACGCCCAGACGCCATTTAAATGACTCCTGTCTTAGTAAAGACAGGAGTCATGCCCCCATGCCCAATGGCCATGCCCAGGGGACTTCTGTCCCCTGGGCATGGTCATTGGGCATAGTGGCAATCTAGGGGGGCACAAATAAGGCCCCCCTATGCCACAAAAAAAAAAAAAAAAAAAAAAAAATAGTTACCTGAACTTACCTGAATGTCCCTGGGATGGGTCCCTCCATCCTTGGGTGTCCTCCTGGGGTGGGCAAGGGTGGCAGGGGGGGTCCCTGGGGGCAGGGGAGGGCAGCTGTGGGCTCATTTTGAGCCCACAGGCCCCTTAACGCCTGCCCTGACCCAGGCGTTAAAAAGAGGCGCAAATGCGGGGTTTTTTGCCCCGCCCACTCCCGGGCGTGATTTTTGCCCGGGAGTATAAATACGACGCATTTGCGTCGCAGTCATTTTATTAGACGGGAACGCCTACCTTGCATCTCATTAACGCAAGGAAGGCGTTCACGCAAAAAAATGACACTCATTCCTCATACTTTGGCGCTAGACACGTCTAACGCCAAAGTATAAATATGGCGTTAGTTTTGCGTCGAATTTGCGTCGAAAAAAACGACGCAAATGCGGCGCAAATGGAGTATAAATATGCCCCTGTCTATCCAAATCCAGCTGTTGCTTTTTAAGCTTCAGTCTGGTTTGTTCCACTCTCAACCTATTGAGTTCCCTCTCTAACATTCTGTCATCAGGGTTGGTGGGAGGGGCATTCTTAGACACAGACGAATGAACAGAAGGAGACCTGTCCCTTACAGAAGCCACCCTAACAGCTTGGCTAACAGAAACATCACTACCAGTGTGGTGAGAATAAATGCTTTTGCTATGATGTGAGACAACACTATTTGTATGGTGTGGCTCATCATCATTACCAACTATGCTAGACTGTCTAGTAATGGGCAGGCTAGGAACATCCTTTCCTGAATCTTTTCCTGGGGTAGTCCCTGGATCAGATTGGGAACCATTTGCTACTTTTTCAACAGATGTGGCCCCCATGGCCTTATCTTGTTCTCTAAGCATGTTAAGCAATAATTCCAAGGAAGGATTCTTCCCTACACTCAAACCTCTCTCTATGCAGAGACTCCTTGCTCCTTTCCAGCTAAGGTGATCATATGCAAGTTTGGACAGATCAACATTTTGGCCTGTGCCAGACATTTTTAGAGAGAGTTAAAGTGATAGAAAAAGAGAAAAAAGTTTTCAGAACTTTTTAGAAAGACAAAAAAAAACTTTTAAACTTTTAAGAACTTTTTTAAAGTTTAGAAGTACTTTTCAGCACTTTAGAAAAGAGTGAAAAGAGGAAATGCAAAACTTTTTAGCTATGTGTACACACACTGAACTTGTTTTGTATATTTTTCTCTTATGAAAAGTACAATGACAAGAGTGGTAAGTAGTCTCAAAGAACTTATCCCACCGCTGCACAACCAATGTAGGAGGCTGGACTGGCTTGTAGTGAGTACCAAGGGGTACTTGCACCTTGCACCAGGCCCAGTTATCCCTTATTAGTGTATAGGGTGTCTAGCAGCTTAGGCTGATAGATAATGGTAGCTTAGCAGAGCAGCTTAGGCTGAACTAGGAGACGTGTGAAGCTACTACAGTACCACAAGTGTCACTTGCACAATATCATAAGAAAACACAATACACAGATATACTAAAAATAAAGGTACTTTATTTTTATGACAATATGCCAAAGTATCTCAGTGAGTACCCTCAGTGAGAGGATAGCAAATATACACAAGTTATATGTACACAATACCAAAAATATGCAGTATAGTCTTAGAAAACAGTGCAAACAATGTATAGTTACAATAGGATGCAATGGGGAAACATAGGGATAGGGGCAACACAAACCATATACTCCAAAAGTGGAATGTGAACCACGAATGGACCCCAAACCTATGTGACCTTGTAGAGAGTCGCTGGGACTATTAGAAAATAGTGAGGGTTAGAAAAATAGCCCACCCCAAGACCCTGAAAAGTGAATGCAAAGTGCACTGAAGTTCCCCAAAAGACAAAGAAGTCGTGATAGAGGAATAATGCAGGAAAGACACAAACCAACAATGCAACAACTGTGGATTTCCAATCTAGGGTACCTGTGGAACAAGGGGACCAAGTCCAAAAGTCACAAGCAGGTCGGAGATGGGCAGATGCCCAGGAAATGCCAGCTGTGGGTGCAAAGAAGCTTCTACTGGACAGAAGAAGCTGAAGTTTCTGCAGGAACGAAAAGGGCTAGAGACTTTCCCTTTGGTGGATGGATCCCCCTTGCCGTGTAGATCGTGCAAAAGTGTTTTCCCGCCGAAAGAACGCCAACAAGCCTTGCTAGCTGCAAATCGTGTGGTAAGCGTTTTTGGACGCTGCTGCGGCCCAGGAGGGACCAGGAGGTCGCAAATTGGACCAGGAGAGAGAGGGGACGTCTAGCAAGACAAGGAGCCCTCTCAACAGCAGGTAGCACCCGGAAAAGTGCCAGAAACAGGCACTACAAGGATGCATGAAACGGTGCTCACCGAAGTTGCACAAAGGAGTCCCACGTCGCCGGAGACCAACTTAGAAAGTCGTGCAATGCAGGTTAGAGTGCCGTGGATCCAGGCTTGGCTGTGCAAAAAGGATTTCCGCCGAAAGTGCACAGAAGCCGGAGTATTTGCAAAAGACGCGGTTTCCAACAATGCAGTCTGGCGTGGGGAGGCAAGGACTTACCTCCACCAAACTTGGACTGAAGAGTCACTGGACTGTGGGAGTCACTTGGACAGAGTTGCTGGATTCGAGGGACCTCGCTCGTTGTGCTGAGAGGAGACCCAAGGGACTGGTCATGCAGCTTTTTGGTGCCTGCGGTAGCAGGGGGAAGATTCCGTCGACCCACGGGAGATTTCTTCGGAGCTTCTAGTGCAGAGAGGAGGCAGACTACCCCCACAGCATGCACCACCAGGAAAACAGTCGAGAAGGCGGCAGGATCAGCGTTACAGAGTTGCAGTAGTCGTCTTTGCTACTATGTTGCAGTTTTGCAGGCTTCCAGCGCGGTCAGCAGTCAATTCCTTGGCAGAAGGTGAAGAGAGAGATGCAGAGGAACTCTGATGAGCTCTTGCATTCGTTATCTAAAGTTTCCCCAGAGACAGAGACCCTAAATAGCCAGAAAAGAGGGTTTGGCTACTTAGGAGAGAGGATAGGCTACTAACACCTGAAGGAGCCTATCAGAAGGAGTCTCTGACGTCACCTGGTGGCACTGGCCACTCAGAGCAGTCCAGTGTGCCAGCAGCACCTCTGTTTCCAAGATGGCAGAGGTCTGGAGCACACTGGAGGAGCTCTGGACACCTCCCAGGGGAGGTGCAGGTCAGGGGAGTGGTCACTCCCCTTTCCTTTGTCCAGTTTCGCGCCAGAGCAGGGGCTAAGGGGTCCCTGAACCGGTGTAGACTGGCTTATGCAGAATTGGGCACATCTGTGCCCAAGAAAGCATTTCCAGAGGCTGGGGGAGGCTACCCCTCCCCTGCCTTCACACCATTTTCCAAAGGGAGAGGGTGTAACACCCTCTCTCAGAGGAAGTCCTTTGTTCTGCCATCCTGGGACAACCCTGGCTTGACCCCAGGGGGGCAGAAACCTGTCTGAGGGGTTGGCAGCAGCAGCAGCTGCAGTGAAACCCCAGGAAAGGCAGTTTGGCAGTACCAGGGTCTGTGCTACAGACCACTGGGATCATCGAATTGTGCCAACAATGCCAGGATGGCATAGAGGGGGTAATTCCATGATCTTAGACATGTTACATGGCCATATTCGGAGTTACCATTGTGAAGCTACATATAGGTATTGACCTATATGTAGTGCACCCGTGTAATGGTGTCCCCGCACTCACAAAGTTCAGGGAATTGGCTCTGAACAATGTGGGGGCACCTTGGCTAGTGCCAGGGTGCCCTCACACTAAGTAACTTTGCACCTAACCTTTACCAGGTAAAGGTTAGACATATAGGTGACTTATAAGTTACTTAAGTGCAGTGTAAAATGGCTGTGAAATAACGTGGACGTTATTTCACTCAGGCTGCAGTGGCAGGCCTGTGTAAGAATTGTCAGAGCTCCCTATGGGTGGCAAAAGAAATGCTGCAGCCCATAGGGATCTCCTGGAACCCCAATACCCTGGGTACCTCAGTACCATATACTAGGGAATTATAAGGGTGTTCCAGTAAGCCAATGTAAATTGGTAAAATTGGTCACTAGCCTGTTAGTGACAATTTGGAAAGAAATGAGAGAGCATAACCACTGAGGTTCTGGTTAGCAGAGCCTCAGTGAGACAGTTAGGCACCACACAGGGAACACATACATATAGGCCACAAACTTATGAGCACTGGGGTCCTGACTAGCAGGGTCCCAGTGACACATAACAAACATACTGAAAACATAGGGTTTTCACTATGAGCACTGGGCCCTGGCTGGCAGGATCCCAGTGAGACAGTGAAAACACCCTGACATACACTCACAAACAGGCCTAAAGTGGGGGTAACAAGGCTAGAAAGAGGCTACTTTCTCACACTGGTCCTTTGTGCTAGCCATTGGGGTGGTGGACATGACTCCTGTCTTTTCTAAGACAGAAGTCAAGTGGCATGGATGGTTTCGTGTCAGGAAATGACACTTGGCTGGTTAGAGGCATTTTCTTTACCTCTAACCAGCCTCCGTTCATTTTTGAGTCAAAAACCCTTTCCCCCGTACTACCACCCCCACCCGGCTAACATCATTTTTTCTGACGCTAGCCCACCCTGAGCGTTGGAATGCGGGATTCCATAAATTTGTCGCCTGGCTGGCGCTCTGGAATGACGCAAGCTGGTGCTACACTTTTTGACGCACAACTGCGCTTGACCAGTTTTGTGTGAAAAAGTATAAATATGGGACTTAGAGTGAAAGTGCAGAGCAGATTGAAAATATTGCCTATTAGTAGACTATGAAATACTCCTGAAAACCCTCCTCTGGAGACTGAGGTTGGAATGGAATAGTGTGAGTCACTTCTCAAGTTGAACAAGTAGCCTGTTCGAGGCCGTGACTCAAACAATAGTGAGAGAGATGACTTTGTTTTGCCCTGAATCCTAGTTGATTAATCTGTAAAATAAAAGTAAAATAACTACATCTCCCACCATTCACCTCTAAACAATACAGGTTTGTGGAATTGTGGAATTGCGCCCGTCGGAGAATGGATTTAAGGTGATCACTCAATCTGGGATTTAATAACAGAAAAACTGAAAAAACTGAAGCCCTCATCCTCGGCAACACCCCGTCCGCCTGGGATGACTCCTGGTGGCCCACGGCCCTCGGCACCGCACCGACCCCCGCAGACCACGCCCGCAACCTCGGCTTCATCTTGGACCCCCTTCTCACCATGACCAAGCAAGTCAACGCCGTGTCCTCCGCCTGCTTCCTCACCCTCCGCATGCTCCGCAAGATCTTCTGCTGGATCCCCGCCGGCACCAGAAAAACCGTGACCCACGCCCTCGTCACGAGCCGCCTGGACTACGGCAACACCCTCTACGCTGGGACCACCGCCAAACTCCAAAATCGCCTGCAACGCATTCAAAACGCCTCAGCCCGCCTCATCCTCGACGTACCCCGCAACAGCCACATCTCCGCACACCTGAGACACCTGCATTGGCTCCCAGTCAGCAAAAGGATCACCTTCCGACTTCTCACCCACGCACACAAAGCCCTCCACGACAAGGGACCGGAATACCTCAACAGACGCCTCAACTTCTACGTCCCCACCCGCCCCCTCCGCTCCTCTGGCCTCGCACTCGCCGCCGTCCCTCGCATCCGACGCTCCACGGCGGGTGGGAGATCTTTTTCCTTCCTGGCGGCCAAGACCTGGAACTCCCTCCCCACCAGCCTCAGGACCACCCAGGACCACTCCGCTTTCCGGAGACTCCGAAAGACCTGGCTGTTCGAGCAGCGATAACCACCCCCTTTGTCCCTAGCGCCTTGAGACCCGCACGGGTGAGTAGCGCGCTTTATAAATGCTAATGATTTGATTTGATGATTTGATAATGATACTGTTCCATGAAATATGAGTTGCATGTTTGTAAATGATGTGCAAAATATGATATAAATTGCGGAGCAAGAGAAACTGCATGTCCCATTGGGAAATAGCATGAAAACTGTAGAAGGACAGTATTTATCAATTAAAGTAATGGATTCACGAGGCATGCGACCAAGACTTCTGCCGAAATGCGTTGTGGTGTTAACACCCTTCTGCGGTGGAATAATTCAGTACAACTTTGGACGACCTTGAAATGCTCCTCGTTTGTTGAATATATATATATATATATATGTATATATATATATATGTACATATATGTATATATATATATATGTATGTATTACTTAGTGGCCACTAGGTAGTTACAGTTAGGACCTAGTTTTCATAGGAAAAGCGTACTTTGACTTGTCTATATCTTTGGCCCAGTTGATGATTCTTCTCAAAATTTTCAAACAAATTTGACGCTCACTTCAACTGCTGTCTGCAAAGTTTCTGGGAGATATGTCAAGCGGGGGCTGAGAAAAAGGGGGGGTCCCAAAACACCCCATGTTAATTTCAATAGGATTTATGAACAGGTCCACAGCCCAAACCGCTTGACAGATTTACACCAACTTTGGCAGAAAGCTCGCTGTTGGTCAGGAGGGAACCCTTCTTGCAATTTAGTGTAAATCATTTCAACAGTTTTTGAGATATTAAAGAAAAATCAAATTGGAATATATAGGGGCGCGAAGGCTCTGCAGACCCTTCCGATCTCGTGCTGATTGGCTGCCAACACTTTAGCCAGGAAGTGTTGGCAGCCATCTTGGGACTCTGTTTTAGCCGAGTCTCAAAAAAACTGTTACCCTACCCCTCTAGCCCTGTGCAGGGGTCCCTCAGGGAACCCTCCACCCCCAAAGGTTTATGTTTTTTTTTTCCATCACAGTTATAATTGTGGCAACTACGAGAATATTGCTGTGATCACCAGGTCCTGGGGCATACCATAAAAATAGGAGGGGGGTGCATGAGGCACCCTTGCTAGGCCTTATGGAAGCCATGGGGACCGCCACCTCCCTGGAGCACTGCCTTTAATGTATTTTGGGAGGGGTGTCTGAACTCAACCCTATCCCCTCCCCCTTGACTGTCACCTCCCCGGGGCACTTAAAAATCTGTACTTAGTGATGGAACATTTACATATTTTTCCTATCAAAATATTTGGATTGAATGTCATATGTATGTCTGGAAACTGTATAGCAAGGAGTCATCTGGGGTTGACGCAGGGTTGGGTAGCTGCAGGTGGCCAGCCCCTGCAGCCAATCCCCAAGTGCATGGCCTTGGATGGTTATAGAGGTTTGGCTGCAGGGCCTGACATGCAGGGCCAAAGCAGTGGTTGGATTAAAATATAGTAATTAAAATTACTTTACGTAAAAATAACATAGAAATTCACTGAAAAAAATAAAGGTTACAGGGACGTTATAACTAGGAAATAGAATTAAAAAATAAAACATAGAAATTCACTTAAAAAAATAAAGGTTACAGGGATGTTATATCTAAGAACTGAATTTACTCGCACAAAACCATAGAAATTCAGCAGTTACAGTTAGTTATTTCAAGTAACTATAACTTGCGACCTAAGGTAACTATAACTCGCGCCCTCGCCAATGTCATAAAAAATATAAAGGAAACATTAGCAGTCACATTATTGAAGAGATATTGTGTACTTTAACTTCCTGTAATAATGGTGCCCTTTGAAAACCTGGAGCAGCCAGGAGATTGGTCATTCCCTTGCAATACAGAGAGTTCCTCCTAACGTAGCCCACAACATTCCCTTAGCTGGACATTTGGGGCAAATGAAAACTTGGGACAGGCTTCTCCCCTTGTTTTATTGGCCTAGAATGTCAGAGGACACAAAGGAATTTTGTAAGTCCTGTGAAACCTGTCAAGCCAGTGGCAAGACAGGTGGCACCCCAAAGGCACCGCTTATTCCACTACCTGTGGTTGGGGTTCACTTTGAAAGGTTAGGGGTTGACATAGTTGGCCCCCTTGACCCTCCTACTGCTTCAGGCAATAGGTTTATCTTGGTGGTAGTGGACCATGCCACCAGATATCCTGAAGCAATTCCTCTAAGGACCACTACAGCTCCTGCAGTGGCAAAGGCCCTCCTGGGAATCTTTTCCAGGGTGGGCTTCCCAAAAGAGGTGGTATCAGACAGGGGAAGCAATTTCATGTCTGCTTACTTAAAGGCCATGTGGAAGGAATGTGGTGTGACATACAAGTTCACCACACCCTATCATCCACAAACAAATGGACTGGTTAAGAGGTTTAATAAAACTCTCAAAGGAATGATAATGGGACTCCCTGACGAACTCCGCAGGAGATGGGATGTCCTGTTACCTTGTCTCCTTTTTGCTTGCAGGGAGGTACCCCAAAAAGGAGTGGGCTTCAGCCCCTTTGAACTCCTATTTGGGCACCCTGTAAGAGGTCCTCTAGCACTTGTGAAGGAGGGTTGGGAACAAACTTTAAAAGCTCCAAAGCAAGACATAGTGGACTATGTACTTGGCCTAAGATCTAGGATGGCTGAGTATATGAAAAAGGCCAGTAAAAACCTTCAGGCCAGCCAAGAGCTCCAAAAGCAATGGCATGACCAGAAGGCTGTTCTGATTCAGTACCAACCAGGGCAGAAAGTGTGGGTCTTGAAGCCTGTGGCCCCAAGACCACTCCAAGACAAACGGAGTGGACCCCACATTATTGTTGAGAAAAAGGGAGAAGTCCCCTACTTGGTTGACTTGGGCACTGCCAGGAGTCCCCTTAGGGTGCTCCATGTGAATCGCCTAAAGCCCTACTATGACAGGGCTGATCTCACCCTGCTCATGCAACAGATGAAGGACAGGAAGAAGAGAGTGACCCTCTCCCTGATCTCTTCTCTTCCACAGAACAAGATGCTCTAGTGGAAGGTGTAGTTTTGGCAGATTGTCTTACTGCTGAGCAGAAAGACCACTGCATAAATCTCCTGGGTCAGTTTTCTGAACTCTTTTCTACTGTGCCAGGCACCACTTCTTGGTGTGAGCACACTATAGATACTGGAGACAGCTTGCCTGTCAAAAGTAAGATCTATAGGCAGCCTGACCATGTCAGGGACTGCATAAAACAAGAGGTTCAGAAAATGCTTGAACTGGGAGTGGTTGAACATTCTGAAATCCCATGGGCCTCTCCTGTGGTGCTTGTACCAAAATCTCATTCAAAAGATGGAGAAAGGGAGATGAGGTTTTGTGTAGATTACAGAGGTCTCAACCAGGAAACTAAAACTGATGCTCACCGTATACCCAGGTCAGATGAGCTCATTGATACACTGGCATCTGCCAACTATCTAAGCACCTTTGATTTGACTGCAGGGTATTGGCAGATCAAATTATCAGAGGATGCTAAAGCTAAAACTGCATTTTCAACTATAGGAGGGCACTACCAATTTACAGTGATGCGTTTTGGGTTGTAAAATGCACCTGCCACATTTCAGAGGTTGGTGAATACAATCCTGCAGGGGTTGGAGGCTTTTAGTGCAGCATATCTAGATGATATAGCTGTCTTTAGCTCCACCTGGGATGATCACCTGGTCCACCTGTGGAAAGTTTTGGAGGCTCTGCAATAGGCAGGCCTCACTATCAAGGCTTCAAAGTGCCAGATAGGGCAGTGGAAAGTGGTTTATCTGGGACACTTGGTAGGTGGAGAACAGATTGCACCACTTCAGGGGAAAATTCTGACAATCATGGATTGGGTTCCCCCTACAAATCAGACCCATGTGAAAGCCTTCCTAGGCCTCACTGGGTATTACAAGAGATTCATTAAAAACTATGGCTACATTGCAGCCCCACTTAATGATTTCACTAGCAAGAAGATGCCTAAAAAGGTATTGTGGACAGCTAGCTGTCAGAAAGCTTTTGAGGAGCTGAAACAAGCCATGTGCACTGCACCTGTCCTAAAAAGCCCATGTTACTCCAAGAAATTCATTGTTCAAACTGATGCATCCGAATTAGGGGTAGGGGCATGCTAATCACAACTCAATTCTGAGGGCCAGGATCAACCTGTTGCTTTTATCAGCAGGAGTTTGACCCCTAGAGAAAAGCGTTGGTCTGCCATAGAGAGGGAGGCCTTTGCTGTGGTCTGGGCACTGAAGAAGTTGAGGCCATACCTGTTTGGCACTCACTTCATTGTTCAGACAGACCACTAACCTCTACTTTGGCTAAAACAAATGAAAGGTGAAAACCCTAAATTGTTGCGGTGGTCCATATCTCTACAGGGAATGGACTATACAGTGGAACATAGACCTGGGAGTACCCACTCCAACGCAGATGGACTCTCCAGATATTTCCACTTAGACAATGAAGACTCATCAGGTCATGGCTAGTCTTATTGTCCTTCGTTTGGGAGGGGGTTGTGTAGGAAAGTACCATCTTGCCTGGCATGTTACCCCCATATTTCACTGTATATATGTTGTTTTAGTCTATGTGTCACTGGGACCCTGCCAGGCAGGGCCCCAGTGCTCATAGGTGTGCCCTGTATGTGTTCCCTGTGTGATGACTAACTGTCTCACTGAGGCTCTGCTAACCAGAACCTCAGTGGTTATGCTCTCTCTGCTTTCCAAATTGTCACTACCAGGCTAGTGACCAATTTCACCAATTCACATTGGCATACTGGAACACCCTTATAATTCCCTAGTATATGGTACTGAGGTACCCAGGGTATTAGGGTTCCAGGAGATCCCTATGGGCTGCAACATTTCTTTTGCCACCCATAGGGAGAGCTGACAATTCTTACACAGGACTGCCAGTCCAGCATGAGTGAAGTAAAGACCACGTTATTTCACAGCCATTTACCACTGCACTTAAGTAACTTATAAGTCACCTATATGTCTAACCTTCACCTGCTAAAGGTTGGGTGCTAAGTTACTTAGTGTGTGGGCACCCTGGCACTAGCCAAGATGCCCCCACATCGTTCAGGGCAAATTCCCCGAACTTTGTGAGTGCGGGGACACCATTACACGCATGCACTATGCATAGGTCACTACCTATGTATAGCGCCACAATGGTAACTCCGTACATGGCCATGTAACATGTCTAAGATCATGGAACTGTCACCCCGATGCCATTCTGGCATTGGGGAGACAATTCCATGATCCCTCGGGTCTCTAGCACAGAACCCGTGTACTGCCAAACTGCCTTCTGGGGTCTCCACTGCAGCTGCTGCCAACCCCTCAGACAGGTTTCTGCCCTCCTGCGGTCCAGGCAGCCGTGGCCCAGGAAGGCAGAACATAGGATTTCTTCTGAGAGAGGGTGTTACACCCTCTCCCTTTGGAAATAAGTGTGAAGGGCTGGGGAGGAGTAGCCTCCCCCAGCCTCTGGAAATGCTTTGATGGGCACAGATGGTGCCCATCTCTGCATAAGCCAGTCTACACCGATTCAGGGAACCCCCAGCCCTTCTCTAGCGCGAAACTGGACAAAGGAAAGGGGAATGACCACTCCCCTGACCAGTACCTCCCAGGGGAGGTGCCCAGAGCTCCTCCAGTGTGTCCCAGACCTCTGCAATCTTGGAAACAGAGGTGTTGAGGGAACACTGGACTGCTCTGAGTGGCCAGTGCCAGCAGGTGACGTCAGAGGCTCCTTCTGATAGTCTCTTACCTCTCTTGGTAGCCAATCCTCCTTCCTTGTTAGCCACACCTCCTTTTCTGGCTATTTAGGGTCTCTGCTTTGGGGAATTCTTCAGACAACGAATGCAAGAGCTCACCAGAGTTCCTCTGCATCTACCTCTTCACCTTCTACCAAAGGATTGACCACTGACTGCTCCAGGACACCTGCAAAACCGCAACAAAGTAGCAAGATGACTACCATCAACATTGTAGCGCATAATCCTGCCGGCCTTCTCGACTGTTTCCAGGTGGTGCATGCTCTGGGGGTAGCCTGCCTTCACCCTGCACCAGAAGCTCCGAAGAAATACCCGTGGATCGACGGAATCTTCCCCCTGCTAACGCAGGCACCAAAAGACTGCAACACTGGTACTCTGGGTCCCCTCTCATCCTGACAAGTGTGGTCCCTGGAACACAGCAACTCTGTCCAAGTGACTCACACAGTCCAGTGACTCTTCAGTCCAAGGTAAGTCCTTGCCTCCCCACGCTAGACTGCAAAGCTGTGTAACGCGTGCTTTGCAACTGCTCCGGCTCCTGTGCACTCTTCCAGGTTTTCCTTCATGTACAGCCAAGCCTGGGTCCCCAGCACTCCGTCCTGCAGGGCACAACCTTCTGAGTTGTCCTCCGGTGTCGTGGGACTCCCTTTTGTGACTTCGCATAGACTCCGGTTCACTTTATTTCCAAGTGCCTGTTGGGGTACTTCTGCGGGTGCTGCCTGCTTCTGTGAGGGCTCCCTGAGTTGCTCAGCGCCCCCTCTGTCTCCTCCTTCAAATGGCGACATCCTGGTCCCTCCTGGGCCCATGCAGCACCCAAAAACCTCTACCACAACCCTTGCAGCTAGCAATGCGTGTTTGTGGTCTTTCTGCGTGGGAACACCTCTGCAAGCTTCATCGCGACATGGGACATCTGTCTTCCAAAGGAGAAGTTCCTCGTTCTCTTCTTTCTTGCAGAACTCCAAGCTTCTTCCAACCGCTGGCAGCTTCCTTGCACCTTCAGCTGGCATTTCCTGGGCTCCTGCCCCCTATCGACACTGTCGCGACTATTGGACTTGGTCCCCTTGTCTTACAGGTACTCAGGTCCGGAATTCCGTTGTCAGTGCACTGCTGGTGTGTGTTCTTTCTGCAGAATCCCCCTATCACGACTTCTGTGCTCTCTGGGGGTAGTAGGTGCACTTTACTCCTACTTTTCAGGATCTTGGGGTGGGGTATTTTTCTAACTCTCACTGTTTTCTTACAGTCCCAGCGACCGTCTACAAGCTCACATAGGTCTGGGGTCCATTCGTGGCTAGCATTCCACTTTTGGAGTATATAGTTTGTGTTGCCCCTATACCTATGTGCTCCTATTGTAACCTTTTGTGATTCTACACTGTTTGCATTACTTATCTTGCTATTACCTAACTTATTTTGGTTTGTGTACATACAACTTGTGTATATAACTTATCTTCTTACTGAGGATACTCACTGAGATACTTTTGATATATCACCAAAAAAATAAAGTACCTTTAAGTAACTCTGTGTATTGTGTTTTCTTATGATATTGTGCATATGATATAAGTGGGATAGTAGGAGCTTTACATGTCTCCTAGTTCAGCCTAAGCTGCTTTGCCATAGCTACCTTCTATCAGCCTAAGCTGCTAAAAACACCTCTTCTACACTAATAAGGGATAACTGGACCTGGCCCAAGGTGTAAGTACCGATGGTACCCACTACAAGCCACGCCAGCCTCCTACATTGGTTGTGCAGCGGTGGGATAAGTACTTGTAACTATTTACCACTTTGTCATTGTGTACTTTTCATAAGAGAATCATATACAAAACAGTTCAGTGTATGTACACATAACCAAAACGTTTTGCAAGGCAAGGGACCCAAAACCTGGAGCACCCAGGAGATTGGTCATTCTCCTGCAGTACAGAGAGTTCCTCCTAACTCTTGCATATAACATTCCTTTGGCTGGGCATTTGGGCCAGATCAAAACATGGGAGAGACTTGTCCCCCTGTTTCACTGGCCTAGGATGTCAGAGGACACTAAAGATTTTTGCAAGTCTTGTGTGACCTGCCAAGCCAGTGGCAAGACTTGTGGCACCCCAAAGGATCCCCTTATTCCACTACCTGTGGTTGGGGTTCCCTTTGAAAGGGTAGGGGTTGACATGGTTGGCCCCCTTGACCCTCCTACTGCTTCAGGCAAAAGGTTAATCTTGGTGGTTGTGGACCATGCCACAAGATATCCTGAAGCTATTCCTCTAAGGACCACTACAGCTCCTTCAGTTGCAAAGGCCCTCCTGGGAATCTTTTCCAGGGTGGGTTTTCATAAAGTGGTTGCATCAGACAGGGGTAGCAACTTCATGTCTGCATACTTGAAAGCAATGTGGAAGGAATGTGGTGTTACCTACAAGTTCACCACTCCTTATCACCCACAGACTAATGGACTGGTAGAGAGGTTTAATAAAACTCTCAAAGTTATGATAATGGGACTCCCTGAAAAACTCAGGAGGAGATGGGATGTCCTGTTACCTTGCCTCCTTTTTGCTTACAGGGAGTTACCCCAAAATGGAGTGGGTTTCAACCCCTTTGAGCTCCTCTTTGGACACCCTGTAAGAGGTACATTAACTCTTGTGAAGGAGGGTTGGGAACAACCTTTAAAAGCTCCCAAACAGGACATAGTGGACTATGTACTTGGCCTAAGATCCAGAATAGTGGAGTACATGAAAAAGGCCAGCAAAAACCTTCAGGCCAGCCAGGAGCTCCAAAAGCAATGGCATGACCAGAAGGCTGTTCTGATCAAGTACCAACCAGGACAGAAGGTGTGGGTATTGGAGCCTGTGGCCCCAAGAGCACTCCAGGACAAATGGAGTGGACCCCATCTAATTGTTGAAAAGAAGGGTGAGGTTACCTATCTCGTAGACTTGGGCACTGCCAGAAATCCCCTTAGGGTGATTCATGTCAACCACCTAAAACCCTATTATGACAGGGCTGATCTCACACTGCTCATGGCAACAGATGAGGGACAGGAAGAAGAGAGTGACCCTCTCCCTGATCTCTTTTCCACCACTGAAACTGATACTTTAGTGGAGGGAATAGTTTTGGCAGACTGTCTGACTGCAGAACAGAAAGACAACTGCATAAATCTTCTAGGACAATTTTCTGACCTCTTTTCAATTGTGCCAGATACAACTTCCTGGTGTGAACACACAATTGATACTCTTGGCAGCGTGCCTGTCAAGAGTTAGATTTATAGGCAGCCTGACCATGTCAGGGACTGCTTAAAACAAGAGGTGCAGAAAATGTTTGATCTGGGAGTGATTGAACCTTCTGAAAGCCCATGGGCGAGTCCTATGGTGCTTGTACCAAAGCCTCACTCAAAAGATGGAAAAAGGGAGATGAGGTTTTGTGTGGACTACAGAGGTCTCAATCAGGTAACAAAAACTGATGCTCACCCTATACCCAGGGCAGATGAGCTCATTGATACACTGGCATCTGCCAAGTATCTTAGCACCTTTGATTTGACTGCAGGGTATTGGCAGATCAAATTGGCTGAGGATGCTAAACCAAAGACTGCATTTTCAACTATAGGAGGGCACTACCAATTTACAGTGATGCCCTTTGGTTTGAAAAATGCACCTGACACTTTTAAGAGGTTGATGAATACAGTCCTGCAAGGGTTGGAGGCTTTTAGTGCAGCATATCTAGATGAAATTGCTGCCTTTAGCTCCACATGGGATGAGCACCTGGTCCACCTTTGGAAAGTTTTGGAGGCCCTGCAAAAGGCAGACCTCACTATCAAGGCCTCAAAGTGCCAGATAGGGCAGGGTAAGGTGGTTTATCCTGGACACCTGGTAGGTGGAGAACAGAATGCACCACTTCAGGGGAAAATCCAGACAATCATGGATTGGGTTCCCCCAACAACACAGACCCAGGTGAGTGCCTTCTTAGGCCTCACAAGGTATTACAGGAGCTTCATTAAAAACTATGGCTCCATAGCAGCCCCTCTTAATGATCTCACTAGTAAGAAAATGCCTAAAAAGGTATAATTGACAGCTAGCTGTCAGAAAGCTTTTGACTCAAACAGGCCATGTGCTCTGCACTTGTCCTAAAAAGCCCATGTTACTCCAAGAAATTCATTGTTCAAACTGATGCATCTGAATTAGGGGTAGGGGCAGTCTTATCACAACTGAATTCTGAGGGCCAGGATCAACCAGTTGCTTTTATCAGCAGAAGGCTGATCCCTAGAGAAAAGCATTGGTCTGCCATAGAGAGGGAGGCCTTTGCTGTGGTCTGGGCACTGAAAAAGTTGAGGCCATACTGTAGGAAAGTACCATCTTGCCTGGCATGTTACTCCCATATTTCACTGTATATATGTTTTAGTCTATGTGTGTAGGAGGCTGGCCTGGCTTGTAGTGGGTACCAAGGGGTATTTACACTCTGTACCAGGTCCAGTTATCCCTTATTAGTGCAGAAGAGGTGTTTCTAGCAGCTTAGGCTGATAGAAGGTAGCTATAGCAGAGCAGCTTAGGCTGAACTAGGAGACATGCATAGCTCCTACTATACCACTGGTATCATATGCACAATATCATAAGAAAACACAATACACAGATATACTAAAAATAAAGGTACTTTATTTTTATGACAATATGCCAAACGTATCTCAGTGAGTACCCTCAGTATGAAGATGCCAAATATACACAAGATATATGTACACAATTCCAAAAATATGCAGTAATAGCAAAAGGAAGTAATGTAAGCAATGTAGAATTACAGTAGATAGCAATAGGAGCACATAGGTATAGGGGCAACACAAACCATATACTCAAGAAGTGGAATGCGGACCACGAATGGACCCCAAACCTATGTGAGCTTGTAGAGGGTCGCTGACACTGTAAGATAACAGTGAGGGATAGAAAAATAGCCCAGCCCAAGACCCTGAAAAGTAGGTGTAAAGGGCACCTATATTCACCAGAGAGCACAGAAGTCGTGATAGGGGAATTCTGCAAGGAAGATCAACACCAGCAATGCAACCAAAGTGGATTTCCGGACGAGAGTACCTGTGGAACAAGGGGACCAAGTCCAAGAGTTGCGACAAAGTTGAGATTGGGCCGAAGCCCAGGGAATGCCAGCTGAGGGTGCAAGGAAGCTGCCACTGGATGGTAGAAGCTGTGGATTCTGCAAGAACGAAGAGGACTAGGAACTTCCCCTTTGGAGGATGGATGTCCCACGTCGCGAAGAATCTTGCAGAGGTGTTTCCACGCAGAAAGACCGCAAACAAGCCTTGTTAGCTGCAAGAGTTGCGGATAGGGTTTTTGGATGCTGCTGTGGCCCAGGAGGGACCAGGATGTCGCCACTTGGATGAGGAGACAGAGGGGGCGCCCAGCAAGTCAGGGAGCCCTCACAGAAGCAGGCATCACCCGCAGAAGTACCAGAACAGGCACTTGGAAGAGGAGTGAACCGAAGCTCACCCGAAGACACAAAAGGGAGTCCCACGACACCGGAGGACAACTCAGGAGGTTGTGCACTGCAGGTTAGAGTATCGGGGACCCAGGCTTGGCTGTGCACGAAGGAAATCCTGGAAGAGTGCACAGGAGCCGGGGCAGCTGCAAATCACGCGGTACCCACCAATGCAGTCTAGTGTGGGGAGGCAAGGACTTACCTCCACCAAAGTTGGACTAAAGATTCACTGGACTGTGGGAGTCACTTGGACAGAGTTGCTGAGTTCCAGGGACCACGCTCGTCGTGCTGAGAGGGGACCAGGAGGACCGGTGATGCAGTCTTTTGTTGCCTGCGGTTGCAGGGGGAGGATTCCGTCGCCCCACGGGATATTTCTTCAGATCTCCTGGTGCAAGAAAGAGGCAGGCTACCCCCAGAGCATGCACCACCAGGAAACAGGCGAGAAAGCGGCAGGAGAAGCGATACAAGGTTGCAGTAGTCGTCGATAGCTACTTTCTTGCGGTTTTGCAGGCGTCCTGAGCAGTCAGCGGTCGATCCCTTGGCAGAAGGTGAAGAGAGAGATGCAGAGGAACTCTGATGAGCTCTTGCATTCGTTATCTAAAGAATTCCCCAAAGCAGAGACCCTAAATAGCCAGAAAAGGAGGTTTGGCTACCTAGGAAGGAGGATAGGCTAGCAACACAGGTATGAGCCTATCAGGAGGAGTCTCTGATGTCACCTGCTGGCACTGGCCACTCAGAGCAGTCCAGTGTGCCAGCAGCACCTCTGTTTCCAAGATGGTAGAGGTCTGGAGCACACTGGAGGAGCTCTGGGCACCTCCCCTGGGAGGTGCAGGTCAGGGGAGTGGTCACTCCCCTTTCCTTTGTCCAGTTTCGCACCAGAGCAGGGATGGGGATCCCTGAACCGGTGTAGACTGGCTTATACAGAGATGGGCACCATCTGTGCCCATCAAAGCATTTCCAGAGGCTGGGGAAGGCTACTCCTCCCCAGCCCTGACACCTTTTTCCAAAGGGAGAGGGTGTAACACCCTCTCTCTGTGGAAGTCCTTTGTTCTGCCTTCCTGGGCCAGGCCTGGCTGGACCCCAGGAGGGCAGAAACCTGTCTGAGGGTTTGGCAGCAGCAGCAGCTGCAGTGAAACCCCGGAAAAGGCCGTTGGGCAGTACCCGGGTCTGTGCTAGAGACTCGGGGGATCATGGAATTGTCTCCCCAATGCCAGGATGGCATTGGGGTGGCAATTCCATGATCTTAGACATGTTACATGGCCATGTTCGGAGTTACCATTGTGACGCTATACATAGGTAGTGACCTATGTATAGTGCACACGTGAAATGGTGTCCCCGTACTCACAAAGTCCGGGGAATTTGCCCTGAACGATGTGGGGGCACCTTGGCTAGTGCCAGGGTGCCCACACACTAAGTAACTTAGCACTCAACCTTTACTAGGTAAAGGTTAGACATATAGGTGACTTATCAGTTACTTAAGTGCAGTGGTAAATGGCTGTGAAATAACGTGGACATTATTTCACTCAGGCTGCAGTGGCAGGCCTGTGTAAGAATTGTCAGAGCTCCCTATGGGTGGCAAAAGAAATGCTGCAGCCCATAGGGATCTCCTGGAACACCAATACCCTGGGTACCTCAGTACCATATACTAGGGAATTATAAGGGTGTTCCAGTATGCCAATGTGAATTGGTGAAATTGGTCACTAGCCTGTTAGTGACAATTTAGAAAGCAGAGAGAGCATAACCACTGAGGTTCTGATTAGCACAGCCTCAGTGAGACAGTTAGTCATCACACAGGGAACACATACAGGGCACACTTATGAGCACTGTGGCTCTGGCTGGCAGGGTCCCAGTGACACATTGTAAAGAAATGCCTCCTTGGCATGGTTACCCCCTGACCTTTTGCCTTTGCTGATGCTAAGTTTTGAATTGAAAGTGTGCTGAGGCCAGCTAATCAGGCCCGAGCACCAGTGTTCTTTCCCTAACCTGTACTTTTGTTTCCACAATTGGCACACCCTGGCATCCAGGTAAGTCCCTTGTAACTGGTACCCCTGGTACTAATGGCCCTGATGCCAGGGAAGGTCTCTAACGGCTGCAGCATATCTTATGCCACCCTGGGGACCCCTCCCTAAGCACAGACACACTGCTTGTCAGCTTGTGTGTGCTAGTGGGGATACAAAGACTAAGTCGACATGGCACTCCCCTCAGGGTGCCATGCCAACCTCACACTGCCTACAGGTATAGATAAGTCACCTCTCTAGCAGGCCTTTGTAGGAGGCTGGACTGGCTTGTAGTGAGTACCAAGGGGTACTTGCACCTTGCACCAGGCCCAGTTATCCCTTATTAGTGTATAGGGTGTCTAGCAGCTTAGGCTGATAGATAATGGTAGCTTAGCAGAGCAGCTTAGGCTGAACTAGGAGACGAGTGAAGCTCCTACAGTACCACTAATGTCACTTGCACAATATCATAAGAAAACACAATACACAGATATACTAAAAATAAAGGTACTTTGGCCCGTATTTATACTTTTTTTAGCGCCGCATTTACGCCGCTTTTTGGCGCAAAACGGCGCAAACCTGCAAAATACAATGGTATTTTGCAAGTTTGCGCCGTTTTTGCGTCAAAAAACGACGCAAATGCGGCGCAAAAAAAGTATAAATACGGGCCTTTATTTTTATGACAATATGCCAAAGTATCTCAGTGAGTACCCTCAGTATGAGGATAGCAATTATACACAAGTTATATGTACACAATACCAAAAATATGCAGTATAGTCTTAGAAAACAGTGCAAACAATGTATAGTTACAATAGGATGCAATGGGGACACATAGGGATAGGGGCAACACAAACCATATACTCCAAAAGTGGAATGTGAACCACGAATGGACCCCAAACCTATGTGACCTTGTAGAGGGTCGCTGGGACTATTAGAAAATAGTGAGGGTTAGAAAAATAGCCCACCCCAAGACCCTGAAAAGTGAGTGCAAAGTGCACTGAAGTTCCCCAAAAGACAAAGAAGTCGTGATAGAGGAATAATGCAGGAAAGACACAAACCAACAATGCAACAACTGTGGATTTCCAATCTAGGGTACCTGTGGAACAAGGGGGCCAAGCGCAAAAGTCACAAGCAAGTCGGAGATGGCCAGATGCCCAGGAAATGCCAGCTGTGGGTGCAAAGAAGCTTCTACTGGACAGAAGAAGCTGAGGTTTCTGCAGGAACGAAAAGGGCTAGAGACTTCGTCTTTGGTGGACGGATCTCTACCGCCGTGTAGAGTCGTGCAGAAGTGTTTTTCTGCCAAAAGAATGCCAACAAGCCTTGCTAGCTGCAAATCGTGCGGTTAGCATTTTTGGACGCTGTTGCGGCCCAGGAGGGACCAGGAGGTCGCAATTTGGACCAGGAGAGAGAAGGGACGTGGAGCAAGACAAGAAGCCCTCTCACCAACAGGTAGCACCCGGAGAAGTGCCAGAAACAGGCACTACAAGGATGCATGAAATGGTGCTCGCCGAAGTTGCACAAAGGAGTCCCACGTCGCCGGAGACCAACTTAGAAAGTCGTGCAATGCAGGTTAGAGTGCCGTGGACCCAGGCTTGGATGTGCAGAAAGGATTTCCACCGGAAGTGCACGGAAGCCTGGGTAGTTGCAAAAGATGCGGTTTCTAACAATGCAGTCTGGCATGGGGATGCAAGGACTTACCTCCACCAAACTTGGACTGAAGAGTCACTGGACTGTGTGAGTCACTTGGACAGAGTCGCTGGATTCAAGGGACCTCGCTCGTTGTACTGAGAGGAGACCAAAGGGACCGGTAATGCAGCTTTTTGGTGCCTGCGGTAGCAGGGGGAAGATTCCGTCGACCCACGGGAGATTTCTTCGGAGCTTCTAGTGCAGAGAGGAGGCAGACTACCCCCACAGCATGCATCACCAGGAAAACAGTCGAGAAGGCGGCAGGATCAGCGTTACAGAGTTGCAGTAGTCGTCTTTGCTACTATGTTGCAGTTTTGCAGGCTTCCAGCGCGGTCAGCAGTCGATTCCTTGGCAGAAGGTGAAGAGAGAGATGCAGAGGAACTCTGATGAGCTCTTGCATTCGTTATCTAAAGTTTCCCCAGAGACAGAGACCCTAAATAGCCAGAAAAGAGGGTTTGGCTACCTAGGAGAGAGGATAGGCTAGCAACACCTGAAGGAGTCTATCAGAAGGAGTCTCTGACGTCACCTGGTGGCACTGGCCACTTAGAGCAGTCCAGTGTGCCAGCAGCACCTCTGTTTCCAAGATGGCAGAGGTCTGGAGCACACTGGAGGAGCTCTGGACACCTCCCAGGGGAGGTGCAGGTCAGGGGAGTGGTCACTCCCCTTTCCTTTGTCCAGTTTCGTGCCAGAGCAGGGCTAAGGGGTCCCTGAACCGGTGTAGACTGGCTTATGCAGAAATGGGCACCAAATGTGCCCATGAAAGCATTTCCAGAGGCTGGGGAGGCTACTCCTCCCCTGCCTTCACACCATTTTCCAAAGGGAGAGGGTGTAACACCCTCTCTCAGAGGAAGTCCTTTGTTCTGCCATCCTGGGACAAGCCTGGCTTGACCCCAGGGGGGCAGAAACCTGTCTGAGGGTTTGGCAGCAGCAGCAGCTGCAGTGAAACCCCAGGAAAGGCAGTTTGGCAGTACCAGGGTCTGTGCTACAGACCTCTGGGATCATGGGATTGTGCCATCAATGCCAGGATGGCATAGAGGGGGCAATTCCTTGATCTTAGACATGTTACATGGCCATATTCGGAGTTACCATTGTGAAGCTACACATAGGTATTGACCTATGTGTAGTGAACGCGTGTAATGGTGTCCCCGCACTCACAAAGTCCGGGGAATTTGCCCTGAACAATGTGGGGGCACCTTGGCTAGTGCCAGGGTGCCCACACACTAAGTAACTTTGCACCTAACCTTTACCAGGTAAAGGTTAGACATATAGGTGACTTATAAGTTACTTATGTGCAGTGAAAAATGGCTGTGAAATAATGTGTGCATTATTTCACTCAGGCTGCAGTGGCAGGCCTGTGTAAGAATTGTCAGAGCTCCCTATGGGTGGCAAAAGAAATGCTGCAGCCCATAGGGATCTCCTGGAACCCCAATACCCTGGGTACCTCAGAACCATATACTAGGGAATTATAAGGGTGTTCCAGTAAGCCAATGTAAATTGGTAAAATTGGTCACTAGCCTGTTAGTGACAATTTGTAAAGAGAGAGCATAACCACTGAGGTTCTGGTTAGCAGAGCCTCAGTGAGACAGTTAGGCACCACACAGGGAACACATACATATAGGCCACAACCTTATGAGCACTGGGGTCCTGACTAGCAGGGTCCCAGTGACACATAACAAACATACTGAAAACATAGGGTTTTCACTATGAGCACTGGGCCCTGGCTAGCAGGATCCCAGTGAGACAGTGAAAACACCCTGACATACACTCACAAACAAGCCAAAAGTGGGGGTAACAAGGCTAGAAAGAGGCTACTTTCTCACAGCCTTACAGCCCTAAGGCAGGGTGCACTATACCATAGGTGAGGGCATAAGTGCATGAGCACTATGCCCCTACAGTGTCTAAGCAAAACCTTAGACATTGTAAGTGCAGGGTAGCCATAAGAGTATATGGTCTGGGAGTCTGTCATGCACGAACTCCACAGCACCATAATGGCTACACTGAAAACTGTGAAGTTTGGTATCAAACTTCTCAGCACAAGAAATGCACACTGATGCCAGTGTACATTTTATTGTAATATACACCCCAGAGGGCACCTTAGAGGTGCCCCCTGAAACCTTAACCGACTACCCGTGTAGGCTGACTGGTTTTAGCAGCCTGCCACACTCCAGACATGTTGCTGCCCACATGGGGAGAGTGCCTTTGTCACTCTGTGGCTAGTTACAAAGCCTGTACTGGGTGGAGATGCTTATCATCTCCCCCTGCAGGAACTGTAACACCTGGCGGTGAGCCTCAAAGGCTCTCCCCCTTTGTTAGAGCACCCCAGGGCATTCCAGCTAGTGGAGTTGCCCGCCCCCTCCGGCCACGGCCCCACTTTTGGCGGCAAGGCCAGATGAGATAATGAGAAAAACAAGGAGGAGTCACTGGTCAGTCAGGACAGCCACTAAGGCATCCTGAGCTGAGGGGACTCTGGGGGTCATTCTAAGTCTGGCGGGCGGCGGAGGCCGCCCGCCAGACTTCCCCCTCCGAAATACCGCTCCGCGGTCGAAAGACCGCGGAGGGTATTCTAAGTTTTTCCCTGGGCTGGCGGGCGGTCGCCAAAAGACCGCCCGCCAGCCCAGGGAAAAACTCCCTTCCCACGAGGATGCCGGCTCGTAATCGAGCCGGCGGAGTGGGAAGGTGCGACGGGTGCTGTTGCACCCGTCGCGTATTTCACTGTCTGCCAAGCAGACAGTGAAATACTTGTAGGGGCCCTCTTACGGGGGCCCCTGCAGTGCCCATGCCAGTGGCATGGGCACTGCAGGGGCCCCCAGGGGCCCCGCGACCCCCCTACCGCCATCCGGTTCCCGGCGGGCGGACCGCCGGGAACTGGATGGCGGTAGGGGGGGTCGGAATCCCCTCGGCGGCGCAGCTAGTTGCGCCGCCTTGGAGGATTCAAAAGGGCGGCGGTACACTGGCGGGAGACCGCCAGTGTTGCCGGTCCGACCGCGGCTTTACCGCCGCGGTCGGAATGCCCTTGGGAGCACCGCTGGCCTGTCGGCGGTGGTCCCGCGGTCCTCCAACCCTGGCGGTCTCGGACCGCCAGGGTTGGAATGACCACCTCTGACTTTTAGAAATCCTCCATCTTGCAGAAGGAGGATTCCCCCAATAGGGATAAGAATGTGCCCCCCTCCCCTCAGGGAGGAGGCACAAAGAGGGTGTAACCACCCTCAGGGCTAGTAGCCATTGGCTACTAACCCCCCAGACCTAAACACACCCCTAGATTTAGTATTTAGGGGCTCCCCAGAACCTAGGAACTCAGATTCCTGCAACCTAAGAAGAAGAGGACTGCTAAGCTAAAAAACCCTGCAGAGAAGACGGAGACACCAACTGCTTTAGCCCCAGCTCTACCGGCCTGTCTCCCCACTTCTAAAGACAGTGCTCCAGCGACGCTCTCATCAGGGACCAGCGACCTCTGAAGCCTCAGAGGACTGCCCTGCATCTAGAAGGACCACGAACTCCAGAGGAGAGCGGCTCTGTTCACCAAAGACTGCAACTTTGAAACAAAGAAGCAACTTTGCAACAACTTGCGTTTCCCGCCGGAAGCGTGAGACTTCACACTCTGCACCCGACGCCCCCGGCTCGACTTGTGGAGAACAATCACGTCAGAGAGGACTCCCAGGCGACTGCGAGACCGTGAGTAGCCAGAGTTGCCCCCCCTGAGCCCCCACAGCGATGCCTGCAGAGGGAATCCCGAGGCTCCCCCTGACCGCGACTGCCTGCTTCTAAGAACCCGACGCCAGGTAGGGACACTGCACCCGCAGCCCCCAGGACCTGAATGTAGGAGGCTGGACTGGCTTGTAGTGAGTACCAAGGGGTACTTACACCTTGCACCAGGCCCAGGTATCCCTTATTAGTGTATAGGGTGTCTAGCAGCTTAGGCTGATAGATAATGGTAGCTTAGCAGAGCAGCTTAGGCTGAACTAGGAGACGAGTGAAGCTCCTACAGTACCACTAGTGTCACTTGCACAATATCATAAGAAAACACAATACACAGATATACTAAAAATAAAGGTACTTTATTTTTATGACAATATGCCAAAGTATCTCAGTGAGTACCCTCAGTATGAGGATAGCAAATATACACAAGATATATGTACACAATACCAAAAATATGCAGTATAGTCTTAGAAAACAGTGCAAACAATGTACAGTTACAATAGGATGCAATGGGGAAACATAGGGATAGGGTGTAGGAGGCTGGACTGGCTTGTAGTGAGTACCAAGGGGTACTTGCACCTTGCACCAGGCCCAGTTATCCCTTATTAGTGTATAGGGTGTCTAGCAGCATAGGCTGATAGATAATGGTAGCTTAGCAGAGCAGCTTAGGCTGAACTAGGAGACGAGTGAAGCTCCTATAGTACCACTAGTGTCACTTGCACAATATCATAAGAAAACACAATACACAGATATACTAAAAATAAAGGTACTTTATTTTTATGACAATATGCCAAAGTATCTCAGTGAGTACCCTCAGTATGAGGATAGCAATTATACACAAGTTATATGTACACAATACCAAAAATATGCAGTATAGTCTTAGAAAACAGTGCAAACAATGTATAGTTACAATAGGATGCAATGGGGAAACATAGGGATAGGGGCAACACAAACCATATACTCCAAAAGTGGAATGCGAACCACAAATGGACCCCAAACCTATGTGACCTTGTAGAGGGTCGCTGGGACTATTAGAAAATAGTAAGGGTTAGAAAAATAGCCCTCCCCAAGACCCTGAAAAGTGAGTGCAAAGTTCACTAAAGTTCCCCAAAGGACAAAGAAGTCGTGATAGGGGAATTCTGCAGGAAAGACACAAACCAGCAATGCAACAACGATGGATTTCCAAACGAGGGTACCTGTGGAACAAGGGGCCCAAGTCCAAAAGTCACAAGCAAGTCGGAGATGGGCAGATGCCCAAGAAATGCCAATGGTGGATGCAAAGAAGCTGCTACTGGACAGTAGAAACTTAGGATTCTGCAGGAACGACAAGGGCTAGAAACTTGCCCTTTGGAGGATGAATCCGCCACGCCAAGGAGAGTTGTGCAAAAGTGTTTTCCTGTGGAAATACAGCCAACAAGCCTTGCTTGCTGCAAATCGTGCGAAAAGGGTTTTTGGATGCTGCTGTGGCCCAGGAGGGACAAGAATGTCGCCAATTGCGTCTGGGGACAGAGGGGACGTCGAGCAAGACAAGGAGTCCTCTCAGTAGCAGGTACCACCCGCAGAAGTGCCAGAAACAGGCACTACGAGGATGCGTAAAATGGTGCTCGCCGAAGTTGCACAAAGGAGTCCCACGTCGCCGGAGACCAACTTAGAAAGTCGTGCAATGCAGGTTAGAGTGCCGTGGACCCAGGCTTGGCTGTGCACAAAGGATTTCCGCCGGAAGTGCATGGAAGCCGGAGTAGCTGCAAAAGTCGCGGTTCCCAGCAATGCAGTCTGGCGTGGGGAGGCAAGGACTTACCTCCACCAAACTTGGACTGAAGAGTCACTGGACTGTGGGAGTCACTTGGACAGAGTTGCTGGATTGAAGGGACCTCGCTCGTCATGCTGAGAGGAGACCCAGGAGACCGGTAATGCAGTTCTTTGGTGCCTGCGGTTGCAGGGGGAAGATTCCGTCGACCCACGGGAGATTTCTTCGGAGCTTCTAGTGCAGAGAGGAGGCAGACTACCCCCACAGCATGCACCACCAGGAAAACAGTCGAGAAGGCGGCAGGATCAGCGTTACAGAGTTGCAGTAGTCGTCTTTGCTACTTTGTTGCAGTTTTGCAGGCTTCCAGCGCAGTCAGCAGTCGATTCCTTGGCAGAAGGTGAAGAGAGAGATGCAGAGGAACTCTGATGAGCTCTTGCATTCGTTATCTAAGGAATCCCAAGAGACAGAGACCCTAAATAGCCAGAAAAGAGGGTTTGGCTACCTAGGAGAGAGGATAGGCTAGCAACACCTGAAGGAGCTAATCAGAAGGAGTCTCTGACGTCACCTGGTGGCACTGGCCACTCAGAGCAGTCCAGTGTGCCAGCAGCACCTCTGTTTCCAAGATGGTAGAGGTCTGGAGCACACTGGAGGAGCTCTGGACACCTCCCAGGGGAGGTGCAGGTCAGGGGAGTGGTCACTCCCCTTTCCTTTGTCTAGTTTCGCGCCAGAGCAGGGCTAAGGGGTCCCTGAACCGGTGTAGACTGGTTAATGCAGAAATGGGCACCAAATGTGCCCATGAAAGCATTTCCAGAGTCTGGGGGAGGCTACTCCTCCCCTGCCTTCACACCATTTTCTAAAGGGAGAGGGTGTAACACCCTCTCTCAGAGGAAGTCCTTTGTTCTGCCATCCTGGGACAAGCCTGGCTTGACCCCAGGGGGGCAAAAACCTGTCTGAGGGGTTGGCAGCAGCTGCAGTGAAACCCTAGAAAAGGCAGTTTGGCAGTACCCGGGTCTGAGCTACAGACCCGTGAGATCATGGGATTGTACCAACAATGCCAGGATGGCATAGAGGGGGCAATTCCATGATCTTAGACATGTTACATGGCCATATTCGGAGTTACCATTGTGAAGCTACACATAGGTAGTGACCTATGTGTAGTGCACGCATGTAATGGTGTCCCCGCACTCACAAAGTCCGGGGAATTGACCCTGAGCAATGTGGGGGCACCTTGGCTAGTGCCAGGGTGCCCTCACACTAAGTAACTTTGCACCTAACCTTTACCAGGTAGAGGGTAGACATATAGGTGACTTATAAGTTACATAAGTGCAGTGAAAATGGCTGTGAAATAATGTGTGCATTATTTCACTCAGGCTGCAGTGGCAGGCCTGTGTAAGAATTGTCAGAGCTCCCTATGGGTGGCAAAAGAAATGCTGCAGCTCATAGGGATCTCCTGGAACCCCCAATACCCTGGGTACCTCAGTACCATATACTAGGGAATTATAAGGGTGTTCCAGTATGCCAATGTGAATTGGTGAAATGGTCACTAGCCTGTTAGTGACTATTTGTAAAGAGAGAGCATAACCACTGAGGTTCTGGTTAGCAGAGCCTCAGTGAGACAGTTAGGCATCACACAGGGAACACATACATATAGGTCACAAACTTATGAGCATTGGGGTCCTGGCTAGCAGGGTCCCAGTGACACATAACAAACATACTGAATACATAGGGTTTTCACTATGAGCACTGGGTCCTGGCTGGCAGGATCCCAGTGAGACAGTGAAAACACCCTGACATACACTCACAAACAGGCCAAAAGTGGGGGTAACAAGGCTAGAAAGAGGCTACTTTCTCACACAAGCCCCCCCCCCCAAACGACGGACAATAAGGCTAACCTTGGCCAGGTGAGACTTTATTGTCTAAGTGGTGATAAGTAGAGAGTAGCTCTGCAATAGACTGGTTACTTCCTTTATCATCCACTATATGGTTACTTCCCTGTGGGGATGTAAACCACCCTGTTTGAAGTTTTTTAGCTAAACAACAATGTGAAGATGTATTTTCAGAGTTTCTATCAGTAAGTTTTAGTTTAGAGCAGTGGGAATTGTCCACTGAACCTACTTGTAATGATGGAAATGCCATACAGGGATGCTGTCTCAGTAAAGCCAAAGCTGGGCAGAAACTTTGTCCATATGGCTGGAAGAGAGAACAGGGATGCTGTTTCTCTTTAGTTGGAGCAGGGCAGGGATGCTGTCCTATGAGCTCCACACTAGGGCAGGGATGCTGTCCTAAGTGTTGTGAGGCAGTGCAGGGTTTCTGCACTAAAGTTTCTCTGGGAGGGTTGGAGGGATGCTCCATGTTAACTAAAATGGTGCTCTTTTTCTCACCAATGTTAGTTATCCCACAGAGAGGTACTTCTACCTCAGGGAGTACAGTTTTGCCAACTGATGATTCCCTTGGAACAGGTGCCACCCCAGGAGAGGTTTCTCCCACCACAGGAATGGTATCCTGAATGGTAGGGTGGTTAGGGGATACTGTGATACCCCTTTTACCTGTTGATGGAGAGGGATCCTGAGTTTTCAGGCCTTCTCTCCTTTGCTTTTTCATTTCAGTAGAAATGAGAGGGAACAATTCCTCTGGGATGCCCAGCATGGCTGCATGGGCATAAAACTCTACATCAGCCCAACCTGAGGCCTCTAGGTCATTACCTAAGAGACAGTCTACAGGTAAGCTAGGTGATACTACCAACTGCTTAGGGCCAGTAACTCCACCCCAACTAAACTGAATTATAGCTAAGGGAAGAAACTTGGTGGAGTTATGGACATCAATAATCTTATACTGTTGTCCAATGATGTGTTGTTCAGGATGCACTAGGTTTTCAGTCACCAAAGTGATACTGGTACCTGTGTCCCTGTAGGCCAAGGCCTCAACACCATTTATTGAAACTGTCTGCCTGTACTTATCCATTGTAAGGGGACAAGCAGCCAGTGTGGCAAGGCCAATGCCACCAGGTGTGACAGAAACTGTCTGTAGGAGGCTGGACTGGCTTGTAGTGAGTACCAAGGGGTACTTGCACCTTGCACCAGGCCCAGTTATCCCTTATTAGTGTATAGGGTGTCTAGCAGCATAGGCTGATAGATAATGGTAGCTTAGCAGAGCAGCTTAGGCTGAACTAGGAGACGAGTGAAGCTCCTACAGTACCACTAGTGTCACTTGCACAATATCATAAGAAAAAACAATACACAGATATACTAAAAATAAAGGTACTTTATTTTTATGACAATATGCCAAAGTATCTCAGTGAGTACCCTCAGTATGAGGATAGCAATTATACACAAGTTATATGTACACAATACCAAAAATATGCAGTACAGTCTTAGAAAACAGTGCAAACAATGTATAGTTACAGTAGGATGCAATGGGGACACATAGGGATAGGGGCAACACAAACCATATACTCCAAAAGTGGAATGCGAACCACGAATGGACCCCAAACCTATGTGACCTTGTAGAGGGTCGCTGGGACTATTAGAAAATAGTAAGGGTTAGAAAAATAGCCCTCCCCAAGACCCTGAAAAGTGAGTGCAAAGTGCACTAAAGTTCCCCAAAGGACAAAGAAGTCGTGATAGGGGAATTCTGCAGGAAAGACACAAACCAGCAATGCAACAATGATGGATTTCAAAACGAGGGTACCTGTGGAACAAGGGGACCAAGTCCAAAAGTCACAAGCAAGTCGGAGATGGGCAGATGCCCAAGAAATGCCAACGGTGGATGCAAAGAAGCTGCTACTGGACAGTAGAAGCTTAGGATTCTGCAGGAATGACAAGGGCTAGAAACTTCCCCTTTGGAGGATTAATCCCCCACGCCGTGGAGAGTCGTGCAGAAGTATTTTCCCGTGGAAATACAGCCAACAAGCCTTGCTAGCTGCAAATCGTGCAAAAAGAGTTTTTGGACGCTGCTGGGGCCCAGGAGGGACCAGGATGTCGCCAATTGCGTCTGGGGACAGGGGAGATGTCGAGCAAGACAAGGAGCCCTATCAGCAGCAGGTAGCACCCGCAGAAATGCTAGAAATAGGCACTACAAGGATGCGTGAAATGGTGCTCGCCGAAGTTGCACAAAGGAGTCCCACGTCGCCGGAGACCAACTTAGAAAGTCGTGCAATGCAGGTTACAGTGCCGTGGACCCAGGCTTGGCTGTGCACAAAGGATTTCTGCCGGAAGTGCACGGAAGCTGGAGTAGCTGCAAAAGTCACAGTTCCCAGCAATGCAGTCTGGCGTGGGGAGGCAAGGACTTACCTCCACCAAACTTGGACTGAAGAGTCACTGGACTGTGGGAGTCACTTGGACAGAGTTGCTGGATTCAAGGGTCCTCGCTCGTCGTGCTGAGAGGAGACCCAGGAGACCAGTAATGCAGTCCTTTGGTGCCTGCGGTTGCAGGGGGAAGATTCCGTTGACCCACGGGAGATTTCTTCGGAGCTTCTAGTGCAGAGAGGAGGCAGACTACCCCCACAGCATGCACCACCAGGAAAACAGTCGAGAAGGCGGCAGGATCAGCGTTACAGAGTTGTAGTAGTCGTCTTTGCTACTTTGTTGCAGTTTTGCAGGCTTCCAGCGCGGTCAGCAGTCGATTCCTTGGCAGAAGGTGAAGAGAGAGATGCAGAGGAACTCTGATGAGCTTTTGCATTCGTTATCTAGGGAACCCCAAGAGACAGAGACCCTAAATAGCCAGAAAAGAGGGTTTGGCTACCTAGGAGAGAGGATAGGCTAGCAACACCTGAAGGAGCCTATCAGAAGGAGTCTCTGACGTCACCTGGTGGCACTGGCCACTCAGAGCAGTCCAGTGTGCCAGCAGCACCTCTGTTTCCAAGATGGCAGAGGTCTGGAGCACACTGGAGGAGCTCTGGACACCTCCCAGGGGAGGTGCAGGTCAGGGGAGTGGTCACTCCCCTTTCCTTTGTCCAGTTTCGCGCCAGAGCAGGGCTAAGGGGTCCCTGAAACGGTGTAGACTGGCTTATGCAGAATTGGGCACAAATGTGCCCAAGAAAGCATTTCCAGAGGCTGGGGGAGGCTACTCCTCCCCTTCCTTCACACCATTTTCCAAAGGGAGAGGGTGTAACACCCTCTCTCAGAGGAAGTCCTTTGTTCTGCCATCCTGGGACAAGCCTGGCTTGACCCCAGGAGGGCAGAAACCTGTCTGAGGGGTTGGCAGCAGCAGCATCTGCAGTGAAACCCCAGAAAAGGCAGTTTGGCAGTACCCGGGTCTGAGCTACAGACCCGTGGGATCATGGGATTGTACCAACAATGCCAGGATGGCATAGAGGGGGCAATTCCATGATCTTAGACATGTTACATGGCCATATTCGGAGTTACCATTGTGAAGCTACACATAGGTAGTGACCTATGTGTAGTGCACGAATGTAATGGTGTCCCCGCACTCACAAAGTCGGGGGAATTGGCCCTGAACAATGTGGGGGCACCTTGGCTAGTGCCAGGGTGCCCTCACACTAAGTAACTTTGCACCTAACCTTTACCAGGTAAAGGTTAGACATATAGGTGACTTATAAGTTACATAAGTGCAGTGAAAATGGCTGTGAAATAATGTGTGCATTATTTCACTCAGGCTGCAGTGGCAGGCCTGTGTAAGAATTGTCAGAGCTCCCTATGGGTGGCAAAAGAAATGCTGCAGCCCATAGGGATCTCCTGGAACCCCAATACCCTGGGTACCTTAGTACCATATACTAGGGAATTATAAGGGTGTTCCAGTAAGCCAATGTAAATTGGTAAAATTGGTCACTAGCCTGTTAGTGACAATGTGTACAGAGAGAGCATAACCACTGAGATTCTGGTTAGCAGGGCCTCAGTGAGACAGTTAGGCACCACACAGGGAACACATACATATAGGCCACAAACTTATGAGCACTGGGGTCCTGACTAGCACGGTCCTAGTGACACATAACAAACATACTGAAAACATAGGGTTTTCACTATGAGCACTGGGCCCTGGCTAGCAGGATCCCAGTGAGACAGTGAAAACACCCTGACATACACTCACAACCAGGCCAAAAGTGGGGGTAACAAGGCTAGAAAGAGGCTACTTTCTCACACAGCCCCCCCTCCCCCAAACGAAGGACAATAAGGCTAACCTTGGCCAGTTGAGACTTTATTGTCTAAGTGGTGATAAGTAGAGAGTAGCTCTGCAATAGACTCGTTACTCCCTTTATCATCCACTATATGGTTACTTCCCTGTGGGGATGTAAACCACCCTGTTTGAAGTTTTTTAGCTAAGCAGCAATGTGAAGATGTATTTTCATAGTTTCTATCAGTAAGTTTTAGTTTAGAGCAGTGGGAATTGTCCACTGAACCTATTTGTAATGATGGAAATGCCAGACAGGGATGCTGTCTCAATAAAGCCATAGCTGGGCAAAAACTTTGTCCATATGGCTGGAAGAGAGAACAGGGATTCTGTTTTTCTTGAGTTGGAGCAGGGCAGGGATGCTGTCCTATGAGCTCCACACTAGGGCAGGGATGCTGTCCTAAGTGTTGTGAGGCAGTGCAGGTTTTCTGCACTAAAGTTTCTCTGGGAGGGTTGGAGGGATGCTTCATGTTAACCAAAATGGTGCTCTTTTTCTCACCAATGTTAGTTATCCCACAGAGAGGTACTTCTACCTCAGGGAGTACAGTTTTGCCAACTGATGATTCCCTTGGAACAAGTGCCACCCCAGGAGAGGTTTCTCCCACCACAGGAATGGTATCCTGAATGGTAGGGTGGTTAGGGGATACTGTGATACCCTTTTTTCCTGTTGATGGAGAGGGATGCTGAGTTGTCAAGCCTTCTCTCCTTTGCTTTTTCATTTCAGTAGAAATGAGAGGGAACAATTCCTCTGGGATGCCCAGAATGGCTGCATGGGCATAAAACTCTACATCAGCCCAACCTGAGGCCTCTAGGTCATTACCTAAGAGACAGTCTACAGGTAAGCTAGGTGATAGTACCACCTGCTTAGGGCCAGTAACTCCACCCCAACTAAACTGAATTATAGCTAAGGGAAGAAACTTAGTGGAGTTATGGACATCAATAATCTTATACTGTTGTCCAATGATGTGGTGATCAGGGTGCACTAGGTTTTCAGTCACCAAAGTGATACTGGCACCTGTGTCCCTGTAGGCCAAGGCCTCAGCACCATTTATTGAAACTGTCTGCCTGTACTTATCCATTGTAAGGGGACAAGCAGCCAGTGTGGCAAGGCCAATGCCACTAAGTGTGACAGAAACTGTCTTGGGACTGACTACCCCAGTTTCTACTATGGACCCATAAGTGAACCCAACTACACCCTTAACTTGACTGTTGCCAGCAGTCCCACCACTAGTACCACTACTGCTAGGGGCACTAGAGCTTGATGTATTAGTGGTGGTAGGCTCAGGGGGTTTACCTGGACAGGACTTATCCCCTGGCCTATGGCCTCTGTTTTTACACACAAAGCACCAAGGCTTTTTAAATTGTGTAGGTTGAGAAGAAGAGGAAGAATTTGTTTTATCCCCACCCCCTGAAGAGTGTTTAAGATTTGAAGTGGGATCTTTGGTTTTACCCTTATCCCCATGCTTATGTTGAGATTTTTCACCATCTTTCTTCTTATTGTTTTCTTTGTCACCCCCTGTATGAACTTTTCTGTTCACCCTTGTTCTGACCCATTTGTCTGCCTTCTTTCCCAATTCTTGGGGAGAGGTCAGATCAGAGTCTACCAGGTACTGTTGCAACAATTCAGACACACAATTATTAAGAATATGCTCTCTCAGGATCAAGTTATACAGGCTGTCATAATCAGTAACTTTACTGCCATGTAACCACCCCTCCAAGGCCTTCACTGAATGGTCAACAAAATCAACCCAGTCTTGTGAAGACTCCTTTTTGGTCTCTCTGAACTGTATCCTGTATTGTTCAGTGGTTAAGCCATAACCATCCAGGAGTGCATTCTTAAGAACTGTAAAATTATTGGCATCACTTTCTTTCACAGTAAGGAGCCTATCCCTACCTTTTCCACTAAATGATAGCCATAGGATAGCAGCCCACTGCCTTTGAGGGACATCCTGTACAACACAGGCCCTCTCAAGTGCAGCAAACCACTTGTTAATGTCATCCCCCTCCTTATAAGGGGGAACTATCTTGTGCAGATTCCTTGAATCATGCTCTCTTGCAGGATGAGTATGGGGAATACTGCTGCTGCCACCATGGGTTTGTAAACCCAGTTTCTGTCTCTCCTACTCTACTTCTAAGGTCTGTCTTTCCAAATCCAGCTGTTGCTTCTTGAGCTTCAGTCTGGTTTGTTCAACTCTCAATCTATTGAGCTCCCGTTCTAACAATCTGTCATCAGGGTGGGAGGGAGGGACATTCCTAGACACAGAAGTATGGTGAGAATGGACAGAAGGAGACCTGTACCTTACAGAAGGCACCCTAACAGCTTGGCTAACAGTGTAATGTGAGAGCACACCATCTGTATGATGTGACCCAACATCTGTACCAACTATGCTAGACTGTCTAGTAATGGGCAGGCTAGGAAGTTTCTTTCCTGAATCTTTTCCTGGGGGAGTCCCTGGATCAGATTGGGAACCATTTGCTACTTTTTCAACAGATGTGGCCCCTATGGCCTTATCTTGTTCTCTAAGCATGTTAAGCAACAATTCCAAAGAAGGATTCTTCCCTACACTCAAACCTCTTTCTACACAGAGACTCCTTGCTCCTTTCCAGCTAAGGTGATCATATGCAAGTTTGGACAGATCAACATTTTGGCCTGTGCCAGACATTTTAGAAAGAGTTTAAGTGACAGAAAAAGTGAAGAAAAAGTTTTTCAGAACTTTTAGAAAGACAGAAAAAAAAACTTTTTAAACTTTTCAAGAACTTTTAGAAAGTTTAGAAGTACTTTTCAGCACTTAGAAAAGAGTGAGAAGAGGAAATGCAAAACTTTTTAGCAATGTGTACACACACTGAACTTGTTTTGTATATTTTTCTCTTATGAAAAGTACAATGACAAGAGTGGTAAGTAGTCTCAAAGCACTTATCCCACCGCTGCACAACCAATGTAGGAGGCTGGACTGGCTTGTAGTGAGTACCAAGGGGTACTTGCACCTTGCACCATGCCCAGTTATCCCTTATTAGTGTATAGGGTGTCTAGCAGCTTAGGCTGATAGATAATGGTAGCTTAGCAGAGCAGCTTAGGCTGAACTAGGAGACGTGTGAAGCTACTACAGTACCACAAGTGTCACTTGCACAATATCATAAGAAAACACAATACACAATTATACTAAAAATAAAGGCACTTTATTTTTATGACAATATGCCAAAGTATCTTAGAGTGTACCCTCAGCAAGAGGATAGCAAATATAAACAAGTTATATGTACACAATACCAAAAATAAGCAGTATAGTTTTAGAAAACAGTGCAAACAATGTATAGTAACAATAGGATGCAATGGGGACACATAGGGATAGGGGCAACACAAACCATATACTCCAAAAGTGGAATGCGTACCACGAATGAACCCCAAACCTATGTGACCTTGTAGAGGGTCGCTGGGACTATTAGAAAATAGTGAGAGTTAGAAAATTAGCCCTCCCCAAGACCCTGAAAAGTGAGTGCAAAGTGCACTAAAGTTCCCCAAAAGACAAAGAAGTCGTGATAGAGGAATAATGCAGGAAAGACACAAACCAACAATGCAACAACTGTGGATTTCCAATCAAGGGTACCTGTGGAACAAGGGGACCAAGTCCAAAAGTCACAAGCAAGTCGGAGATGGGCATATGCCCAGGAAATGCCAGCTGTGGGTGCAAAGAAGCTTCTACTGGACAGAAGAAGCTGAGGTTTCTGCAGGAACGAAAAGGGCTAGAGACTTCCCCTTTGGTAGACAGATCCCTTTCGCCGTGGAGAGTTGTGCAGAAGTGTTTTCCCGCCGAAAGAACGCCAACAAGCCTTGCTAGCAGCAAATCATGCGGTTAGCGTTTTTGGACGCTGCTGTAGCCCAGGAGGGACCAGGATGTCGCAAATTGGACCAGGAGGTAGAGGAGACGTCGAGCAAGACAAGGAGCCCTCTCAGCAGCAGGTAGCACCCAGAGAAGTGCCAGAAACAGGCACTACAAGGATGCGTGAAACGGTGCTCACCCGAAGTTACACAAAGGAGTCCCACGTCGCCGGAGACCAACTTAGAAAGTCCTGCAATGCAGGTTAGAGTGCTGTGGACCCAGGCTTGGCTGTGCACAAAGGATTTCCGCCGGAAGTGCACAGGGGCCGGAGTAGCTTCAAAAGTCGCGGTTTCCAGCAATGCAGTCTAGCGAGGTGAGGCAAGGACTTACCTCCACCAAACTTGGACTGAAGAGTCACTGGACTGTGGGGGTCACTTGGACAGAGTTGCTGGATTCGAGGAACCTCGCTCGTCGTGCTGAGAGGAGACCCAAGGGACCGGTAATGCAGCTTTTTGGTGCCTGCGGTAGCAGGGGGAAGATTCCGTCGACCCACGGCAGATTTCTTCGGAGCTTCTAGTGCAGAGAGGAGACAGACTACCCCCACAGCATGCACCACCAGGAAAACAGTCGAGAAGGCGGCAGGATCAGCGTTACAGAGTTGCAGTAGTCGTCTTTGTTGCAGTGTTGCAGGCTTCCAGCGCGGTCAGCAGTCGATTCCTTGGCAGAAGGTGAAGAGAGAGATGCATAGGAACTCGGATGAGCTCTTGCATTCGTTATCTAAAGTTTCCCCAGAGGCAGAGACCCTAAATAGCCAGAAAAGAGTGTTTGGCTACCTAGGAGAGAGGATAGGCTACTAACACCTGAAGGAGCCTATCAGAAGGAGTCTTTGACGTCACCTGGTGGCACTGGCCACTCAGAGCAGTCCAGTGTGCCAGCAGCACCTCTGTTTCCAAGATGGCAGAGGTCTGGAGCACACTGGAGGAGCTCTGGACACCTCCCAGGGGAGGTGCAGGTCAGGGGAGTGGTCACTCCCATTTCCTTTGTCCAGTTTCGCGCCAGAGCAGGGCTAAGGGGTCCCCTGAACCAGTGTAGACTGGCTTATGCAGAATTGGGCACATCTGTGCCCAAGAAAGCATTTCCAGAGGCTGGGGGAGGCTACTCCTCCCCTGCCTTCACACCATTTTCCAAAGGGAGAGGGTGTAACACCCTCTCTCAGAGGAAGTCCTTTGTTCTGCCATCCTGGGACAAGCCTGGCTTGACCCCAGGGGGGCAGAAACCTGTCTGAGGGGTTGGCAGCAGCAGCAGCTGCAGTGAAACCCCAGGAAAGGCAGTTTGGCAGTACCAGGGTCTGTGCTACAGACCACTGGGATCATGGAATTGTGCCAACAATGCCAGGATGGCATAGAGGGGGCAATTCCATGATCTTAGACATGTTACATGGCCATATTCGAAGTTACCATTGTGAAGCCACATATAGGTAGTGACCTATATGTAGTGCGCGCGTGTAATGGTGTCCCCGCACTCACAAAGTCCGGGGAATTGGCCCTGAACAATGTGGGGGCACCTTGGCTAGTGCCAGGGTGCCCTCACACTAAGTAACTTTGCACCTAACCTTTACCAGGTAAAGGTTAGACATATAGGTGACTTATAAGTTACTTAAGTGCAGTGTAAAATGGCTGTGAAATAACGTGGACGTTATTTCACTCAGGCTGCAATGGCAGGCCTGTGTAAGAATTGTCAGAGCTCCCTATGG
Source organism: Pleurodeles waltl (assembly GCF_031143425.1). Classification (NCBI taxonomy): domain Eukaryota; kingdom Metazoa; phylum Chordata; class Amphibia; order Caudata; family Salamandridae; genus Pleurodeles; species Pleurodeles waltl. The sequence continues at coordinate 1,545,469,909 of NC_090447.1, forward strand.
GTGGCAAAAGAAATGCTGCAGCCCTTAGGAATCTCCTGGAACCCCAATACCCTGGGTACCTCAGTACCATATACTAGGGAATTATAAGGGTGTTCCAGTAAGCCAATGTAAATTGGTAAAATTGGTCACTAGCCTGTTAGTGACAATTTGTAAGAAATGAGAGAGCATAACCACTGAGGTTCTGATTAGCAGAGCCTCAGAGAGACAGTTAGTCACTACACAGGTAACACGTTCAGGCACACTTATGAGCACTGAGGCCCTGGAGAACAGGGTCCCAGTGACACATACAACTAAAACAACATATATACAGTGAAAAATGGGGGTAACATGCCAGGCAAGATGGTACTTTCCTACAGGGAGACTCTGGTGCGCCCCGGGGAAGAGGTGTGTTATGCGTTGGGTGTCCCATTTAAGTCTTTAGCAATTGGTCTGGTCACAAAGTCACTGCAGGAATGGACTAGAAGGTCAGTCTCAGGAAATCCACAGGGAGGCTCAAACCTTGAGGTCCTTAGGCACCTAGGGACACTGTCAGTCTACTTCTCCTCAGGCTATAGAGCACAGGTGCAGTGGTACCTTCGGGCATCGGGTCTGGGGTTGTAGTTCCCCATGGTTGCAGGGAGGCCCGCAGAAACAGTCTGCAGGCGTGGGCTGGGTGTCCAGTCCATTCAAGCCAACAGGTGGGCTCAGGTCTCACGTGGTGGGGAGATGTGGAAACATGCTTGGTTCTCCTCTTCTTGGACCAGTGTGGATGGGTGCAGAGGAGTCCTGAGGGATCGGATCTTTGGCCCCTGGTCACTCGCAGTTGCAGGAGGTCTGCAGAAACAGGCTGCAGACTTCAGCATGAAGTCCACAGTGGGTGAGCACAGGGTGGGTTTTTACTCTGGAGGGCCTGGCACCATCCTGGCACCATTGGTCCACTTAGGTTTGGGCTAGGCAGCTCAGGAGCAGTGGGGTTGTCTGTGGTCGGTGTTTCGGTGATTCCGGTCCTCACAGTTCTTTCTCCACTGCTCCAAGGGAGTCCTTCTTGGTGATTTTCAAGGCACTGGCAGCTCTTCTCAGTTTCTTGGGAGGTCATTTGCGCCTCGAGGGTCAGGTTGAGCAGGCTTCTTGTCCATTCCTTCTTTTGTGTCCAGTGAAGGTCTGAGGATCTGGTATCAGGGGGTCTCCTAAATACTCAATTTAGGGGGTGTCAATGGAAGCGAAGGGTATTAGTAAAAGGGCTACTTACTCTTGAGGTCACTGCACCCCATAGATGACCACTTCCTTTGAGGAGTGGGCATCACCCGAAACAGAATTCCACCACAGACAAGATGGCGGAATTTCTAAAGTCGTGTCAACTTCAGTCTGGCCATCCTAGGGAAGTGTCCATCCTGGAAGGGCAACACACCTCCTGCATAGCTATTGTTCCCACCTGTCCAGGTGCCAAGTGGGCCCTGAGGTGGGGGTGGGGGTTGGCTTCTCCCACTGAGGAGAGCCAGATCTGCATACCAAAGGCAGTGGGCTTCTTTGTAGCTCTTGCCTTGGAATGCAGGCCATCCTGTGGGGAGAAATGTGTAACACCCCAGCCGGGACAGACTTTTGTTTCTGATCTCCAGAGAGCAAAGATTCTCACCCTGAGAGATCAGATTCTCGTCTGATGGTGGCAGACTGGCCAGAACTGGTCAGTGGGCATACCAGCAGTTGGTACGTTTTCAGGGGCACCTCTAAGAACCTTCTGGGTACATGTGTTAATAAATCGAGCACTGTACTCAGAGTGGGCTTATCAAAATTAGGGCCCATATTTATACTTTTTGACGCTAAACTGCGCTAACGCAGTTTAGCGTCAAAAAATTTAGCGCCGTCTAACGCCATTCTGAAGCGCCATGCGGGCGCCGTATTTATGGAATGGCGTTAGCCGGCGCAAGCAGACCGGCGCTGCCTGGTGTGCGTGGAAAAAAACCACGTAGACCAGGCAGCGCCGGCGTTGGGAAAAAATGACGTTAGGGCGTCTTAAAATGGGGCAAGTCAGGTTGAGGCAAAAAAATCGTCGTAACCCGACTTGCGCCATTTTTTTTCGACGCCCATCCCCCATCAACATGACTCCTATCATTGTAAAGATAGGAGTCATGCCCCCTTGCCCAATGGCCATGCCCAGGGGACTTATGTCCCCTGGGCATGGTCATTGGGCATAGTGGCATGTAGGGGGGCACAAATCAGGCCCCCCTATGCCACAAAAAATAAAAAAATAAAAACTTACCTGAACTTACCTTAATGTCCATGGGATGGGTCCCTCCGTCCTTGGGTGTCCTCCTGGGGTGGGCAAGGGTGGCAGGGGGGGTCCCTGGGGGCAGGGGAGGGCACTCTGGGCTCATTTTGAGCCCACTTGTCCCTTAACGCCATCCCTGACCCAGGCGTTAAAAAGCGGCGCAAATGCGCCGTTTTTGGCCACGCCCACTCCCGGGCGTCTCTTTTGCCCGGGAGTATAAATACCACGTAAAGGCCTGGGAGTCATTTTTTAAGACGGGAACGCCTCCCTTGCATATCATTAACGCAAGGAAGGGGTTCACGCTAAAAAATGACGCACACTCCGGGCACTTTGGCGCCCGAAGCGTCTAACGCCAGAGTATAAATATGGCGTTAGTTGGCGTTAGTTCTGCGTCGAATTTGCGTCGAAAAAAAACGACGCAAATTCGGCGCAACCAGAGTATAAATATGGCCCTAGATGTTTGATACCAAACATCCCTATGTTGGAGAAGCCATCATATAGCTGGGGAACTCGTATTCACCAGTGTCCAGCACATGCATTTAAAATGGCTTCCCTGTTCACTTACTGTGTCAAAGAATCGAGACATACTAGGGGCATATTTGCTCATCCATATATATCCTTTGGGGGGCCCTCTGCAGTACCCAGGTTCTAGATACCAGGGGTACCATTTACTAGGGACTTGCAGAGGCGCTGTAGGGCCTGGTCACTTGGGGATCAAGTGACTCGATGTGTTGTTTAAGTAAGGAATACTGGCACTGTGGACCTGATTACCAGGGACATAGCGCACTTTTGTCAAAATTGCATCCAAAAACCAGGCAAAACGTGTGCAGGGGTGTTACTGCAACCAAAGCCCAGCTCCCCACAGGGACACAGAGGTCCCTCTCTTGTGTTACATATTCAGACAGTTCAGGATGCAGCACATCAGATGAGGGTCACAGAGTACGCTCTTTTATGTTATACATTCAGAAGGTTTAGGATGCAGAGCATCAGATGAGTGTCACACAGGACAGTCTCTTGTGCTATATATTCATATGGTTCTGGAAGCAGCATGTCAGATGAGGGTCCCAGAGGATTCTCTTTTATGTTTTATATCTGATACAGACATCTAGACGCAGATTCCTTACCTTATAATTTGTCCAGGCATTAGATTGGATCCAGGAGATGTTTTCTGGAGTAGCACCGCTGCTTGCCGCTGTAAGAGGCTGGACTGGCTTGTAGTGAGTACCAAGGGGTACTTACACCTTGCACAAGGCCCAGGTATCCCTTATTAGTGTATAGGGTGTCTAGCAGCTTAGGCTGATAGATAATGGTAGCTTAGCAGAGCAGCTTAGGCTGAACTAGGACACGAGTGAAGCTCCTACAGTACCACTAGTGTCACTTGCACAATATTATAAGAAAACACAATACACAGATAAACTAAAAATAAAGGTACTTTATTTTTATGACAATATGCCAAAGTATCTCAGAGTGTACCCTCAGTATGAGGATAGCAAATATACACAAGATATATGTACACAATACCAAAAATATGCAGTATAGTCTTAGAAAAAAGTGCAAACAATGTATAGTTACAATAGGATGCAATGGGGACACATAGGGATAGGGGCAACACAAACCATATACTCCAAAGGTGGAATGCGAACGACGAATGGACCCCAAACCTATGTGACCTTGTAGAGGGTCGCTGGGACTATTAGAAAATAGTAAGGGTTAGAAAAGTAGCCCACCCCAAGACCCTGAAAAGTGAGTGGAAAGTGCACTAAAGTTCCCCAAAGGACAAAGAAGTCGTGATAGGGGAATTCTGCAGGAAAGACACAAACCAGCAATGCAACAACGATGGATTTCCAAATGAGGGTACCTGTGGAACAAGGGGACCAAGTCCAAAAGTCACAAGCAAGTCGGAGATGGACAGATGCCCAGGAAATGCCAATGGTGGGTGCAACGAAGCTGCTACTGGGCAGTAGAAGCTGAGGATTCTGCAGGAACGACAAGGGCTAGAAACTTCCCCTTTGGAAGATGGATCCCCCACGCCGTGGAAAGTCGTGCAGAAGTGTTTTCCTGTGGAAATACAGCCAACAAGCCTTGCTAGCTGCAAATCATGTGGTAAGGGTTTTTGCGTGCTGCTGTGGCCCAGGAGGGACCAGGATGTCGCCAATTGCATCTGGTGACAGAGGGGGCGTCGAGCAAGAAAATGAGCCTTCTCAGAAGCAGGCAGCACACGCAGAAGTGCCGGAACAGGCACTTCAAAGAAGAGTGAAACAGTGCTCACCCGAAGTTGCACAAAGGAGTCCCACGCCGCCGTAGGACAACTTAGAAAGTCATGCAATGCAGGTTAGAGTTCCATGGACCCAGGCTTGGCTGTGCACAAAGGATTTCCGCCGGAAGTGCACAAAGGCCAGAGTAGCTGCAAAAGACGCTGTTCCCAGCAATACAGTCTGGTGTGGGGAGGCAAAGACTTACCTCCACCAAACTTGAACTGAAGAGTCACTGGACTGTGGAAGTCACTTGGACAGAGTTGCTGGAATCAAGGGACCTCGCTCGTCGTGCTGAGAGGAGACCCAGAGTACCGGTAATGCAGTTCTTTGGTGCCTGCGGTTGCAGGGGGAAGATTCTGTCGACCCACGGGAGATTTCTTCGGAGCTTCTAGTGCAGAGAGGAGGCAGACTACCCCCACAGCATGCACCACCAGGAAAACAGTCGAGAAGGCAGCAGGATCAGCGTTACAGAGTTGCAGTAGTCGTCTTTGCTACTTTGTTGCAGTTTTGCAGGCTTCCAGTGCAGTCAGTAGTCGATTCCTTGGCAGAAGGTGAAGAGAGAGATGCAGAGGAACTCTGATGAGCTCTTGCATTCGTTATCTAAGGAATACCCCAAAGCAGAGACCCTAAATAGCCAGAAAAGAGGGTTTGGCTACTTAGGAGAGAGGATAGGCTAGCAACACCTGAAGGAGCCTATCAGAAGGAGTCTCTGACGTCACCTGCTGGCACTGGCCACTCAGAGCAGTCCAGTGTGCCAGCAGCACCTCTGTTTCCAAGATGGCAGAGGTCTGGAGCACACTGGAGGAGCTCTGGGCACCTCCCAGGGGAGGTGCAGGTCAGGGGAGTGGTCACTCCCCTTTCCTTTGTCCAGTCTCGCGCCAGAGCAGGGCTAAAGGGTCCCTGAACCGGTGTAGACTGGCTTATGCAGAAATGGGCACCATCTGTGCCCATGAAAGAATTTCCAGAGGCTGGGGGAGGCTACTCCTCCCCTGCGTTCACACCTTTTTCAAAGGGAGAGGGTGTAACACCCTCTCTCTGAGGAAGTCCTTTGTTCTGCCTTCCTGAGCCAAGCCTGGCTGGACCCCAGGAGGGCAGAAACCTGTCTGAGGGGTTGGCAGCAGCAGCAGCTGCAGTGAAACCCCTGAAAAGGCAGTTTGGCAGTACCCGGGTCTGTGCTACAGACCCATGGGATCATGGGATTGTACCAACAATGCCAGGATGGCATAGAGGGGGCAATTCCATGATCTTAGACATGTTACATGGTCATATTCGGAGTTACCATTGTGAAGCTACACATAGGTAGTGACCTATGTGTAGTGCACGCGTGTAATGGTGTCCCCGCACTCACAAAGTCCGGGGAATTTGCCCTGAACGATGTGGGGGCACCTTGGCTAGTGCCAGGGTGCCCACACACTAAGTAACTTAGCACCCAACCTTTACCAGGTAAGGTTAGACATAGAGGTGACTTATAAGTTACCTAGGTGCAGTGGTAAATGGCTGTGAAATAACGTGGACGTTATTTCACTCAGGCTGCAGTGGCAGGCCTGTGTAAGAATTGTCAGAGCTCCCTATGGGTGGCAAAAGAAATGCTGCAGCCCATAGGGATCTCTTGGAACCCCAATACCCTGGGTACCTTAGTACCATATACTAGGGAATTATAAGTGTGTTCCAGTATGCCAATGTGAATTGGTAAAATTGGTCACTAGCCTGTTAGTGACAATTTGGAAAGAAATGAGAGAGCCTAACCACTGAGGTTCTGGATAGCAGAGCCTCAGTGAGACAGTTAGTTGTATACACAGGTAACACAGTCAGGCACACTTATGAGCACTGGGGCCCTGGCTGGCAGGGTCCCAGTGACACATACAACTAAAACAACATATATACAGTGAAAAATGGGGGTAACATGCCAGGCAAGATGGTACTTTCCTACACAACCCCCCCAAACGAAGGACAATAAGACTAGCCATGACCTGATGAGTCTTCATTGTCTAAGTGGAAATATCTGGAGAGTCCATCTGCATTGGAGTGGGTACTTCCAGGTCTATGTTCCACTGTATAGTCCATTCCTTGTAGGGATATGGACCACCTCAACAATTTAGGATTTTCACCTTTCATTTGTTTTAGCCAAAGTAGAGGTTTGTGGTCTGTCTGAACAATGAAGTGAGTGCCAAACAGGTATGGCCTCAACTTCTTCAGTGCCCAGACCACAGCAAAGGCCTTCCTCTCAATGGCAGACAAACGCTTTTCTCTAGGGGTCAACCTCCTACTAATAAAAGCAACAGGTTGATCCTGGCCCTCAGAATTAAGTTGTGATAGGACTGCCCCTACTCCTAATTCAGATGCATCAGTTTGGACATATAATTTTTTAGAGTAACAAGGGCTTTTCAGGACAGGTGCAGAGCACATGGCCTGCTTCAGCTCCTCAAAAGCTTTCTGACAGTTTGCTGTCCATAATACCTTTTTAGGCATTTTTTTGGAAGTGAGGTCATTAAGAGGGGCTGCGATGGAGCCATAGTTCTTTATGAACCTCCCATAGTACCCAGTGAGGCCTAAAAAGGCTCTCACTTGAGTCTGAGTAGTAGGGGGAACCCAATCTATAATAGTCTGGATTTTCCTCTGAAGTGGTGCAATCTGTTCTCCACCAACCAGGTGTCCCAGATAAACCACCTTCCCCTGCCCTATCTGGCACTTTGAAGCCTTGATAGTGAGGCCTGCCTTTTGCAGGGCCTCCAAAACTTTCCATAGGTGGACCAGGTGATCATCCCAACTGGAGTTAAAGACAGCTATATCGTCCAAATATGCTGCACTAAAAGCTTCCAGCCCTTGCAGGACTGTGTTCACCAACCTCTGAAAAGTGGCAGGTGCATTTTTCAATCCAAAAGGCATTACTGTAAATTGGTAATGGCCTCCAATGGTTGAAAATGCAGTTTTAGCTTTAGCATCTTCTGATAATTTGATCTGCCAATACCCTGCAGTCAAATCAAGTGCTTAGAGACTTGGCAGATGCCAGTGTATCTATGAGCTCATCTGCCCTGGGTATAGGGTGAGCATCAGTTTTGGTTACCTGGTTGAGACCTCTGTAATCTACACAAAACCGCATTTCTTTCTTTCAATCTTTGGAATGAGGTTTTGGTACAAGTACCACAGGAGAAGCCCATGGACTTTCAGAGTGCTCAACCACTCCCAGTTCTAACATTTTCTGCACCTCTTGCTTTATGCAGTCTCTGACATGGTCAGGCTGCCTATAGATTTTACTTTTGACAGGCAAGCTGTCTCCAGTATCTATAGTGTGCTCACACCAAGAAGTGGTACCTGGCACAGTAGAGAAGAGTTCAGAAAACTGACCCAGGAGATTTATGCAGTGGTCTTTCTGCTCAGCAGTAAGACAATCTGCCAGTACAACACCTTCCACTAGAGCATCTTGTTCTGTGGAAGAGAAGAGATCAGGTAGAGGATCACTGTCTTCTTCCTGTCCCTCATCAGTTGGCATGAGCAGGGTGAGATCAGCCCTGTCATAGTAGGGTTTTAGGCGATTGACATGGAACACCCTAAGGGGACTCCTGGTAGTGCCTAAGTCAACTAAGTAGGTGACTTCACCCTTCTTCTCAACAATTGTGTGGGGTCCACTCCATTTATCTTGGAGTGCTCTTGGGGCCACAGGCTCCAAGACCCACACTTTCTGCCCTGGTTGGTACTGAACCAAAACAGCATTCTGGTCATGCCATTGCTTCTGGAGCTCTTGGCTGGCCTGAAGGTTTTTACTGGCCTTTTTCATGTACTCAGCCATCCTTGATCTCAGGCCAAGTACATAATCCACAATATCTTGTTTTGGAGCTTTTAAAGGTTGTTCCCAACCCTCCTTGACAAGTGTTAGTGGACCCCTAACAGGGTGTCCAAAGAGGCGTTCAAAGGGGCTGAAGCCCACTCCTTTCTGGGGTACCTCCCTGTAGGGAAAAAGGAGGCATGGTAATAGGATATCCCATCTCCTGCAGAGTTTTTCAGGGAGACCCATAATCATGCCTTTGAGAGTTTTATTAAATCTCTCCACCAGTCCATTTGTTTGTGGATGATAGGGTGTAGTGAACTTGTACGTTACACCACACTCCTTCCACATGGCCTTCAAGTAAGCAGACCTGAAATTGCTTCCTCTGTCTGATACTACCTTTTTTGGGAAGCCTACCCTGGAAAAGATTCCCAGGAGGGCCTTTGCCACTGCAGGAGCTGTAGTGGTCCTAAGAGGAATTGCTTCAGGATATCTGGTGGCATGGTCCACTACCACCAAGATAAACCTATTGCCTGAAGCAGTAGGAGGGTCAAGGGGGCCAACTATGTCAACCACTACCCTTTCAAAGGGAACCCCAACCACAGGCAGTGGAATAAGGGCTGCCTTTGGAGTGCCACCTGTCTTGCCACTGTCTTGACAGGTTTCATAGGACTTACAAAACTCTTTTGTGTCCTCAGACATTCTAGGCCAATGAAACAAGGGAACAATCCTGTCCCAAGTTTTCATTTCCCCAAATGTCCAGCTAGGGGAATGTCGTGAGCAAGAGTTAGGAGGAACTTTCTGTACTCCTGAGGAATCACTAATCTCCTGGCAGCTCCAGGTTTAGGATCCCTTGCCTCAGTGTACAAGAGGTTGTCCTCCCAGTAAACTCTGTGAGAGGCACTGACATCCCCATTAGCCTGTTTGACAGCTTGCTGTCTTAGACCCTCTAGTGTGGGACAGGTCTGCTGTGCCACACTCAGCTCCTCCCTGGCAGGCCCCCCTTCACCCAAAAGCTCAGCAGTGTCTGCTTCCAGCTCCTCTGGTGAAGGTTCTACACAGGGTGGGAATTCTTCTTCCTCAGAATTAGAATCCACTGGAGAGGGAGGGATAGTAGGTACTGATTTACCTTTGCTACTCCTAGCTTTAGGGAGCACTTGGTCCATTGTTCTAGGATCCAAGTCACTCTGTCCTTTTTGCTTTTTGGCCTGAGCCCTGGTTAAAGCAAAAATATGCCCTGGAATGCCCAGCATTGCTGCATGGGCCTCCAACTCCACATCTGACCAAGCTGATGTCTCCAAATCATTTCCTAGTAGACAGTCTACAGGTAAATCTGAGGCTACCACAACTTTCTTTGGACCAGTAACCCCCCCCCCCCAGTTGAGATTTACAACTGCCATGGGGTGGTTAAGTGTGTTGTTGTGAGCATCGGTTACTTGGTACTGGTGACCAAGTAGGTGTTGTTCAGGGTGGACCAGTTTCTCAATTACCATAGTAACACTGGCACCAGTGTCCCTGTAGGCCTGAACCTCAACACCATTTATTAGGGGTAGTTGCTTGTACTTATCCATGTAAAGGGGACAAGGAACCAAGGTGGCTAAATCAATAGCCTCCTCAGAGACTAATATAGCCTCTGTGGTCTCCCTAATCAGACCAACCCCAACTAAGTTACCAATAGTGAGCCCAGCTACTCCCTTGGATTGGCTATTAGTAGGTTTGCTCCCACCACCACCGCTATTAGTAGGGACACTAGGTGTAGCAGTAGGGGTTGTAGTGGTAGGAGGCTTGGTGCTTTTCTTTGGACAACTGGGATCTGTTGTCCAATGGCCTTTTATTTTACATAAATAGCACCATGGTTTCTTTTCTTTGTTTTGATTGCAAGAGGATTTGGGCCCACCACCCCCACCAGAGTGTTTTTGTGGGCCTGATTGTAGGAAAGTACCATCTTTCCTGGCATATTACCCCCATTTTTCACTGTATATATGTTGTTTTAGTTGTATGTGTCACTGGGACCCTGTTCTCCAGGGCCCCAGTGCTCATAAGTGTGCCTGAATGTGTTACCTGTGTAGTGACTAACTGTCTCACTGAGGCTCTGCTAATCAGAACCTCAGTGGTTATGCTCTCTCATTTCTTTCAAATTGTCACTAACAGGCTAGTGACCAATTTTACCAATTTACATTGGCTTACTGGAACACCCTTATAATTCCCTAGTTTATGGTACTGAGGTACCCAGGGTATTGGGGTTCCAGGAGATCCCTATGGGCTGCAGCATTTCTTTTGCCACCCATAGGGAGCTCTGACAATTCTTACACAGGCCTGCGACTGCAGCCTGAGTGAAATAACGTCCATGTTATTTCACAGCCATTTTACACTGCACTTAAGTAACTTATAAGTCACCTATATGTCTAACCTTTACCTGGTAAAGGTTAGGTGCAAAGTTACTAAGTGTGAGGGCCTCCTGGCACTAGCCAAGGTGCCCCCACATTGTTCAGGGCCAATTCCCTGAACTTTGTGAGTGCGGGGACACCATTACACGCGTGCACTACATATAGGTCACTACCTATCTGTAGCTTCACAATGGTAACTCCGAATATGGCCATGTAACATGTCTAAGATCATGGAATTGCCCCCTCTATGCCATCCTGGCATTATTGGTACAATTCCATGATCCCAGTGGTCAGTAGCACAGACCCTGGTACTGCCAAACTGCCTTTCCTGGGGTTTCACTGCAGCTGCTGCTGCTGCCAACCCCTCAGACAGGTTTCTGCCCCCCTGGGGTCAAGCCAGGCTTGTCCCAGGATGGCAGAACAAAGGACTTCCTCTGAGAGAGGGTGTTACACCCTCTCCCTTTGGAAAATGGTGTGAAGGCAGGGGAGGAGTAGCCTCCCCCAGCCTCTGGAAATGCTTTCTTGGGCACAGATGTGCCCAATTCTGCATAAGCCAGTCTACACCGGTTCAGGGACCCCTTAGCCCTTGCTCTGGCGCGAAACTGGACAAAGGAAAGGGGAGTGACCACTCCCCTGACCTGCACCTCCCCTGGGAGGTGTCCAGAGCTCCTCCAGTGTGCTCCAGACCTCTGCCATCTTGGAAACAGAGGTGCTGCCAGCACACTGGACTGCTCTGAGTGGCCAGTGCCAACAGTTGACGTCAGAGACTCCTTCTGATAGGCTCCTTCAGGTGTTAGTAGCCTATCCTCTCTCCTAAGTAGCCAAACCCTCTTTTCTGGCTATTTAGGGTCTCTGTCTCTGGGGAAACTTTAGATAACGAATGCAAGAGCTCATCAGAGTTCCTCTGCATCTCTCTCTTCACCTTCTGCCAAGGAATTGACTGCTGACCGCGCTGGAAGCCTGCAAAACTGCAACATAGTAGCAAAGACGACTACTGCAACTCTGTAACGCTGATCCTGCCGCCTTCTCGACTGTTTTCCTGCTTGTGCATGCTGTGGGGGTAGTCTGCCTCCTCTCTGCACCAGAAGCTCCGAAGAAATCTCCCGTGGGTCGACGGAATCTTCCCCCTGCAACCGCAGGCACCAAAAAGCTGCATTACCGGTCCCTTGGGTCTCCTCTCAGCACGACGAGCGAGGTCCCTCGAATCCAGCAACTCTGTCCAAGTGACCCCCACAGTCCAGTGACTCTTCAGTCCAAGTTTGGTGGAGGTCAGTCCTTGCCTCACCTCGCTAGACTGCATTGCTGGGAACTGTGACTTTTGCAGCTACTCCGGCTCCTGTGCACTTCCGGTGGAAATCCTTCGTGCACATCCAAGCCTGGGTCCACGGCACTCTAACCTGCATTGCACAACTTTCTAAGTTGGTCTCCGGCGACGTGGGACTCCTTTCTGCAACTTCGGCAAGCACCGTTTCACGCATCCTTGTAGTGCCTGTTTCTGGGACTCCGGGTGCTACCTGCTGCTGAGAGGGCTTCTTGTCTTGCTCAACGTCCCCTCTCTCTCCTGGTCCAATTTTCGACCTCCTGGTCCCTCCTGGGCCGCAGCAGCTTCCAAAAACACTAACCGCACGATTTGCAGCTAGCAAGGCTTGTTGGCGTTCTTTCGGCGGGAAAACACTTCTGCACGACTCTCCACGGCGTGACGGATCCGTCCACCAAAGGGGAAGTCTCTAGCCCTTTTCGTTCCCGCAGAAACCGCAGCTTCTTCTGTCCAGTAGAAGCTTCTTTGCACCCACAGCTGGCATTTCCTGGGCATTTGCCCATCTCCGACTTGCTTGTGACTTTTGGACTTGGTCCCCTTGTTCCACAGGTACCCTAGATTGGAAATCCACAGTTGTTGCATTGTTGGTTTGTGTCTTTCCTGCATTATTCCTCTATCACGACTTCTTTGTCTTTTGGGGAACTTCAGTGCACTTTGCACTCACTTTTCAGGGTCTTGGGGAGGGCTATTTTTCTAACTCTCACTATTTTCTAATAGTCCCAGCGACCCTCTACAAAGTCACATAGGTTTGGGGTCCATTCGTGGTTCACATTCCACTTTTGGAGTATATGGTTTGTGTTGCCCCTATCCCTATGTGTCCCCATTGCATCCTATTGTAACTATACATTGTTTGCACTGTTTTCTAAGACTATACTGCATATTTTTGGTATTGTGTACATATAACTTGTGTATAATTGCTATCCTCATACTGAGGGTACTCACTGAGATACTTTGGCATATTGTCATAAAAATAAAGTACCTTTATTTTTAGTATATCTGTGTATTGTGTTTTCTTATGATATTGTACAAGTGACACTTGTGGTACTGTAGTAGCTTCACACGTCTCCTAGTTCAGCCTAAGCTGCTCTGCTAAGCTACCATTATCTATCAGCCTAAGCTGCTAGACACCCTATACACTAATAAGGGATACCTAGGCCTGGTGCAAGGTGTAAGTACCCCTTGGTACTCACTACAAGCCAGTCCAGCCTCCTACATTGGTTGTGCAGCGGTGGGATAAGTGCTTTGAGACTACTTACCACTCTTGTCATTGTACTTTTCATAAGAGAAAAATATACAAAACAAGTTCAGTGTGTGTACACAGTGCTAAAAAGTTTTGCATTTCCTCTTTTCACTCTTTTCTAAGTGCTGAAAAGTACATCTAAACTTTCTAAAAAGTTCTAAAAAGTTTTAAAAGTTTTTTTCTGTCTTTCTAAAAGTTCTGAAAACTTTTTTCTCTTTTTCTATCACTTTAACTCTCTCTAAAAAATGTCTGGCACAGGCCAAAATGTTGATCTGTCCAAACTTGCATATGATCACCTTAGCTGGAAAGGAGCAAGGAGTCTCTGCATAGAGAGAGGTTTGAGTGTAGGGAAGAATCCTTCCTTGGAATTATTGCTTAACATGCTTAGAGAACCAGATAAGGCCATAGGGGCCACATCTGTTGAAAAACTAGCAAATGGTTCCCAATCTGATCCAGGGACTCCCCCAGGAAAAGATTCAGGAAAGAAAGTTCCTAGCCTGCCCATTACTAGACAGTCTAGCATAGTTGGTAATGATGGAGAGCCACACCATACAAATAGTGTTGTCTCACATCATAGCAAAAGCATTTATTCTCACCACACTGGTAGTGATGTTTCTGTTAGCCAAGCTGTTAGGGTGGCTTCTGTAAGGGACAGGTCTCCTTCTGCTCATTCTTCTGTGTCTAAGAATGTCCCTCCCACCAACCCTGATGACAGAATGTTAGAAAGGGAAGCCAACAAGTTGAGAGTGGAACAAACCAGACTGAAGCTTAAAAAGCAACAGCTGGATTTGGATAGACAGTCTTTTGAACTAGAGAAAGAAAGACAGAAGTTGGGTTTTGAAACCCATGGTGGCAGCAGCAGTATTCCCCATAGTCATCCTGTAAAAGAGCATGATTCCAGGAATCTGCACAAGATAGTTCCCCCTTATAAGGAGGGGGATGACATTAACAAGTGGTTTGCTGCACTTGAGAGGGCCTGTGTTGTACCGGATGTCCCTCAAAGGCAGTGGGCTGCTATCCTATGGCTATCATTTAGTGGATAAGGTAGGGATAGGCTCCTTACTGTGAAAGAAAGTGATGCCAATAATTTCCAAGTTCTTAAGAATGCACTCCTAGATGGTTATGGCTTAACCACTGAACAATACAGGATAAAGTTCAGAGAGACCAAAAAGGAGTCTTCACAAGACTGGGTTGATTTCCTTGACCATTCAGTGAAGGCCTTGGAGGGGTGGTTAGATGGCAGTAAAGTTACTGATTATGACAGCCTGTATAACTTGATCCTGAGAGAGCATATTCTTAATAATTGTGTGTCTGATTTGTTGCACCAGTACTTGGTGGACTCTGATCTGACCTCTCCCCAAGAATTGGGAAAGAAGGCAGACAAATGGGTCAGAACAAGAGTGAACAGAAAAGTTCATACAGGGGGTGACAAAGATGGCAACAAAAAGAAGGATGGTAAGTCTTCAGACAAGGGTGGGGACAAATCTAAAAAAGAGTCTTCATCAGGCCCACAAAAACACTCTGGTGGGGGTGGTGGGTCCAAATCCTCCTTCAATCAGAACAAGGAAAAGAAACCATGGTGCTGTTTTTGTAAAGTAAAAGGCCATTGGGCAACAGATTCCAGTTGTCCAAAGAAAAGCACCAAGCCTCCTACCACTACAACCCCTACTGCTACACCTAGTGTCCCTACTAATAGCAGTGGTGGTGGGAGCAAACCTACTAATAGCCAATCCAAGGGAGTAGCTGGGCTCACTTTTGGTAACTTAGTTGGGGTTGGCCTTGTTAGGGAGGCCACAGAGGCTGTGTTAGTCTCTGAGGGGGCTATTGATTTAGCCACCTTAGCTGCTTGTCCCCTTAATATGGATAAGAACAGGCAGCTACCCCTAATAAATGGTGTTGAGGTTCAGGCCTACAGGGACACTGGTGCCAGTGTGACTATGGTCATAGAGAAACTGGTCCACCCTGAACAACACCTACTTGGTCACCAGTACCAAGTAACCGATGCTCACAACAACACACTTAGCCACCCCATGGCTGTTGTTAATCTCAACTGGGGGGGGGTTACTGGTCCAAAGAAAGTTGTGGTAGCCTCAGATTTACCTGTAGACTGTCTACTAGGAAATGATTTGGAGACATCAGCTTGGTCAGATGTGGAGTTGGAGGCCCATGCAGCAATGCTGGGCATCCCAGGGCATATTTTTGCTTTGACAAGGGCTCAGGCCAAAAAGCAAAAAGGACAGGGAAGCTTGGATCCTGGAACAATGGACCAAGTGCTCCCTAAAGCTAGGGCTAGTAGAAGCAAACCACTTCCCACTATCCCTCCCTCTACAGTGGATTCAACTTCAGAGGAAGAAGAATTCCCTCCCTGTGCAGAACCTCCACCAGAGGAGCTGGAAGCAGATACTGCTGAGCTTTTGGGTGAAGGGGGGCCTGCCAGAGAGGAGCTGAGTGTGGCACAGCAAACCTGTCCCACATTAGAGGGTCTGAGACAGCAAGCTGTCAAACAGGCTAATGGGGATGTCAGTGACTCTCACAGAGTTTACTGGGAGGACAACCTCTTGTACACTGAGGCAAGGGATCCTAAACCTGGAGCTGCCAGGAGATTAGTGATTCCTCAGGAGTACAGAAAGTTCCTCCTAACACTGGCTCACGACATTCCCCTAGCTGGGCATCTAGGACAAATGAAAACTTGGGACAGGCTTGTTCCCTTGTTTCATTGGCCTAGGATGTCTGAGGACACAAAGGAATTTTGTAAGTCCTGTGAAACCTGTCAAGCCAGTGGCAAGACAGGTGGCACTCCAAAGGCACCCCTTATTCCACTGTCTGTGGTTGGGGTTCCCTTTGAAAGGGTAGGGGTTGACATAGTTGGCCCCCTTGAACCTCCTACTGCTTCAGGCAATAGATTCATCTTGGTGGTAGTGGATGTAGGAGGCTGGACTGGCTTGTAGTGAGTACCAAGGGGTACTTGCACCTTGCACCAGGCCCAGTTATCCCTTATTAGTGTATAGGGTGTCTAGCAGCTTAGGCTGATAGATAATGGTAGCTTAGCAGAGCAGCTTAGGCTGAACTAGGAGACGTGTGAAGCTACTACAGTACCACTTAGTGTCATATGCACAATATCATAAGAAAACACAATACACAGTTATACTAAAAATAAAGGTACTTTATTTTTATGACAATATGCCAAAGTATCTTAGAGTGTACCCTCAGTGAGAGGATAGGAAATATACACAAGATATATATACACAGTAGCAAAAATATGCAGTATAGTCTTAGAAAACAGTGCAAACAATGTATTGTTACAATAGGATGCAATGGGGAAACATAGGGATAGGGGCAACACAAACCATATACTCCAAAAGTGGAATGGGAACCACGAATGGACCCCAAACCTATGTGACCTTGTAGAGGGTCGCTGGGACTATTAGAAAATAGTGAGAGTTAGAAAAATAACCCTCCCCAAGACCCTGAAAAGTGAGTGCAAAGTGCACTAAAGTTCCCCTAAGGACAAAGTAGTTGTGTTAGAGGAATAATGCAAGAAAGACACAAACCAGCAATGCAACAACTGTGGATTTCCAATCTAGGGTACCTGTGGAACAAGGGGACCAAGTCCAAAAGTCACAAGCAAGTCGGAGATGGGCAGATGCCCAGGAAATGCCAGCTGCGGGTGCAAAGAAGCTTTGACTGGACAGAAGAAGCTGAGGTTTCTGCAGGAACGAAAAGGGCTAGAGACTTTCCCTTTGGTGGACGGATCCACCTCGACTTGGAGAGTTGTGCAGAAGTGTTTTCCCGCCGGAAGGACGCCAACAAGCCTTGCTACACGCAAATCGTGCGTTTGGCGTTTTTGGACGCTGCTGGGGCCCAGGAGGGACCAGGAGGTCGCAAATTGGACCTGAAGAGAAAGGAGACGTCGAGCAAGACAAAGAGCCCTCACAGAAGCAGGTAGCACCCGGAGAAGTGCCAGAAACAGGCACTACAAGGATGCGTGAAACGGTGCTCGCCGAAGTTGCACAAAGGAGTCCCACGTCGCCGGAGACCAACTTAGAAAGTCGTGCAATGCAGGTTAGAGTGCTGTGGACCCAGGCTTGGCTGTGCACAAAGGATTTCCGCCGGAAGTGCACAGGGCCGGAGTAGCTTGCAAAGTCGCGGTTCCCAGCAATGCAGCCCAGCGAGGTGAGGCAAGGACATACCTCCACCAAACTTGGTCTGAAGAGTCACTGGACTGTGGGGGTCAGTTGGACAGAGTCGCTGGATTCGAGGGACCTCGCTCGTCGTGCTGAGAGGAGACCGAAGGGACCGGTAATGCAGCTTTTTGGTGCCTGCGGTTGCAGGGGGAAGATTCCGTCGACCCACGGGAGATTTCTTCGGAGCTTCTGGTGCAGAGAGGAGGCAGACTACCCCCACAGCATGCACAAGCAGGAAAACAGTCGAGAAGGCGGCAGGATCAGCGTTACAGAGTTGCAGTAGTCGTCTTTGCTACTATGTTGCAGGTTTGCAGGCTTCCAGCGCGGTCAGCGGTCGTTTCCTTATCAGAAGGTGAAGAGGGAGATGCAGAGGAACTCGGATGAGCTCGTGCATTCGTTATCTAAAGTTTCCCCAGAGACCCTAAATAGCCAGAAAAGAGGGTTTGGCTACCTAGGAGAGAGGAGAGGCTACTAACACCTGAAGGAGCCTATCACAAGGAGTCTCTGACGTCACCTGGTGGCACTGGCCACTGAGAGCAGTCCAGTGTGCCAGCAGCACCTCTGTTTCCAAGATGGCAGAGGTCTGGAGCACACTGGAGGAGCTCTGGACACCTCCCAGGGGAGGTGCAGGTCAGGGGAGTGGTCACTCCCCTTTCCTTTGTCCAGTTTCGCGCCAGAGCAGGGGCTAAGGGGTCCCTGAACCGGTGTAGACTGGCTTATGCAGAATTGGGCACATCTGTGCCCAAGAAAGCATTTCCAGAGGCTGGGGGAGGCTACTCCTCCCCTGCCTTCACACCATTTTCCAAAGGGAGAGGGTGTCACACCCTCTCTCAGAGGAAGTTCTTTGTTCTGCCATCCTGGGCCAGGCCTGGCTGGACCCCAGGAGGGCAGATGCCTGTCTGAGGGGTTGGCAGCAGCAGCAGCTGCAGTGAAACCCCAGGAAGGGCAGTTTGGCAGTACCAGGGTCTGTGCTACAGACCACTGGGATCATGGAATTGTACCAAAAATGCCAGGATGGCATAGAGGGGGCAATTCCATGATCATAGACATGTTACATGGCCATATTCGGAGTTACCATGGTGAAGCTACATATAGGTAGTGACCTATATGTAGTGAACGCGTGTAATGGTGTCCCCGCACTCACAAAGTTCAGGGAATTGGCTCTGAACAATGTGGGGGCACCTTGGCTAGTGCCAGGGTGCCCTCACACTAAGTAACTTTGCACCTAACCTTTACCAGGTAAAGGTTAGACATATAGGTGACTTATAAGTTACTTAAGTGCAGTGTAAAATGGCTGTGAAATAACGTGGACGTTATTTCACTCAGGCTGCAGTGGCAGGCCTGTGTAAGAATTGTCAGAGCTCCCTATGGGTGGCAAAAGAAATGCTGCAGCCCATAGGGATCTCCTGGAACCCCAATACCCTGGGTACCTCAGTACCATATACTAGGGAATTATAAGGGTGTTCCAGTAAGCCAATGTAAATTGGTAAAAATGGTCACTAGCCTGTCAGTGACATTTTGGAAAGAAATGAGAGAGCATAACCACTGAGGTTCTGATTAGCAGAGCCTCAGTGAGACAGTTAGTCACTACACAGGTAACACATTCAGGCACACTTATGAGCACTGGGGCCCTGGGTTACCAGGGTCCCAGTGACACATACAACTAAAACAACATATATACAGTGAAAAATGGGGGTAACATGCCAGGCAAGATGGTACTTTCCTACACAACCCCCCCCCCAAACGAAGGACAATAAGACTAGCCATGACCTGATGAGTCTTCATTGTCTAAGTGGAAATATCTGGAGAGTCCATCTGCATTGGAGTGGCTACTCCCAGGTCTATGTTCCACTGTATAGTCCATTCCCTGTAGGGATATGGACCACCTCAACAATTTAGGATTTTCACCTTTCATTTGTTTTAGCCAAAGTAGAGGTTTGTGGTCTGTCTGAACAATGAAGTGAGTGCCAAACAGGTATGGCCTCAACTTCTTCAGAGCCCAGACCACAGCAAAGGCCTCCCTCTCAATGGCAGACCAACGCTTTTCTCTAGGGGTCAACCTCCTACTAATAAAAGCAACAGGTTGATCCTGGCCCTCAGAATTAAGTTGTGATAGGACTGCCCCTACTCCTAATTCAGATGCATCAGTTTGGACATAGAATTTTTTAGAGTAACAAGGGCTTTTCAGGACAGGTGCAGAGCACATGGCCTGCTTCAGCTCCTCAAAAGCTTTCTGACAGCTTGCTGTCCACAATACCTTTTTAGGCATTTTCTTGGATGTGAGGTCATTAAGAGGGGCTGCAATGGAGCCATAGTTCTTAATGAACCTCCTGTAATACCCAGTGAGGCCTAGGAAGGCTCTCACCTGAGTCTGAGTGGTAGGGGGAACCCAATCAATAATAGTTTGGATTTCCCACTGAAGTGGTGCAATCTGTTCCCCACCAACAAGGTGTCCCAGATAAACCACCTTACCCTGCCCTATCTGGCACTTTGAAGCCTTGATAGTGAGGCCTGCCTTTTGCAGAGCCTCCAAAACTTTCCATAGGTGGACCAGGTGATCATCCCAGCTGGAGCTAAAGACAGCTATATCATCCAAATATGCTGCACTAAAAGCTTCCAGCCCTTGCAGGACTGTGTTCACCAACCTCTGAAAAGTGGCAGGTGCATTTTTCAAACCAAAAGGCATTACAGTAAACTGGTAATGTCCTCCAATGGTAGAAAATGCAGTCTTAGGTTTAGCATCTTCTGACAATTTGATCTGCCAATACCCTGCAGTCAAATCAAAAGTGCTTAGATACTTGGCAGATGCCAGTGTATCTATAAGCTCATCTGCCCTGGGTATAGGGTGAGCATCAGTTTTGGTTACCAAGTTGAGACCTCTATAGTCTACACAAAACCGCATTTCTTTCTTTCCATCTTTAGAATTGGGTTTTGGTACCAGTACCACAGGAGAAGCCCATGGACTGTCAGAGTGCTCAACCACTCCTAGTTCCAACATTTTCTGAACTTCTTGCTTTATGCAGTCCCTGACATGGTCAGGCTGCCTATAGATCTTACTTTTGACAGGTAAACTGTCTCCAGTATCTATAGTGTGCTCACACCAAGAAGTGGTGCCTGGCACAGTAGAGAAGAGTTCTGAAAATTGTCCTAGGAGATTTATGCAATTATCTTTCTGCTCAGCAGTAAGACAATCAGCCAAAACTGCACCTTCCACAAGAGCATCTTGTTCTGTGGAAGAGAAGAGATCAGGTAGAGGATCACTGTCTTCTTCCTGTCCCTCATCAGTTGCCATGAGCAGGGTGAGATCAGCCCTGTCATAGTAGGGTTTTAGGCGGTTGACATGAAGCACCCTAAGGGGACTCCTGGCAGTGCCTAAGTCAACCAAGTAGGTGACTTCACCCTTCTTTTCAACAATTGTGTGGGGTCCACTCCATTTATCTTGGAGTGCTCTTGGGGCCACAGGCTCCAAGACCCACACTTTCTGCCCTGGTTGGTACTGAACCAAAACAGCCTTCTGATCATGCCATTGCTTCTGGAGCTCTTGGCTGGCCTGAAGGTTTTTACTGGCCTTTTTCATGTACTCAGCCATCCTTGATCTGAGGCCAAGTACATAATCCACAATATCCTGCTTAGGAGCTTTTAAAGGTTGTTCCCAACCCTCCTTTACAAGTGTGAGTGGACCCCTAACAGGGTGTCCAAAAAGAAGTTCAAAGGGGCTGAAGCCCACTCCTTTCTGGGGTACCTCCCTGTAGGCAAAAAGGAGGCATGGTAGAAGGATATCCCATCTCCTGCGGAGTTTTTCAGGGAGACCCATAATCATGCCTTTGAGAGTTTTATTAAATCTCTCCACCAGTCCATTTGTTTGTGGATGATAGGGTGTTGTGAACTTGTAAGTTACACCACACTCCTTCCACATGGTCTTTAAGTATGCAGACATGAAATTGCTTCCCCTGTCTGATACTACTTCCTTTGGGAAGCCCACCCTGGAAAATATTCCCAGGAGGGCCTTTGCCACTGCAGGAGCTGTAGTGGTCCTTAAAGGAATAGCTTCAGGATATCTTGTGGCACGGTCCACTACCACTAAGATAAACCTATTGCCTGAAGCAGTAGGAGGGTCAAGGGGGCCAACTATGTCAACCCCTACCCTTTCAAAGGGAACCCCAACCACAGGCAGTGGGATAAGGGGTGCCTTTGGAGTGCCACCTGTCTTGCCACTGGCTTGACAGGTTTCACAGGACTTACAAAATTCCTTTGTGTCCTCAGACATCCTAGGCCAATGAAACAATGGTACCAATCTGTCCCAAGTTTTCATTTGACCCAGGTGCCCAGCTAAGGGAATGTCATGTGCCAGTGTTAGGAGGAACTTTCTGTACTCCTGAGGAATCACTAATCTCCTGGCAGCTCCAGGTTTAGGATCCCTATGCTCAGTGTACAAGAGGTTGTCCTCCCAGTAAACTCTGTGAGAGTCACTGACATCCCCATTAGCCTGTTTGACAGCTTGCTGTCTGAGACCCTCTAATGTGGGACAGGTTTGCTGTGCCACACTCAGCTCCTCTCTGGCAGGCCCCCCTTCACCCAAAAGCTCAGCAGTGTCTGCTTCCAGCTCCTCTGGTGTAGGTTCTGCACAGGGAGGGAATTCTTCTTCCTCAGAAGTAGAATCCACTGTAGAGGGAGGGATAGTAGGAAGTGGTTTGCTTCTACTAGCCCTAGATTTAGGGAGCACTTGGTCCATTGTTCCAGGATCCAAGCTTCCCTGTCCTTTTTGCTTTTTGGCCTGAGCCCTTGTCAAAGCAAAAATATGCCCTGGAATGCCCAGCATTGCTGCATGGGCCTCCAACTCCACATCTGACCAAGCTGATGTCTCCAAATCATTCCCTAATAGACAGTCTACAGGTAAATCTGAAGCTACCACAACTTTCTTTGGACCAGTTACCCCCCCCCAGTTGAGATTTACAACAGCCATGGGGTGGCTTTGTGTTATGTTGTGAGCATCGGTTACTTGGTACTGGTGTCCAAGTATGTGTTGTTCAGGGTGCACCAGTTTCTCAATCACCATTGTGACACTGGCACCTGTGTCCCTGTAGGCCTGGACCTCAACACCATTTATTAGGGTTAGTTGCTTGTACTTCTCCAAGTTATGGGGGCAAGCAACCAAAGTGGCTAAATCAATAGCCCCTTCAGAGACTAAAGTAGCCTCTGTGGTCTCCCTAATCAGACCAACCCCAACTAAATTACCAAAAGTGAGCCCAGCTACTCCCTTGGATTGGCTATTAGTAGGTTTGCTCCCACCACCACTGCTATTAGTAGGGACACTAGGTGTAGCAGTAGGGGTTGTAGTGGTAGGAGCTGTGGTGCCTTTCTTTGGACAACTGGGATCTGTTGTCCAATGGCCTTTTATTTTACATAAATAGCACCATGGTTTCTTTTCCTTGTTCTGATTAAAGGAGGATTTGGACCAACCACCCCCACCAGAGTGTTTTTGTGGGCCTGATGAAGACTCATTTTTAGATTTGTCCCCACCCTTGTCAGAAGACTTACTATCCTTCTTTTTGTTGCCATCTTTGTCACCCCCTGTATGAACTTTTCTGTTCACTCTTGTTCTGACCCATTTGTCTGCCTTCTTTCCCAATTCTTGGGGAGAGGTCAGATCAGAGTCCACCAAGTACTGGTGCAACAAATCAGACACACAATTATTAAGAATATGCTCTCTCAGGATTAAGTTATACAGGCTGTCATAATCAGTAACTTTACTGCCATGTAACCACCCCTCCAAGGCCTTCACTGAATGGTCAATAAAATCAACCCAGTCTTGTGAAGACTCCTTTTTGGTCTCTCTGAACTTTATCCTGTACTGTTCAGTGGTTAAGCCATAACCATCCAGGAGTGCATTCTTAAGAACTTGGAAATTATTAGCATCATTTTCTTTCACAGTAAGGAGCCTATCCCTACCTTTTCCACTAAATGATAGCCATAGGATAGCAGCCCACTGCCTTTGAGGGACATCCTGTACAACACAGGCCCTCTCAAGTGCAGCAAACCACTTGTTAATGTCATCCCCCTCCTTATAAGGGGGAACTATCTTGTGCAGATTCCTGGAATCATGCTCTTTTGCAGGATGACTATGGGGAATACTGCTGCTGCCACCATGGGTTTCTAAACCCAACTTCTGTCTTTCCTTCTCTAATTCAAAAGACTGTCTATCCAAATCCAGCTGTTGCTTTTTAAGCTTCAGTCTGGTTTGTTCCACCCTCAACTTATTGAGTTCCCTCTCTAACATTCTGTCATCAGGGTTGGTGGGAGGGACATTTCTAGAAACAGAGCTATGATGGGAATGAACAGAAGGAGACCTGTCCCTTACAGAAGCCAACTTAACAGCTTGGTTTACAGAAACATTACTACCAGTATGGTGAGAATAAATGCTTTTGCTATGATGTGAGACAACACTATTTATATGGTGTGGCTCATCATCATTACCATCTATGCTAGATTGTCTAGTAATGGGCAGGCTAGGAAGTTTCTTTCCTGAATCTTTTCCTGGGGGAGTCCCTGAATCAGATTGGGAACTATTAGGTACTTTTTCAACAGATGGGGCAGCTATGGCCTTATCCTGTTCTCTAAGCATGTTAAGTAACAGTTCCAAGGAAGGATTCTTCCCTACACTCAAACCTCTCTCTATACAGAGACTCCTTGCTCTTTTCCAGCTAAGGTTGTCATATGCAAGTTTGGACAGATCAACACTTTGGCCTGTGCCAGACATTTTTACAGAGAGTTAAAGTGATAGAAAAAGAGAAAAAAAGTTTTCAGAACTTTTTGGAAAGACAGAAAAAACTTTTTAAACTTTTAAGAACTTTTTGAAAGTTTAGAGGTACTTTTCAGCACTTAGAAAAGAGTGAAAAGAGGAAATGCAAAACTTTTTGGCTATGTGTATATACACTGACCTTGTTTTGTATATTTTTCTCTTATGAAAAGTACAATGACAAGAGTGGTAAGTAGTCTCAAGCACTTATCCCACCACTGCACAACCAATGTAGGAGGCTGGACTGGCTTGTAGTGAGTACCAAGGGGTACTTGCACCTTGCACCAGGCCCAGTTATCCCTTATTAGTGTATAGGGTGTCTAGCAGCTAAGGCTGATAGATAATGGTAGCTTAGCAGAGCAGCTTAGGCTGAACTAGGAGACGTGTGAAGCTACTACAGTACCACTTAGTGTCATATGCATAATATCATAAGAAAACACAATACACAGTTATACTAAAAATAAAGGTACTTTATTTTTATGACAATATGCCAAAGTATCTTAGAGTGTACCCTCAGTGAGAGGATAGGAAATATACACAAGATATATATACACAATAGCAAAAATATGCAGTATAGTCTTAGAAAACAGTGCAAACAATGTATAGTTACAATAGGATGCAATGGGGAAACATAGGGATAGGGGCAACACAAACCATATACTCCAAAAGTGGAATGCGAACCACGAATGGACCCCAAACCTATGTGACCTTGTAGAGGGTCGCTGGGACTATTAGAAAATAGTGAGAGTTAGAAAAATAACCCTCCCCAAGACCCTGAAAAGTGAGTGCAAAGTGCACTAAAGTTCCCCTAAGGACAAAGTAGTCGTGTTAGAGAAATAATGCAGGAAAGACACAAACCAGTAATGCAACAACTGTGGATTTCCAATCTAGGGTACCTGTGGAACAAGGGGACCAAGTCCAAAAGTCACAAGCAAGTCGGAGATGGGCAGATGCCCAGGAAATGCCAGCTGCGGGTGCAAAGAAGCTTCGACTGGACAGAAGAAGCTGAGGTTTCTGCAGGAACGAAAAGGGTAGAGACTTTCCCTTTGGTGGACGGATCCATCTCGCCTTGGAGAGTCGTGCAGAAGTGTTTTCCCGCCGGAAGGACGCCAACAAGCCTTGCTACACGCAAATCGTGCGTTTGGCGTTTTTGGACGCTGCTGGGGCCCAGGAGGGACCAGGAGGTCGCAAATTGGACCTGAAGAGAGAGGAGACGTCGAGCAAGACAAAGAGCCCTCACAGAAGCAGGTAGCACCCGGAGAAGTGCCAGAAACAGGCACTAAAAGGATGCGTGAAACGGTGCTCGTCGAAGTTGCACAAAGGAGTCCCACGTCGCCGGAGACCAACTTAGAAAGTCGTGCAATGCAGGTTAGAGTGCCGTGGACCCAGTCTTGGCTGTGCACAAAGGATTTCCGCCGGAAGTGCACAGGGGCCGGAGTAGCTTGCAAAGTCGCGGTTCCCAGCAATGCAGCCCAGCGAGGTGAGGCAAGGACTTACCTCCACCAAACTTGGACTGAAGAGTCACTGGACTGTGGGGGTCACTTGGACAGAGTCGCTGGATTCGAGGGACCTCGCTCGTCGTGCTGAGAGGAGACCCAAGGGACCGGTAATGCAGCTTTTTGGTGCCTGCGGTTGCAGGGGGAAGATTCCGTCGACCCACGGGAGATTTCTTCGGAGCTTCTGGTGCAGAGAGGAGGCAGACTACCCCCACAGCATGCACAAGCAGGAAAACAGTCGAGAAGGCGGCAGGATCAGCGTTACAGAGTTGCAGTAGTCGTCTTTGCTACTATGTTGCAGGTTTGCAGGCTTCCAGCGCGGTCAGCGGTCGTTTCCTTATCAGAAGGTGAAGAGGGAGATGCAAAGGAACTCGGATGAGCTCGTGCATTCGTTATCTAAAGTTTCCCCAGAGACAGAGACCCTAAATAGCCAGAAAAGAGGGTTTGGCTACCTAGGAGAGAGGAGAGGCTACTAACACCTGAAGGAGCCTATCACAAGGAGTCTCTGACGTCACCTGGTGGCACTGGCCACTCAGAGCAGTCCAGTGTGCCAGCAGCACCTCTGTTTCCAAGATGGCAGAGGTCTGGAGCACACTGGAGGAGCTCTGGACACCTCCCAGGGGAGGTGCAGGTCAGGGGAGTGGTCACTCCCCTTTCCTTTGTCCAGTTTCGCACCAGAGCAGGGGCTAAGGGGTCCCTGAACCGGTGTAGACTGGCTTATGCAGAATTGGGCACATCTGTGCCCAAGAAAGCATTTCCAGAGGCTGGGGGAGGCTACTCCTCCCCTGCCTTCACACCATTTTCCAAAGGGAGAGGGTGTCACACCCTCTCTCAGAGGAAGTTCTTTGTTCTGCCATCCTGGGCCAGGCCTGGCTGGACCCCAGGAGGGCAGATGCCTGTCTGAGGGGTTGGCAGCAGCAGCAGCTGCAGTGAAACCCCAGGAAGGGCAGTTTGGCAGTACCAGGGTCTGTGCTATAGACCACTGGGATCATGGAATTGTACCAAAAATGCCAGGATGGCATAGAGGGGGCAATTCCATGATCATAGACATGTTACATGGCCATATTCGGAGTTACCATGGTGAAGCTACATATAGGTAGTGACCTATATGTAGTGCACGCGTGTAATGGTGTCCCCGCACTCACAAAGTTCAGGGAATTGGCTCTGAACAATGTGGGGGCACCTTGGCTAGTGCCAGGGTGCCCTCACACTAAGTAACTTTGCACCTAACCTTTACCAGGTAAAGGTTAGACATATAGGTGACTTATAAGTTACTTAAGTGCAGTGTAAAATGGCTGTGAAATAACGTGGACGTTATTTCACTCAGGCTGCAGTGGCAGGCCTGTGAAAGAATTGTCAGAGCTCCCTATGGGTGGCAAAAGAAATGCTGCAGCCCATAGGGATCTCCTGGAACCCCAATACCCTGGGTACCTCAGTACCATATACTAGGGAATTATAAGGGTGTTCCAGTAAGCCAATGTAAATTGGTAAAAATGGTCACTAGCCTGTCAGTGACAATTTGGAAAGAAATGAGAGAGCATAATCACTGAGGTTCTGATTAGCAGAGCCTCAGTGAGACAGTTAGTCACTACACAGGTAACACATTCAGGCACACTTATGAGCACTGGGGCCCTGGGTTACCAGGGTCCCAGTGACACATACAACTAAAACAACATATATACAGTGAAAAATGGGGGTAACATGCCAGGCAAGATGGTACTTTCCTATAGTGGACCATGCCACAAGATATCCTGAAGCTATTCCTTTAAGAACCACTACAGCTCCTGCAGTGGCAAAGGCCCTCCTGGGAATATTTTCCAGGGTGGGCTTCCCAAAGGAAGTAGTATCAGACAGAGGAAGCAATTTCATGTCTGCATACTTAAAGGCCATGTGGAAGGAGTGTGGTGTAACTTATAAGTTCACAACACCCTATCATCCACAAACAAATGGACTGGTGAAGAGATTTAACAAAACTCTCAAAGGCATGATTATGGGTCTCCCTGAAAAACTCCGCAGGAGATGGGATATCCTTATACCATGCCTCCTTTTTGCCTACAGGGAGGTACCCCAGAAAGGAGTGGGCTTCAGCCCCTTTGAACTTCTTTTTGGACACCCTGTTAGGGGTCCACTAACACTTGTGAAGGAGGGTTGGGAACAACCTTTAAAAGCTCCTAAGCAGGATATTGTGGATTATGTACTTGGCCTCAGATCAAGGATGGCTGAGTATATGAAAAAGGCCAGTAAAAACCTTCAGGCCAGCCAAGAGCTCCAGAAGCAATGGCATGATCAGAAGGCTGTTTTGGTTCAGTACCAACCAGGGCAGAAAGTGTGGGTCTTGGAGCCTGTGGCCCCAAGGGCACTCCAAGATAAATGGAGTGGACCCCACACAATTGTTGAGAAAAAGGGTGAAGTCACCTATTTAGTTGACTTAGGCACTGCAAGGAGTCCCCTTAGGGTACTCCATGTAAACCGCCTGAAACCCTACTGTGACAGGGCTGATCTCACCCTGCTCATGGCAACTGATGAAGGACAGGAAAAAGACAGTGATCCTCTACCTGATCTCTTCTCTTCCACAGAACAAGATGCTCTTGTGGAAGGTGTAGTTTTGGCTGATTGTCTAACTGCTGAGCAGAAAGATAATTGCATAAATCTCCTAGATCAATTCTCTGAACTCTTCTCTACTGTGCCAGGTACCACTTCTTGGTGTGAGCACACTATAGATACTGGAGACAGCTTGCCTGTCAAAAGTAAGATCTATAGGCAGCCTGACCATGTCAGGGACTGCATAAAGCAAGAGGTCCAGAAAATGTTAGAACTAGGAGTGGTTGAGCACTCTGAAAGTCCATGGGCTTCTCCTGTGGTACTTGTACCAAAACCCCATTCCAAAGATGGAAAGAAGGAAATGCGGTTTTGTGTAGACTATAGAGGTCTCAACCTTGTAACCAAAACTGATGCTCACCCTATACCCAGGGCAGATGAGCTCATAGATACACTGGCATCTGCCAAGTATCTAAGCACTTTTGACTTGACTGCAGGGTATTGGCAGATCAAATTGTCAGAAGATGCTAAACCTAAGACTGCATTTTCAACCATTGGAGGACATTACCAGTTCACTGTAACGCCTTTTGGTTTGAAAAATGCACCTGCCACTTTTCAGAGGTTGGTGAACACAGTCCTGCAAGGGCTGGAAGCTTTCAGTGCAGCATATCTGGACGATATAGCTGTCTTTAGCTCCAGCTGGGATGAGCACCTGGTCCACCTATGGAAAGTTTTAGAGGCCCTGCAAAAGGCAGGCCTCACTATCAAGGCTTCAAAGTGCCAGATAGGGCAGGGTAAGGTGGTTTATCTGGGACACCTTGTTGGTGGGGAACAGATTGCACCACTTCAGGGGAAAATCCAAACAATTATTGATTGGGTTCCCCCTACTACACAGACTCAGGTGAGAGCCTTCCTAGGCCTCACTGGGTATTACAGGAGGTTCATTAAGAACTATGGCTCCATTGCAGCCCCTCTTAATGACCTCACTTCCAAGAATATGCCTAAAAAGGTATTATGGACAGCAAACTGTCAGAAAGCTTTTGAGGAGCTGAAGCAGGCCATGTGCTCTGCACCTGTCCTGAAAAGCCCTTGTTACTCTAAAAAATTCTATGTCCAAACTGATGCATCTGAATTAGGAGTAGGGGCAGTCCTATCACAACTTAATTCTGAGGGCCAGGATCAACCTGTTGCTTTTATTAGTAGGAGGTTGACCCCTAGAGAAAAGCGTTGGTCTGCCATAGAGAGGGAGGCCTTTGCTGTGGTCTGTGCTCTGAAGAAGTTGAGGCCATACCTGTTTGGCACTCACTTCATTGTTCAGACAGACCACAAACCTCTACTTTGGCTAAAACAAATGAAAGGTGAAAATCCTAAATTGTTGAGGTGGTCCATATCCCTACAGGGAATGGACTATACACTGGAACATAGACCTGGGAGAAGCCACTCCAATGCAGATGGACTCTCCAGATATTTCTACTTAGACAATGAAAACTCATCAGGTCATGGCTAGTCTTATTGTCCTTCGTTTGGGGGGGGGTTGTGTAGGAAAGTACCATCTTGCCTTGCATATTACCCCCATTTTTCACTGTATATATGTTGTTTTAGTTGTATGTGTCACTGGGACCCTGTTCTCCAGGGCCCCAGTGCTCATAAGTGTGCCTGAATGTGTTACCTGTGTAGTGACTAACTGTCTCACTGAGGCTCTGCTAATCAGAACCTCAGTGGTTATGCTCTCTCATTTCTTTCAAATTGTCACTAACAGGCTAGTGACCAATTTTACCAATTTACATTGGCTTACTGGAACACCCTTATAATTCCCTAGTTTATGGTACTGAGGTACCCAGGGTATTGGGGTTCCAGGAGATCCCTATGGGCTGCAGCATTTCTTTTGCCACCCATAGGGAGCTCTGACAATTCTTACACAGGCCTGCCACTGCAGCCTGAGTGAAATAACGTCCATGTTATTTCACAGCCATTTTACACTGCACTTAAGTAACTTATAAGTCACCTATATGTCTAACCTTTACCTGGTAAAGGTTAGGTGCAAAGTTACTAAGTGTGAGGGCACCCTGGCACTAGCCAAGGTGCCCCCACATTGTTCAGGGCCAATTCCCTGAACTTTGTGAGTGCGGGGACACCATTACACGCGTGCACTACATATAGGTCACTACCTATCTGTAGCTTCACAATGGTAACTCCGAATATGGCCATGTAACATGTCTAAGATCATGGAATTGCCCCCTCTATGCCATCCTGGCATTATTGGTACAATTCCATGAACCCAGTGGTCTGTAGCACAGACCCTGGTACTGCCAAACTGCCTTTCCTGGGGTTTCACTGCAGCTGCTGCCAACCCCTCAGACAGGTTTCTGCCCCCCTGGGGTCAAGCCAGGCTTGTCCCAGGATGGCAGAACAAAGGACTTCCTCTGAGAGAGGGTGTTACACCCTCTCCCTTTGGAAAATGGTGTGATTTCAGGGGAGGGGTAGCCTCCCCCAGCCTCTGGAAATGCTTTCTTGGGCACAGATGTGCCCAATTCTGCATAAGCCAGTCTACACCGGTTCAGGGACCCCTTAGCCCTTGCTCTGGCACGAAACTGGACAAAGGAAAGGGGAGTGACCACTCCCCTCACCTGCACCTCCCCTGGGAGGTGTCCAGAGCTCCTCCAGTGTGCTCCAGACCTCTGCCATCTTGGAAACAGAGGTGCTGCCAGCACACTGGACTGCTCTGAGTGGCCAGTGCCACCAGGTGACGTCAGAGACTCCTTCTGATAGGCTCCTTCAGGTGTTAGTAGCCTATCCTCTCTCCTAAGTAGCCAAACCCTCTTTTCTGGCTATTTAGGGTCTCTGTCTCTGGGGAAACTTTAGATAACGAATGCAAGAGCTCATCAGAGTTCCTCTGCATCTCTCTCTTCACCTTCTGCCAAGGAATTGACTGCTGACCGCGCTGGAAGCCTGCAAAACTGCAACATAGTAGCAAAGATGACTACTGCAACTCTGTAAGGCTGATCCTGCCGCCTTCTCGACTGTTTTCCTGCTTGTGCATGCCGTGGGGGTAGTCTGCCTCCTCTCTGCACCAGAAGCTCCGAAGAAATCTCCCGTGGGTCGACGGAATCTTCCCCCTGCAACCGCAGGCACCAAAAAGCTGCATTACCGGTCCCTTGGGTCTCCTCTCAGCACGACGAGCGAGGTCCCTCGAATCCAGAAACTCTGTCCAAGTGACCCCCACAGTCCAGTGACTCTTCAGTCCAAGTTTGGTAGAGGTAAGTCCTTGCCTCACCTCGCTAGACTGCATTGCTGGGAATTGCGACTTTTGCAGCTACTCCGGCCCCTGTGCACTTCCGGCGGAAATCCTTTTTGCACAGCCAAGCCTGGGTCCACGGCACTCTAACCTGCATTGCAGGACTTTCTAAGTTGGTCTCCGGCGACGTGGGACTCCTTTGTGCAACTTCGGCAAGCACTGTTTCACGCATCCTTGTAGTGCCTGTTTCTGGCACTTCTCCGGGAGCTACCTGCTGCTGAGAGGGCTTCTTGTCTTGCACGACGTCCTTTCTCTCTCCTGGTCCAATTTGCGACCTCCTGGTCCCTCCTGGGCCGCAGCAGCTTCCAAAAACGCTAACCGCACGATTTGCAGCTAGAAAGGCTTGTTGGCGTTCTTTCGGCGGGAAAACACTTCTGCACGACTCTCCATGGCGTGTCGGATCCGTCCACCAAAGGGGAAGTCTCTAGCCCTTTTTGTTCCTGCAGACACCGCAGCTTCTTCTGTCCAGTAGAAGCTTCTTTGCACCCACAGCTGGTATTTCCTGGGCATTTGCCCATCTCCGACTTGCTTGTGACTTTTGGACTTGGTCCCCTTGTTCCACAGGTACCCTAGATTGGAAATCCACAGATGTTGCATTGTTGGTTTGTGTCTTTCCTGCATTATTCCTCTATCACGACTTCTTTGTCTTTTGGGGAACTTCAGTGCACTTTGCACTCACTTTTCAGGGTCTTGGGGAGGGCTATTTCTCTAACTCTCACTATTTTCTAATAGTCCCAGCGACCCTCTACAAGGTCACATAGGTTTGGGGTCCATTCGTGGTTCACATTCCACTTTTGGAGTATATGGTTTGTGTTGCCCCTATCCCTATGTGTCTCCATTGCATCCTATTGTAACTATACATTGTTTGCACTGTTTTCTAAGACTATACTGCATATTTTTGGTATTGTGTACATATAACTTGTGTATAATTGCTATCCTCATACTGAGGGTACTCACTGAGATACTTTGGCATATTGTCATAAAAATAAAGTACCTTTATTTTTAGTATATCTGTGTATTGTGTTTTCTTATGATATTGTACAAGTGACACTTGTGGTACTGTAGTAGCTTCACACGTCTCCTAGTTCAGCCTAAGCTGCTCTGCTAAGCTACCATTATCTATCAGCCTAAGCTGCTAGACACCCTATACACTAATAAGGGATACCTGGGCCTGGTGCAAGGTGTAAGTACCCCTTGGTACTCACTACAAGCCAGTCCAGCCTCCTACACTGATGAAGACTCATTTTTAGATTTGTCCCCACCCTTGTCAGAAGACTTACCATCCTTCTTCTTATTGCCATCTTTGTCACCCCCTGTATGAACTTTTCTGTTCACCCTTGTTATGACCCATTTGTCTGCCTTCTTTCCCAATTCTTGGGGAGAGGTCAGATCAGAGTCCACCAAGTACTGGTGCAACAAATCAGACACACAATTATTAAGAATATGCTCTCTCAGGATCAAGTTATACAGGCTGTCATAATCAGTAACTTTACTGCCATGTAACCACCCCTCCAAGGCCTTCACTGAATGGTCAACAAAATCAACCCAGTCTTGTGAAGACTCCTTTTTGGTCTCTCTGAACTTCATCCTGTACTGTTCAGTGGTTAAGCCATAACCATCCAGGAGTGCATTCTTAAGAACTGTAAAATTATTGGCATCACTTTCTTTCACAGTAAGGTGCCTATCCCTACCTTTTCCACTAAATGATAGCCATAGGATAGCAGCCCACTGCCTTTGAGGGACATCCTGTACAACACAGGCCCTCTCAAGTGCAGCAAACCACTTGTTAATGTCATCCCCCTCCCTATAAGGGGGAACTATCTTATGCAGATTCCTTGAATCGTGCTCTCTTGCAGGATGACTATGGGGAATACTGCTGCTGCCACCATGGGTTTCTAAACCCAATTTCTGTCTTTCCTTCTCTACTTCTAAGGATTGTCTATCTAAATCCAGCTGTTGCTGCTTAAGCTTCAGTCTGGATTGCTCCACTCTCAATCTATTGAGCTCCCTTTCTAACATTCTGTCATCAGGGTGGGTGGGAGGGACATTCCTAGACACAGAAGTATGGTGAGAATGGACAGAAGGAGACCTGTTCCTAACAGAAGGCATCCTAACAGCTTGGTTAACAGAAACATCACTTCTACTGTGGTGAGAAGGAATACTCTTGCTATGATGTGAGACCACACTATCAGTATGGTGTGACCCTACTTCAGTACCAACTATGCTAGGCTGTCTGCTAGGGGGCAGGCTAGGAAGTTTCTTTCCTGAATCTTTTTCTAGGGGAGTCCCTGGATCAGATTGGGAACCATTAGCTACTTTTTCAACAGAAGGGGCACCTTTTGCCTTATCTTGTTCAACAAGCATGTTAACCAACAGTTCTCTGGAGGGATTCTTACCTACACTCAAACCTCTTTCTATGCAGAGACTCCTTGCTCCTTTCCAGATAAGGTGATCATAAGCAAGTTTGGACAGATCAACAGTTTGGCCTGTGCCAGACATTTTTAGAAAGGGTTTAAGTGACAGAAAAAGTGAGAAAAAGTTTTCAGAACTTTTTGAAAGACAGAAAAAAAACTTTTTAAACTTTTTAAGAACTTTTAGAAAGTTTAGAGGTACTTTTCCGCACTTTAGAAAGAAGTGAAAAGAGGAAATGCAAAACTTTTTTGTTATGTGTACACACACTGAACTTGTTTTGTATATTTTTCTCTTATGAAAAGTACAGTGACAAAAGTGGTAAGTAGTTGCAAAGTACTTATCCCACCGCTGCACAACCAATGTAGGAGGCTGGACTGGCTTGTAGTGAGTACCAAGGGGTACTTACACCTTGCACCAGGCCCAGGTATCCCTTATTAGTGTATAGGGTGTCTAGCAGCTTAGGCTGATAGATAATGGTAGCTTAGCAGAGCAGCTTAGGCTGAACTAGGAGACGAGTGAAGCTCCCACAGTACCACTACTGTCACTTGCACAATATCATAAGAAAACACAATACACAGATATACTAAAAATAAAGGTACTTTATTTTTATGACAATATGCCAAAGTATCTCAGTGAGTACCCTCAGTATGAGGATAGCAAATATACACAAGATATATGTACACAATACCAAAAATATGCAGTATAGTCTTAGAAAACAGTGCAAACAATGCATAGTTACAATAGGATGCAATGGGGACACATAGGGATAGGAGCAACACAAACCATACACTCCAAAAGTGGAATGCGAACCACGAATGGACCCCAAACCTATGTGACCTTGTAGAGGGTCGCTGGGACTATTAGAAAATAGTAAGGGTTAGAAAAGTAGCCCACCCCAAGTCCCTGAAAAGTGAGTGCAAAGTGCACTAAAGTTCCCTAAAGGACAAAGAAGTCGTGATAGGGGAATTCTGCAGGAAAGACACAAACCAGCAATGCAACAACAATGGATTTCCAAACGAGGGTACTGTAGGAGGCTGGACTGGCTTGTAGTGAGTACCAAGGGGTACTTGCACCTTGCACCAGGCCCAGTTATCCCTTATTAGTGTATAGGGTGTCTAGCAGCTTAGGCTGATAGATAATGGTAGCTTAGCAGAGCAGCTCAGGCTGAACTAGGAGACGTGTGAAGCTACTACAGTACCACTTAGTGTCATATGCACAATATCATAAGAAAACACAATACACAGTTATACTAAAAATAAAGGTACTTTATTTTTATGACAATATGCCAAAGTATCTTAGAGTGTACCCTCAGTGAGAGGATAGGAAATATACACAAGATATATATACACAATAGCAAAAATACGCAGTATAGTCTTAGAAAACAGTGCAAACAATGTATAGTTACAATAGGATGCAATGGGGAAACATAGGGATGGGGGCAACACAAACCATATACTCCAAAAGTGGAATGCGAACCACGAATGGACCCCAAACCTATGTGACCTTGTAGAGGGTCGCTGGGACTATTAGAAAATAGTGAGAGTTAGAAAAATAACCCTCCCCAAGACCCTGAAAAGTGAGTGCAAAGTGCACTAAAGTTCCCCTAAGGACAAAATAGTCGTGTTAGAGGGAAAATGCAAGGAAAACACAAATCAGCAATGCAACAACGATGGATTCCTGACTGAGGGTACCTGTGGAACAAGGGGACCAAGTCCAAAAGTCACAAGCAGCTCGGAGATGGGCAGATGCCCAAGAAATGCCAGCGGTTGGTGCAAAGAAGCTCTTACTAGGCTGAAGAACTGTGAATACTGCAGGAACGACAAGGGCTAGAGATTTCCCCTTTGGAGGATGGATTCCCCACGCCTCGGAGAGTCGTGCAGAAGTGTTTTCCCGCCGGATGGACGCCAACAAGCCTTGCTACACGCAAATCGTGCGTTTGGCGTTTTTGGACGCTGCTGGGGCCCAGGAGCGACCAGGAGGTCGCAAATTGGACCTGTGGAGAGAGGGGACGTAGAGCAAGACAAAGAGCCCTCACTGAAGCAGGTAGCACCCGGAGAAGTGCCAGAAACAGGCACTACGAGGATGCGTGAAACGGTGCTCGTCGAAGTTGCACAAAGGAGTCCCACGTCGCCGGAGACCAACTTAGAAAGTCGTGCAATGCAGGTTAGAGTGCCGTGGACCCAGGCTTGGCTGTGCACGAAGGATTTCCGCCGGAAGTGCACAGGGGCCGGAGTAGCTTGCAAAGTCGCGGTTCCCAGCAATGCAGCCCAGCGAGGTGAGGCAAGGACTTACCTCCACCAAACTTGGGCTGAAGAGTCACTGGACTGTGGGGGTCACTTGGACAGCGTCGCTGGATTCGAGGGACCTCGCTCGTCGTGCTGAGAGGAGACCCAAGGGACCGGTAATGCAGCTTTTTGGTGCCTGCGGTTGCAGGGGGAAGATTCCGTCGACCCACGGGAGATTTCTTCGGAGCTTCTGGTGCAGAGAGGAGGCAGGCTACCCCCACAGCATGCACAAGCAGGAAAACAGTCGAGAAGGCGGCAGGATCAGCGTTACAGAGTTGCAGTAGTCGTCTTTGCTACTATGTTGCAGGTTTGCAGGCTTCCAGCGCGGTCAGCGGTCGATTCCTTATCAGAAGGTGAAGAGGGAGATGCAGAGGAACTCGGCTGAGCTCATGCATTCGTTATCTAAAGTTTCCCCAGAGACAGAGACCCTAAATAGCCAGAAAAGAGGGTTTGGCTACCTAGGAGAGAGGAAAGGCTACTAACACCTGAAGGAGCCTATCAGCAGGAGTCTCTGACGTCACCTGGTGGCACTGGCCACTCAGAGCAGTCCAGTGTGCCAGCAGCACCTCTGTTTCCAAGATGGCAGAGGTCTGGAGCACACTGGAGGAGCTCTGGACACCTCCCAGGGGAGGTGCAGGTCAGGGGAGTGGTCACTCCCCTTTCCTTTGTCCAGTTTCGCGCCAGAGCAGGGGCTAAGGGGTCCCTGAACCGGTGTAGACTGGCTTATGCAGAATTGGGCACATCTGTGCCCAACAAAGCATTTCCAGAGGCTGGGGGAGGCTACTCCCCCCCTGCCTTCACACCATTTTCCAAAGGGAGAGGGTGTCACACCCTCTCTCAGAGGAAGTTCTTTGTTCTGCCATCCTGGGCCAGGCCTGGCTGGACCCCAGGAGGGCAGCTGCCTGTCTGAGGGGTTGGCAGCAGCAGCAGCTGCAGAGAAACCCCAGGAAGGGCAGTCTGGCAGTACCAGGGTCTGTGCTACAGACCACTGGGATCATGGAATTGTACCAACAATGCCAGGATGGCATAGAGGGGGCAATTCCATGATCATAGACATGTTACATGGCCATATTCGGAGTTACCATGGTGAAGCTACATATAGGTAGTGACCTATATGTAGTGAACGCGTGTAATGGTGTCCCCGCACTCACAAAGTTCAGTGAATTGGCTCTGAACAATGTGGGGGCACCTTGGCTAGTGCCAGGGTGCCCTCACACTAAGTAACTTTGCACCTAACCTTTACCAGGTAAAGGTTAGACATATAGGTGACTTATAAGTTACTTAAGTGCAGTGTAAAATGGCTGTGAAATAACGTGGACGTTATTTCACTCAGGCTGCAGTGGCAGGCCTGTGTAAGAATTGTCAGAGCTCCCTATGGGTGGCAAAAGAAATGCTGCAGCCCATAGGGATCTCCTGGAACCCCAATACCCTGGGTACCTCAGTACCATATACTAGGGAATTATAAGGGTGTTCCAGTAAGCCAATGTAAATTGGTAAAAATGGTCACTAGCCTGTCAGTGACAATTTGGAAAGAAATGAGAGAGCATAACCACTGAGGTTCTGATTAGCAGAGCCTCAGTGAGACAGTTAGTCACTACACAGGTAACACATTCAGGCACACTTATGAGCACTGGGGCCCTGGGTTACCAGGGTCCCAGTGACACATACAACTAAAACAACATATATACAGTGAAAAATGGGGGTAACATGCCAGGCAAGATGGTACTTTCCTACACAACCCCCCCCCCCCAAACGAAGGACAATAAGACTAGCCATTACCTGATGAGTCTTCATTGTCTAAGTGGAAATATCTGGAGAGTCCATCTGCATTGGAGTGGCTACTCCCAGGTCTATGTTCCACTGTATAGTCCATTCCCTGTAGGGATATGGACCACCTCAACAATTTAGGATTTTCACCTTTCATTTGTTTTAGCCAAAGTAGAGGTTTGTGGTCTGTTTGAACAATGAAGTGAGTGCCAAACAGGTATGGCCTCAACTTCTTCAGAGCCCAGACCACAGCAAAGGCCTCCCTCTCAATGGCAGACCAACGCTTTTCTCTAGGGGTCAACCTCCTACTAATAAAAGCAACAGGTTGATCCTGGCCCTCAGAATTAAGTTGTGATAGGACTGCCCCTACTCCTAATTCAGATGCATCAGTTTGGACATAGAATTTTTTAGAGTAACAAGGGCTTTTCAGGACAGGTGCAGAGCACATGGCCTGCTTCAGCTCCTCAAAAGCTTTCTGACAGCTTGCTATCCACAATACCTTTTTAGGCATTTTCTTGGATGTGAGGTCATTAAGAGGGGCTGCAATGGAGCCATAGTTCTTAATGAACCTCCTGTAATACCCAGTGAGGCCTAGGAAGGCTCTCACCTGAGTCTGAGTGGTAGGGGGAACCCAATCAATAATAGTTTGGATTTTCCCCTGAAGTGGTGCAATCTGTTCCCCACCAACAAGGTGTCCCAGATAAACCACCTTACCCTGCCCTATCTTGCACTTTGAAGCCTTGATAGTGAGGCCTGCCTTTTGCAGGGCCTCCAAAACTTTCCATAGGTGGACCAGGTGATCATCCCAGCTGGAGCTAAAGACAGCTATATCATCCAAATATGCTGCACTGAAAGCTTCCAGCCCTTGCAGGACTGTGTTCACCAACCTCTGAAAAGTGGCAGGTGCATTTTTCAAACCAAAAGGCATTACAGTAAACTGGTAATGTCCTCCAATGGTAGAAAATGCAGTCTTAGGTTTAGCATCTTCTGACAATTTGATCTGCCAATACCCTGCAGTCAAATCAAAAGTGCTTAGATACTTGGCAGATGCCAGTGTATCTATGAGCTCATCTGCCCTGGGTATAGGGTGAGCATCAGTTTTGGTTACCAAGTTGAGACCTCTATAGTCTACACAAAACCTAATTTCCTTCTTTCCATCTTTAGAATTGGGTTTTGGTACCAGTACCACAGGAGACGCCAATGGACTGTCAGAGTGCTCAACCACTCCTAGTTCCAACATTTTCTGAACTTCTTGCTTTATGCAGTCCCTGACATGGTCAGGCTGCCTATAGATCTTACTTTTGACAGGTAAACTGTCTCCAGTATCTATAGTGTGCTCACACCAAGAAGTGGTGCCTGGCACAATGGAGAAGAGTTCTGAAAATTGTCCTAGGAGATTTATGCAATTATCTTTCTGCTCAGCAGTAAGACAATCAGCCAAAACTACACCTTCCACAAGAGCATCTTGTTCTGTGGAAGAGAAGAGATCAGGTAGAGGATCACTGTCTTCTTCCTGTCCCTCATCTGTTGCCATGAGCAGGGTGAGATCAGCCCTGTCATAGTAGGGTTTCAGGCGGTTGACATGGAGCACCCTAAGGGGACTCCTGGCAGTGCCTAAGTCAACCAAGTAGGTGACTTCACCCTTCTTTTCAACAATTGTGTGGGGTCCACTCCATTTATCTTGGAGTGCTCTTGGGGCCACAGGCTCCAAAACCCACACTTTCTGCCCTGGTTGGTACTGAACCAAAACAGCCTTCTGATCATGCCATTGCTTCTGGAGCTCTTGGCTGGCCTGAAGGTTTTTACTGGCCTTTTTCATGTACTCAGCCATCCTTGATCTGAGGCCAAGTACATAATCCACAATATCCTGCTTAGGAGCTTTTAAAGGTTGTTCCCAACCCTCCTTTACAAGTGTGAGTGGACCCCTAACAGGGTGTCCAAAAAGAAGTTCAAAGGGGCTGAAGCCCACTCCTTTCTGGGGTACCTCCCTGTAGGCAAAAAGGAGGCATGGTAGAAGGATATCCCATCTCCTGCGGAGTTTTTCAGGGAGTCCCATAATCATGCCTTTGAGAGTTGTATTAAATCTCTCCACCAGTCCATTTGTTTGTGGATGATAGGGTGTTGTGAACTTGTAAGTTACACCACACTCCTTCCACATGGCCTTTAAGTATGCAGACATGAAATTGCTTCCCCTGTCTGATACCACCTCTTTTGGGAAGCCCACCCTGGAAAAGATTCCCAGGAGGGCCTTTGCCACTGCAGGAGCTGTAGTGGTCCTTAGAGGAATTGCTTCAGGATATCTGGTGGCATGGTCCACTACCACCAAGATAAACCTATTGCCTGAAGCAGTAGGAGGGTCAAGGGGGCCAACTATGTCAACCCCTACCCTTTCAAAGGGAACCCCAACCACAGGCAGTGGGATAAGGGGTGCCTTTGGAGTGCCACCTGTCTTGCCACTGGCTTGACAGGTTTCACAGGACTTACAAAATTCCTTTGTGTCCTCAGACATTCTAGGCCAATGAAACAATGGTACCAATCTGTCCCAAGTTTTCATTTGACCCAGGTACACAGCTAAGGGAATGTCATGTGCCAGTGTTAGGAGGAACTTTCTGTACTCCTGAGGAATCACTAATCTCCTGGCAGCTCCAGGTTTAGGATCCCTATGCTCAGTGTACAAGAGGTTGTCCTCCCAGTAAACTCTGTGAGAGTCACTGACATCCCCATTAGCCTGTTTGACAGCTTGCTGTCTGAGACCCTCTAATGTGGGACAGGTTTGCTGTGCCACACTCAGATCCTCCCTGGCAGGCCCCCCTTCACCCAAAAGCTCAGCAGTGTCTGCTTCCAGCTCCTCTGGTATAGGTTCTGCACAGGGAGGGGATTCTTCTTCCTCAGAATTAGAATCCACTGTAGAGGGAGGGATAGTAGGAAGTGGTTTGCTTCTACTAGCCCTAGCTTTAGGGAGCACTTGGTCCATTGTTCCAGGATCCAAGCTTCCCTGTCCTTTTTGCTTTTTGGCCTGAGCCCTTGTCAAAGCAAAAATATGCCCTGGGATGCCCAGCATTGCTGCATGGGCCTCCAACTCCACATCTGACCAAGCTGATGTCTCCAAATCATTCCCTAATAGACAGTCTACAGGTAAATCTGAAGCTACCACAACTTTCTTTGGACCAGTTACCCCCCCCCAGTTGAGATTTACAACAGCCATGGGGTGGCTTTGTGTTATGTTGTGAGCATCGGTTACTTGGTACTGGTGTCCAAGTATGTGTTGTTCAGGGTGCACCAGTTTCTCAATCACCATTGTGACACTGGCACCTGTGTCCCTGTAGGCCTGGACCTCAACACCATTTATTAGGGTTAGTTGCTTGTACTTCTCCAAGTTATGGGGGCAAGCAACCAAAGTGGCTAAGTCAATAGCCCCTTCAGAGACTAAAGTAGCCTCTGTGGTCTCCCTAATTAGACCAACCCCAACTAAATTACCAAAAGTGAGCCCAGCTACTCCCTTGGATTGGCTATTAGTAGGTTTGCTCCCACCACCACTGCTATTAGTAGGGACACTAGGTGTAGCAGTAGGGGTTGTAGTGGTAGGAGCTGTGGTGCTTTTCTTTGGACAACTGGGATCTGTTGTCCAATGGCCTTTTATTTTACATAAATAGCACCATGGTTTCTTTTCCTTGTTCTGATTAAGGGAGGATTTGGGCCCACCACCCCCACCAGAGTGTTTTTGTGGGCTGATGAAGACTCATTTTTAGATTTGTCCC
Source organism: Pleurodeles waltl (assembly GCF_031143425.1). Classification (NCBI taxonomy): domain Eukaryota; kingdom Metazoa; phylum Chordata; class Amphibia; order Caudata; family Salamandridae; genus Pleurodeles; species Pleurodeles waltl. The sequence continues at coordinate 1,545,511,648 of NC_090447.1, forward strand.
CACCCTTGTCAGAAGACTTACCATCCTTCTTTTTGTTGCCATCTTTGTCACCCCCTGTATGAACTTTTCTGTTCACTCTTGTTCTGACCCATTTGTCTGCCTTCTTTCCCAATTCTTGGGGAGAGGTCAGATCAGAGTCCTCCAAGTACTGGTGCAACAAATCAGACACACAATTATTAAGAATATGCTCTCTCAGGATCAAGTTATACAGGCTGTCATAATCAGTAACTTTACTGCCATGTAACCACCCCTCCAAGGCCTTCACTGCCTGGTCAATGAAATCAACCCAGTCTTGTGAAGACTCCTTTTTGGTATCTCTGAACTTTATCCTGTACTGTTCAGTGGTTAAGCCATAACCATCCAGGAGTGCATTCTTAAGAACTTGGAAATTATTGGCATCATTTTCTTTCACTGTAAGGAGCCTATCCCTACCTTGTCCACTAAATGATAGCCATAGGATAGCAGCCCACTGCTTTTGAGGGACATCCTATACAGCACAGGCCCTCTCAAGTGCAGCAAACCACTTGTTAATGTCATCCCCCTCCTTATAAGGGGGAACTATCTTGTGCAGATTCCTGGAATCATGCTCTTTTGCAGGATGACTATGGGGAATACTGCTGCTGCCACCATGGGTATCTAAACCCAACTTCTGTCTTTCCCTCTCTATTTCTAAAGACTGTCTATCCAAATCCAGCTGTTGCTTCTTGAGCTTCAGTCTGGTTTGTTCCACTCTCAATCTATTGAGCTCCCTTTCTAACAATCTGTCATCAGGGTGGGTGGGAGGGACATTTCTAGATACAGAGGTATGATGGGAATGAACAGAAGGAGACCTGTCCCTTACAGAGGGCACCCTAACAGCTTGGCTACCAGCATAATGTGAGATCACATCATCAGTATGGTGTGATTCAACCTGTGTACCAACTATGCTAGACTGTCTAGTAATGGGCAGGCTGAGAAGTTTCTTTCCTGAACCTTTTCCTGGGGGAGTCCCTGGATCAGATTGAGAACCATTAGCTACTTTTTCTACAGATTGGGCACTTATGGCCTTATCCTGTACTCTAAGCATATTAATTAACAGTTCTAAGGAAGGATTCTTCCCTACACTCAAACCTCTCTCTATGCAGAGACTCCTTGCTCCTTTCCAGCTAAGGTGATCATATGCAAGTTTGGACAGTTCAACATTTTTTCCTGTGCCAGACATTTTTTAGAGAGAGTTAAAGTGATAGAAAAAGAGAAAAAAGTTTCCAGAACTTTTTGGAAAGACAGAAAAAACTTTTTAAACTTTTAAGAACTTTTTGAAAGTTTAGAAGTACTTTTCAGCACTTAGAAAAGAGTGAAAAGAGGAAATGCAAAACTTTTTGGCTATGTGTATATACACTGACCTTGTTTTGTATATTTTTCTCTTATGAAAAGTACAATGACAAGAGTGGTAAGTAGTCTCAAGCACTTATCCCACCACTGCACAACCAATGTAGGAGGCTGGACTGGCTTGTAGTGAGTACCAAGGGGTACTTGCACCTTGCACCAGGCCCAGTTATCCCTTATTAGTGTATAGGGTGTCTAGCAGCTTAGGCTGATAGATAATGGTAGCTTAGCAGAGCAGCTCAGGCTGAACTAGGAGACGTGTGAAGCTACTACAGTACCACTTAGTGTCATATGCACAATATCATAAGAAAACACAATACACAGTTATACTAAAAATAAAGGTACTTTATTTTTATGACAATATGCCAAAGTATCTTAGAGTGTACCCTCAGTGAGAGGATAGGAAATATACACAAGATATATATACACAATAGCAAAAATATGCAGTATAGTCTTAGAAAACAGTGCAAACAATGTATAGTTACAATAGGATGCAATGGGGAAACATAGGGATGGGGGCAACACAAACCATATACTCCAAAAGTGGAATGCGAACCACGAATGGACCCCAAACCTATGTGACCTTGTAGAGGGTCGCTGGGACTATTAGAAAATAGTGAGAGTTAGAAAAATAACCCTCCCCAAGACCCTGAAAAGTGAGTGCAAAGTGCACTAAAGTTCCCCTAAGGACAAAATAGTCGTGTTAGAGGGAAAATGCAAGGAAAACACAAATCAGCAATGCAACAACGATGGATTCCTGACTGAGGGTACCTGTGGAACAAGGGGACCAAGTCCAAAAGTCACAAGCAGCTCGGAGATGGGCAGATGCCCAAGAAATGCCAGCGGTTGGTGCAAAGAAGCTCTTACTAGGCTGAAGAACTGTGAATACTGCAGGAACGACAAGGGCTAGAGACTTCCCCTTTGGAGGATGGATCCCCCACGCCTTGGAGAGTCGTGCAGAAGTGTTTTCCCGCCGGATGGACGCCAACAAGCCTTGCTACACGCAAATCGTGCGTTTGGCGTTTTTGGACGCTGCTGGGGCCCAGGAGGGACCAGGAGGTCGCAAATTGGACCTGTAGAGAGAGGGGACGTCGAGCAAGACAAAGAGCCCTCACTGAAGCAGGTAGCACCCGGAGAAGTGCCAGAAACAAGCACTACGAGGATGCGTGAAACGGTGCTCGCCGAAGTTGCACAAAGGAGTCCCATGTCGCCGGAGACCAACTTAGAAAGTCGTGCAATGCAGGTTAGAGTGCCGTGGACCGAGGCTTGGCTGTGCACGAAGGATTTCCGCCAGAAGTGCACAGGGGCCGGAGTAGCTTGCAAAGTCGCGGTTCCCAGCAATGCAGCCCAGCGAGGTGAGGCAAGGACTTACCTCCACCAAACTTGGGCTGAAGAGTCACTGTACTGTGGGGGTCACTTGGACAGCGTCGCTGGATTCGAGGGACCTCGCTCGTCGTGCTGAGAGGAGACCCAAGGGACCGGTAATGCAGCTTTTTGGTGCCTGCGGTTGCAGGGGGAAGATTCCGTCGACCCACGGGAGATTTCTTCTGAGCTTCTGGTGCAGAGAGGAGGCAGGCTACCCCCACAGCATGCACAAGCAGGAAAACAGTCGAGAAGGCGGCAGGATCAGCGTTACAGAGTTGCAGTAGTCGTCTTTGCTACTATGTTGCAGGTTTGCAGGCTTCCAGCGCGGTCAGCGGTCGATTCCTTATCAGAAGGTGAAGAGGGAGATGCAGAGGAACTCGGCTGAGCTCATGCATTCGTTATCTAAAGTTTCCCCAGAGACAGAGACCCTAAATAGCCAGAAAAGAGGGTTTGGCTACCTAGGAGAGAGGAAAGGCTACTAACACCTGAAGGAGCCTATCAGCAGGAGTCTCTGACGTCACCTGGTGGCACTGGCCACTCAGAGCAGTCCAGTGTGCCAGCAGCACCTCTGTTTCCAAGATGGCAGAGGTCTGGAGCACACTGGAGGAGCTCTGGACACCTCCCAGGGGAGGTGCAGGTCAGGGGAGTGGTCACTCCCCTTTCCTTTGTCCAGTTTCGCGCCAGAGCAGGGGCTAAGGGGTCCCTGAACCGGTGTAGACTGGCTTATGCAGAATTGGGCACATCTGTGCCCAACAAAGCATTTCCAGAGGCTGGGGGAGGCTACTCCTCCCCTGCCTTCACACCATTTTCCAAAGGGAGAGGGTGTCACACCCTCTCTCAGAGGAAGTTCTTTGTTCTGCCATCCTGGGCCAGGCCTGGCTGGACCCCAGGAGGGCAGCTGCCTGTCTGAGGGGTTGGCAGCAGCAGCAGCTGCAGAGAAACCCCAGGAAGGGCAGTCTGGCAGTACCAGGGTCTGTGCTACAGACCACTGGGATCATGGAATTGTACCAACAATGCCAGGATGGCATAGAGGGGGCAATTCCATGATCATAGACATGTTACATGGCCATATTCGGAGTTACCATGGTGAAGCTACATATAGGTAGTGACCTATATGTAGTGCACGCGTGTAATGGTGTCCCCGCACTCACAAAGTTCAGTGAATTGGCTCTGAACAATGTGGGGGCACCTTGGCTAGTGCCAGGGTGCCCTCACTCTAAGTAACTTTGCACCTAACCTTTACCAGGTAAAGGTTAGACATATAGGTGACTTATAAGTTACTTAAGTGCAGTGTAAAATGGCTGTGAAATAACGTGGACGTTATTTCACTCAGGCTGCAGTGGCAGGCCTGTGTAAGAATTGTCAGAGCTCCCTATGGGTGGCAAAAGAAATGCTGCAGCCCATAGGGATCTCCTGGAACCCCAATACCCTGGGTACCTCAGTACCATATACTAGGGAATTATAAGGGTGTTCCAGTAAGCCAATGTAAATTGGTAAAAATGGTCACTAGCCTGTCAGTGACAATTTGGAAAGAAATGAGAGAGCATAACCACTGAGGTTCTGATTAGCAGAGCCTCAGTGAGACAGTTAGTCACTACACAGGTAACACATTCAGGCACACTTATGAGCACTGGGGCCCTGGGTTACCAGGGTCCCAGTGACACATACAACTAAAACAACATATATACAGTGAAAAATGGGGGTAACATGCCAGGCAAGATGGTACTTTCCTACAGGTACCTGTGGAACAAGGAGACCAAGTCCAAAAGTCACAAGCAAGTCGGAGATGGGCAGATGCCCAGGAAATGCCAATGGTGGGTGCAATGAAGCTGCTACTGGACAGTAGAAGCTGAGGATTCTGCAGGAACGACAAGGGCTAGAATCTTCCCCTTTGGAGGATGGATCCCCCACGCCGTGGAGAGTCGTGCAGAAGTGATTTCCTGTGGAAATACAGCCAACAAGCCTTGCTAGCTGCAAATCGCACGGTAAGGGTTTTTGCGTGCTGCTGTGGCCCAGGAGGGACCAGGATGTCGCCAATTGTGTCTGGGGACAGAGGGGGCGTTGAGCAAGACAAGAAGCCCTCTCAGAAGCAGGCAGCAGATGCAGAAGTGCCGGAACAGGCACTTCGAAGAAGAGTGAAACGGTGCTCACCCGAAGTTGCACAAAGGAGTCCCACGCCGCCGGAGGACAACTTAGAAAGTCGTGCAATGCAGGTTAGAGTGCCATGGACCCAGGGTGGCTGTGCACAAAGGATTTCCACCGGAAGTGCACAGAGGCCGGAGTAGCTGCAAAAGACGCAGGTCCCAGCAATGCAGTCTGGCGTGGGGAGGCAAGGACTTACCTCCACCAAACTTGGACTGAAGAGTCACTGGACTGTGGGAGTCACTTGGACAGAGTTGCTGGAATCAAGGGACCTCGCTCGTCGTGCTGAGAGGAGACCCAGAGTATCGGTAATGCAGTTCTTTGGTGCCTGCGGTTGCAGGGGGAAGATTCCGTCGACCCACGGGAGATTTCTTCTGAGCTTCTAGTGCAGAGAGGAGGCAGACTACCCCCACACCATGCACCACCAGGAAAACAGTCGAGAAGGCGGCTGGATCAGCGTTACAGAGTTGCAGTAGTCGTCTTTGCTACTTTGTTGCAGTTTTGCAGGCTTCCAGCGCGGTCAGCAGTCGATTCCTTGGCAGAAGGTGAAGAGAGAGATGCAGAGGAACTCTGATGAGCTCTTGCATTCGTTATCTAAGGAATTCCCCAAAGCAGAGACCCTAAATAGCCAGAAAAGAGGGTTTGGCTACTTAGGTGAGAGGATAGGCTAGCAACACCTGAAGGAGCCTATCAGAAGGAGTCTCTGACGTCACCTGCTGGCACTGGCCACTCAGAGCAGTCCAGTGTCCCAGCAGCACCTCTGTTTCCAAGATGGCAGAGATCTGGAGCACACTGGAGGAGCTCTGGACACCTCCCAGGGGAGGTGCAGGTCAGGGGAGTGGTCACTCCCCTTTCCTTTGCCCAGTTTCGCGCCAGAGCAGGGCTAAGGGGTCCCTGAACCGGTGTAGACTGGCTTATGCAGAAATGGGCACCATCTGTGCCCATGAAAGCATTTCTATAGGCTGGGGGAGGCTACTCCTCCCCTGCCTTCACACCTTTTTCCAAAGGGAGAGGGTGTAACACCCTCTCTCTGAGGAAGTCCTTTGTTCTGCCTTCCTGGGCCAAGCCTGGCTGGACCCCAGGAGGGCAGAAACCTGTCTGAGGGGTTGGCAGCAGCAGCAGCTGCAGTGAAACCCCTGAAAAGGCAGTTTGGCAGTACCCGGGTCTGAGCTACAGACTCGTGGGATCATGGGATTGTACCAACAATGCAGGATGGCATAGAGGGGGCAATTCCATGATCTTAGACATGTTACACGGCCATATTCGGAGTTACCATTGTGAAGCTACACATAGGTAGTGACCTATGTGTAGTGCACGCGTGTAATGGTGTCCCCGCACTCACAAAGTCCGGGGAATTTGCCCTGAACGATGTGGGGGCACCTTGGCTAGTGCCAGGGTGCCCACACACTAGGTAACTTAGCACCCAACCTTTACCAGGTAAAGGTTAGACATATAGGTGACTTATAAGTTACCTAAGTGCAGTGGTAAATGGCTGTGAAATAACGTGGACGTTATTTCACTCAGGCTGCAGTGGCAGGCCTGTGTAAGAATTGTCAGAGCTCCCTATGGGTGGCAAAAGAAATGCTGCAGCCCATAGGGATCTCCTGGAACCCCAATACCCTGGGTACCTTAGTACCATATACTAGGGAATTATAAGGGTGTTCCAGTATGCCAATGTGAATTGGTAAAATTGGTCATTAGCCTGTTAGTGACAATTTGGAAAGAAATGAGAGAGCCTAACCACTGAGGTTCTGGATAGCAGAGCCTCAGTGAGACAGTTAGTCATATACACAGGTAACACAGTCAGGCACACTTATGAGCACTGGGGCCCTGGCTGGCAGGATCCCAGTGACACATACAACTAAAACAACATATATACAGTGAACAATGGGGGTAACATGCCAGGCAAGATGGTACTTTCCTACAGTCTCCATCATCAACATCCAACATCATCTCCACCACTGAGGGTTCATTTCATCAGACAAAAGGGTCTTGCAGATCATTCCAAAGGGCTAATCCCTCCCCTTCGAATACTCCCCTCCTCCTATTTTTCCAACACATGATCTGCTGATCATTTGATCTTTCTGTGTGAGGAAGCCATGGCTTTCTTGGCTAAAGGAGCCATAGAGAGGGTTCTGATATCAGAAGTAGTCTAATCCCGCTACTTTCTGATACCCAAAAAGAACAAGGGTCTTTGGCCTATCTTAGACCTCTGAATCCTAAATCTTTTCCTCAAAAAGGAGAAATTCAAGATGTTCAATCTGGGTCAGGTCTTGTCTGCCCTAGACCAAGGAGACTGGATGGTAGCATTGGGCTTGCAGTATGCGAAGTTAAATATTTCCATCTTGCCTGCCCACAGACGTTGTCTGCGGTTCAAGGTAGGCCACAAGGACTTTCAGTTTACATTGCTCCCCTTTGGCCTTACCAGTGCCCCTCGGGTGTTCACTAAGGTGATGGTGGTAATTGCAGCTCATCTGCAGAGATAAGGGGTTTCAGCCTTTTCCTAGCTCGACAATAGGCCTGGGGGGTGTTCACAGTTTTTGCTAAACAGAACTCTGCGAAGTGACGAATAACCTCTGCCACGCTACGCAGAGTTCTGCGAGCGTGGAGTTTGGGTAAGTCATGCTTTTGCACTGATTTTCAGCGCCAGGAATTTCTACAGCGCAAACACGTAGATTTTCTACTCGAGCAGCAGCTTCCTCAACTCAGGTGCCAGCTTTCTCATTGTGAGTTGTCACAGACTACCGCGACCGCTTGCATTCAGAATTCTCGCTCACACTCACCAGCTTAGTGATGTCTGATGTTTGCCAACTTAACGTTGACAAGCGTGAGTGAGACACAAAACTCTGCTCCGCGTCACTTCTTAGAGTTGTACAAAAAAACTGCAACTCCGCCGGCAGAGCGGAACTCTTCGTGCACCCTTACTGCAGAGCACAAAGAGTCTGGTATGACGAGCTTCTGAGAATGAGCATCGAGCCTCCAATCATGCTGCCCCATTGGGAGGATCTTCTGTTGCAGCAGCAAGGGAGAGTTCTCCACCCAAACCTGTCAGCTCTCTACCTTCTTGCATGGAGATTGAGCAGCAACAGATGACAGCCTTCGACGGTCCGTCCAAAGTATGTAATGTTATTCTGGCAGCCAGGCATCCCTCTCCCAAGACAGTAGATGCCTGCAATTGGCAAAAATGTGTAAAATATTATACAACCCTCTTTCTGCCTCTCTCTCCAATGTTCTTCTTTTTATTCTTACATTTGCCCAGCAGGGTTCTGCTCTGGGTACTCTTGAGGCCTATCTCTCTGCTCTGTCCGCCTTCCTGTGGCTGCTTGACCAACCTTCTTTTTATAAGTCCCCTGTGTAAATAGGTTTTTCGAAAGTTTGTACATTTGTTTCCCTCTTCGATCTTATCATGCCTCAGTGGGACCTTAATTTGGTTCTCACCTACCTCATGTGTGCTCCCTTTTGAGCCGCTACACAGTTGTCCCCTGCAGCTGCTCACCATCAAGAGTGTGACAATAACATCTACCCGGAGGGTGAGTGAGCTTCAGGCTTTGTCATTCAAGCCTCCCTATTTTACTGTGTTTCCGGACAAACTGGTGCTTTGCACCAGGGCCTCTTTCCTAGCAAAAGTGGTGACTCCATTTCATCTGGGACAATCAGTCACCCTGCCCACCTTTTACGCTCCTGCACATTCCTCTAAATAAGAGGAGCGACTCCATCTTCTGGACCCAAAAACAGCATTGCTGTTCTACTTTGATGGCACAAAAGAGTTCCGGGCGGACGACCAGCTCTTTAGGATGGTATTGCTTGATCATCTATTTCTAGGTGAGAAATCTGTGTCTAGATGTCTCTATCAGATGAACAAGTTACTTACCTTCGGTAATGCATTATATGGACACAACATCTAGAAGAAGGTTCCTTACTGACCCACCCATTCCTCCCGCTCTGCAGACAGGTTTTTAGGGCTATGGATGATCCCTTCCAGGACCCTAGTTTGGAGACACCAAATTCAGTGCACTTCATAGCTCTGTGCTTTTGGCGTGGAAAGACGTGAAAAGTTACTGACACACGTGCATCAAAGTGGCTCCTATATAGGTGACCATGACCTCACTACGGCATTTACAACACCCGACGGAACTTAACAAAGCCACCCAACCGCATGGAGGAGTACTGCTCAAGAAAAAAAATCTTTGGGATCCAGTCTAACGCCTGGGGAAATTCTAGGGTAAGGAATATGCATCTAGATATTGTTTCTACCAGACAATGCGTTACTGAAGGTAAGTAACTTGTCCATTCAGATGAGGGTCAGAGAGGATGCTCTCTTGTGTTATATATTTAGATGGCTCAGGAAGCAGCCCACCAGATGAGGGTCACAGGGGACACATAATGAGGGTAACACAGGGCGCTCACTAGTGCTATGCATTCATATGGCTCTGGAAGCGGTGCACCAGATGAGGGTCACACAAGACATTCTCTTGTGTTTCATACTCAGATGCTTCAGGAAGCCTCATACCAGATGAGGGTCACGGAGGTCAAGGGAGCAGACAGAACTCACTTTTGACTGCTGTCCCTGAAGACTGGCCTCTTTTGTTAGCGGGTACCTAGTGAATGCCCTTCAACTTTGGAGGCATCTCATGACATAGAGACATTTTATTCTCAATATTCACATGTTTGGTTTTCTGTCTGTTTTATCAAATGCATAGTCATAAATTATTGTCTTGCTACTATTAGGTGTTTTAGGTGAACTGTGTTCTGTAGAACAACCCAGAGCGAAAAAAATACACAGCGCCTTCATTGCTCGTTCTAGGTGATGGCCAAGAATATGAAAAAGAAGAGAAGACAGTTCACGGTGCCAGGGTCACAGCTGATCAGTAGACCCCTGAAATGATGAAAATTGCAGAATTGTAGGAGGCTGGCCTGGTTTGTAGTGGGTACCAAGGGGTACTTACACCTTGCACCAGGTCCAGGTATCCCTTATTAGTGTAGAGGGGTGTCTAGCAGCTTAGGCTAATAGAAAAGGTAGCTTAGCAGAGCAGCTTAGGCTTAACTAGGAGACGAGTGAAGCTCCTACAGTACCAATGGTGTCATATGCACAATATCATTAGAAAACACAATACACAGATATACTAAAAATAAAGCTACTTTATTTTTATGACAATATGCCAAAAGTATCTCAGTGAGTACCCTCAATATGAGGATAGCAAATATACACAAGATATATGTACACAATACCAAAAATATGCAGTAATAGCAAAAGAAAACGGTGCAAGCAATGTATAGTCACAATAGGTTGCAATGAGAGCACATAGGAACAGGGGCAACACAAACCATATACTCTAGAAGTGGAATGCGAACCACAAATGGACCCCAAACCTATGTGACCTTGTAGAGGGTCGCTGGGAATGTAAGAAAACAGTGAGGGTTAGAAAAATAGCCCACCCCAAGACCCTGAAAAGTGGGTGCAAAGTGCACCTAAGTTCCCCAAAGAGCACAGAAGTCGTGATAGGGGAATTCTGCAAGGAAGACCAACACCAGCAATGCAACAACAATGGATTTCCAGACGAGAGTACCTGTGGAACAAGGGGACCAAGTCCAAAAGTCATGATCAAGTCGGGAGTGGGCAGATGCCCAGGAAATGCCAGCTGTGGGTGCAAAGAAGCTGCCACCGGATGGTAGAAGCTGTGGATTCTGCAAGAACGACAAGGGCTAGAAACTTCCCCTTTGGAGGATGGATGTCCCACGTCGTGAAGAGACTTGCAGAGGTGTTTCTGTGCAGAAAGACCGAAAACAAGCCTTGCTAGCTGCAAGGGTCGCAGTAAGGGTTTTTGGATGCTGCTGTGGCCCAGGAGGGACCAGGATGTCGCCAATTGCGTGAGGAGACAGAGGGGGCGTCCAGCAAGACAAAGAGCCCACTCAGAAGCAAGCAGCACTCGCAGAAGTGCCAGAACAGGCACTATGAAGTGGAGTGAACCGGAGCTCACCCAAAGTCACAAAGGAAGGTCCCACGATGCCGGAGGACAACTCAGGAGGTCGTGCACTACAGGTTAGAGTGTCGGGGACCCAGGCTTGGCTGTGCAGAAAGGAAATCCAGGAAGAGTGCACAGGAGCCAGAGCAGCAGCAAATCATGTGGTACCCAGCAATGCAGTCTAGCGTGGGGAGGCAAGGACTTACCTCCACCAAACTTGGACTGAAGAGTCACTGGACTGTGGGAGTCACTTGGACAGAGTTGCTGAGTTCAAGGGACCTCGCTCTTCGTGCTGAGACTGAGACCCAGAGGACTGGTGATGCAGTCTTTTGGTGCCTGCGGTGGACGTTATTTCACTCAGGCTGCAATGGCAGGCCTGTGTAAGAATTGTCAGAGCTCCCTATGGGTGGCAAAAGAAATGCTGCAGCCCATAGGGATCTCCTGGAACCCCAATACCCTGGGTACCTCAGTACCATATACTAGGGAATTATAAGCGTGTTCCAGTATGCCAATGTAAATTGGTGAAATTGGTCACTAGCCTGTTAGTGACAATTTGGAAAGAAATGAGAGAGCATAACCACTGAGGTTCTGGATAGCAGAGCCTCAGTGAGACAGTTAGTCATAACACAGGAAACACATACAGGGCACACTTATGAGCACTGGGGCCCTGGCTGGCAGGGTCCCAGTGACACATACAACTAAAACAATATATATACAGTGAAATATGGGGGTAACATGCCAGGCAAGATGGTACTTTCCTACACAACCCCCCCACAAACGAAGGACAATAAGACTAGCCATGACCTGATGAGTCTTCATTGTCTAAGAGGAAATATCTGGAGGGTATATCTGCATTGGAGTGGGTACTCCCATTTCTATGTTCCACTGTATAGTCCATTCCCTGTAGGGATATGGACCACCTCAACAATTTAGGGTTTTCACCTTTCATTTGTTTTAGCCAAAGTAGAGGTTCGTGGTCTGTCTGAACAATGAAGTGAGTGCCAAACAGGTATGGCCTCAACTTCTTCAGTGCCCAGACCACAGCAAAGGCCTCCCTCTCTATGGCAGACCAACACTTTTCTCTAGGGGTCAACCTCCTGCTGATAAAAGCAACAGGTTGATCCTGGCCCTCAGAATTAAGTTGTGATAAGACTGCCCCTACCCCTAATTCAGATGCATCAGTTTGGACAATGAATGTTTTGGAGTAACAGGGGTTTTTCAGGACAGGTGCAGAGCACATGGCCTGCTTCAGCTCCTCAAAAGCTTTCTGACAGTTTGCTGTCCATAATACCTTTTTAGGCATTTTCTTTGAAGTGAGGTCATTAAGAGGGGCTGCTATGGAGCCATAGTTCTTTATGAACCTCCTGTAGTACCCAGTGAGGCCTAAAAAGGCTCTCACCTGAGTCTGAGTTGTAGGGGGAACCCAATCTATGACAGTTTGGATTTTCCCCTGAAGTGGTGCAATCTGTTCTCCACCTACCAGGTGTCCCAGATAAACTACTTTCCCCTGCCCTATCTGGCACTTTGAAGCCTTGATAGTGAGGCCTGCCTTTTGCAGGGCCTCCAAAACTTTCCATAGGTGGACCAGGTGATCATCCCAGCTGGAGCTAAAGACAGCTATTTCATCTAGATATGCTGCACTAAATGCCTCCAGCCCTTGCAGGACTGTATTCACCAACCTCTGAAAAGTGGCAGGTGCATTTTCCAATCCAAAAGGCATTACTGTGAATTGGTAGTGCCCTCCAATGGTTGGAAATGCAGTTTTTGCTTTAGCATCCTCTGATAACTTGATCTGCCAATACCCTGCAGTCAAATCAAAGGTGCTTAGATACTTGGCAGATGCCAATTAGCTCATCTGCCCTGGGCATAGGGTGAGCATCAGTTTTAGTTACCTGGTTGAGACCTCTGTAGTCAACACAAAATCTAATTTCCCTTTTACCATCTTTGGAATGAGGCTTTGGTACAAGTACCACAGGAGAGGCCCATGGACTTTCAGAGTGCTCAACCACTCCCAGTTCAAGCATTTTCTGCACCTCTTGTTTTATGCAGTCTCTGACATGGTCAGGGTGCCTATAGATCTTACTTTTGACAGGCAAGCTGTCTCCAGTATCTATAGTGTGCTCACACCAAGAAGTGGTGCCTGGCACAGTAGCAAAGAGTTCAGAAAACTGACCCAGCAGATTTATGCAGTGGTCTTTCTGCTCAGCAGTAAGACAATCTGCCAGAATTACACCTTCCACTAGAGCATCTTGTTCTGTGGAAGAGAAAAGATCAGGGAGAGGGTCACTCGCTTCTTCCTGTCCTTCATCTGTTGCCATGAGCAGGGTGAGATCAGCCCTGTCATAGTAGGGTTTCAGGCGATTGACATGGAGCACCCTAAGGGGACTCCTGGCAGTGTCTAAGTCAACGAAGTAGGTGACTTCTCCCTTTTTCTCAACAATAATGTGGGGACCACTCCATTTGTCTTGGAGTGCTCTTGGGGCCACAGGCTCCAAGACCAACACTTTCTGCCCTGGTTGGTACTGAATCAGAACAGCCTTCTGGTCATGCTATTGCTTTTGGAGCTCTTGGCTGGCTGAAGGTTTTTACTGGCCTTTTTCATGTACTCAGCCATTCTAGATCTTAGGCCAAGTACATAGTCCACTATGTCTTGCTTTGGAGCTTTTAAAGGTTGTTCCCAACCCTCCTTCACAAGTGTTAGAGGACCTCTTACAGGGTGTCCAAATAGGAGTTCAAAGGGGCTGAAGCCCTCTCCTTTTTAGGGTACCTCCCTGTAAGCAAAAAGGAGGCAAGGTAACAGGACATCCCATCTCCTTTTTAAAGGACAGAAAAAAACATTTTCAACTTTTAAGAACTTTTTAAAAAGTTTTAGAGGTACTTTTCAGCACTTAGCAAAGGAGTAAGAGAAGAAAAGCAAAACTTTTTGGTTAGGTGTACATACACTGAACTTGTTTTGTATATTTTTCTCTTATGAAAAGTACAAAATGACAACGTGGTAAGTAGTTGCAAGTACTTATCCCACCGCTGCACAACCAATGTAGGAGGCTGGCCTGGTTTGTAGTGAGTACCAAGGGGTACTTACACCTTGCACCAGGTCCAGGTATCCCTTATTAGTGTAGAGGGGTGTCTAGCAGCTTAGGCTAACAGAAAAGGTAGCTTAGCAGAGCAGCTTAGGCTGAACTAGGAGGTGTGTAAAGCTCCTACTGTACCACTAGTGTCATATGCACAATATCATAAGAAAACACAATACACAGATATACTAAAAATAAAGGTACTTTATTTTTATGACAATATGCCAAAAGTATCTCAGTGAGTACCCTCAGTATGAGGATAGCAAATATACACAAGATATATGTACACAATACCAAAATTATGCAGTAATAGCAATAGAAAACGGTGCAAGCAATGTATAGTCACAATAGGTTGCAATGAGAGCACATAGGAACAGGGGCAACACAAACCATATACTCTAGAAGTGGAATGCGAACCACGAATGGACCCCAAACCTATGTGACCTTGTAGAGGGTCGCTGGGACTGTAAGAAAACAGTGAGGGTTAGAAAAATAGCCCACCCCAAGACCCTGAAAAGTGGGTGCAAAGTGCACCTAAGTTCCCCAAAGAGCACAGAGGTGTGATAGGGGAATTCTTCACTGAAGACCAACACCAGCAATGCAACAACGATGGATTTCCAGACGAGAGTACCTGTGGAACAAGGGGACCAAGTCCAAAAGTCATGATCAAGTCGGGAGTGGGCAGATGCCCAGGAAATGCCAGCTGTGGGTGCAAAGAAGCTGCCACCGGATGGTAGAAGCTGTGGATTCTGCAAGAAGAACAAGGGCTAGAAACTTCCCCTTTGGAGGATGGATGTCCCACGTCGTGAAGAGACTTGCAGAGGTGTTTCCGTGCAGAAAGACCGCAAACAAGCCTTGCTAGCTGCAAGGGTCTCAGTTAGGGTTTTTGGATGCTGCTGTGGCCCAGGAGGGACCAGGATGTCGCCAATTGTGTGAGGAGACAGAGGGGGCATATAGCAAGACAAAGAGCCCACTCAGAAGCAAGCAGCACCCGCAGAAGTGCCGGAACAGGCACTACAAAGTGGAGTGAACCAGAGCTCACCCGAAGTCACAAAGGAAGGTCCCACGACGCCGGAGGACAACTCAGGAGGTCGTGCACTACAGGTTAGACTGTTGGGGACCCAGGCTTGGCTGTGCACAAAGGAAATCCTGGAAGAGTGCACAGGAGCCGGAGCAGCTGCAAATCACGCGGTACCCAGCAATGCAGTCTAGTGTGGGGAGGCAAGGACTTACCTCCACCAAACTTGGACTGATGAGTCACTGGACTGTGGGAGTCACTTGGACAGAGTTGCTGAGTTCAAGGGACCTCGCTTGTCGTGCTGAGAGGAGACCCAGAGGACCGGTGATGCAGTCTTTTGGTGCCTGCGGTTGCAGGGGGAAGATTCCGTCGACCCACAGGAGAATTCTTCGGAGCTTCTAGTGCAGAGAGGAGGCAGACTACCCCCACAGCATGCACCACCAGGAAAACAGTCGAGAAGGCGGCCGGATCAGTGTTACAAGGTCGCAGTAGTCGTCTTTGCTACTTTGTTGCAGTTTTGCAGGCTTCCAGAGCAGTCAGCGGTCGATTCCTTGGCAGAAGGTGAAGAGAGAGATGCAGAGGAACTCTGATGAGCTCTTGCATTCGTTATCTAAGGAATTCCCCAAAGCAGAGACCCTAAATAGCCAGAAAAAGAAGGTTTGGCTACTTAGGAGAGAGGATGGGCTAGCAACACCTGGAGGAGCCTATCAGAAGGAGTCTCTGATGTCACCTGCTGGCACTGGCCACTCAGAGCAGTCCAGTGTGCCAGTAGCACCTCTGTTTCCAAGATGGCAGAGGTCTGGAGCACACTGGAGGAGCTCTGGGCACCTCCCAGGGGAGGTGCAGGTCAGAGGAGTGGTCACTCCCCTTTCCTTTGCCCAGTTTCGAGCCAGAGCAGGGCTGGGGGATCCCTGAACCGGTGTAGACTTTCTTATGCAGAAATGGGCACCATCTGTGCCCATGAAAGCATATCCAGAGGCTGTGGGAGGCTACTCCTCCCCAGCCCGAACACCTTTTTCCAAAGGGAGAGAGTGTAACACCCTCTCTCTGAGGAAGTCCTTTGTTCTGCCTTCCTGGGCCAAGCCTGGCTGGACCCCAGGAGGGCAGAAACCTGTCTGAGGGGTTGGAAGCAGCAGCAGCTGCAGTGAAACCCCGGGAAAGGTAGTTTGGCAGTACCCGGGTCTGTGCTAGAGACTCGGGGGATCATGGAATTGTCTCCTCAATGCTAGAATGGCATTGGGGTGACAATTCCATGATCTTAGACATGTTACATGCCCATGTTCGGAGTTACCATTGTGACGCTATACATATGTCGTGACATACGTATAGTGTACGCGTGTAATGGTGTCCCCGCACTCACAAAGTCCGGGGAATTTGCCCTGAACAATGTGAGGGCACCTTGGCTAGTGCCAGGGTGCCCACACACTAAGTAACTTAGCACCCAACCTTTACCAGGTAAAGGTTAGACATATAGGTAAGTTACTTAAGTGCAGTGGTAAATGGCTGTGAAATAACGTGGACGTTATTTCACTCAGGCTGTAATGGCAGGCCTGTGTAAGAATTGTCAGAGCTCCCTATGGGTGGCAAAAGAAATGCTGCAGCCCATAGGGATCTCCTGGAACCCCAATACCCTAGGCACCTCAGTACCATATACTAGGGAATTATAAGGGTGTTCCAGTATGCCAATGTAAATTGGTGAAATTGGTCACTAGCCTGTTAGTGACAATTTGGAAAGAAATGAGAGAGCATAACCACTGAGGTTCTGGATAGCAGATCCTCAGTGAGACAGTTAGTCATAACACAGGTAACACATACAGGGCACACTTATGAGCACTGGGGCCCTGGCTGGCAGGGTCCCAGTGACACATACAACTAAAACAACATATATACAGTGAAATATGGGGGTAACATGCCAGGCAAGATGGTACTTTCCTACAGTATATACATATATATATATATATATATATATCTATATATATATATATATATATATATATATACACACCATAAGATGCCATAAAACTTTAAAAAGGATTGTAGCACATAAACAACCATTGGTGGAGCTGGCTCTCCACTCAGCGGTGACTTGTGTGCGCTATAAAACATGCATGGGCAGGTGAGTGAACGCAAGAACAACTTAACACTCTATATGATGTTTATTAAATAACATTTTGAAAAATTATTTTATTTTTACTGATTTGTCTAATGTATTTGGCTGAGCCCATCTCATCCACATCCAAAGTGTGGAATCATACACAACAATTAAGAAAGCTTTTCATTGCCTTATAGACTTCATATACATGAAATCATAGTACAATCATCAACTATTTGTTGTATTCATTCTAATTTACTCCTATACATTGTCTGCCATACGTATTCATTTTTATTATACCTGAATTCTCTACCTTAATATTGGTTCCCAATGTATATATATATATATGTATATATTTCCTAGTGGCGGTCTCCACTAGGTAGTTATAGGTAGGATTAAGTTTCAAAACTTTCCAAAACAATTTGCCAGTTCCGTCAGCTGCTGCCTGGAAAGCTTCGGGTGATCCATCCAGAGGGGCCGAGAAAAAACTACGCCCGTTTCTCTTTATCTCAACAGTAATGTCGGGTTTTATTTTTTCTAAACCCAAGAACATTTTTATTGCCTGTCAACTTCATACGCATGTCCACTGCTTGTGAAGCATCTTGTTCCTCCTGTATTTGCCCCAGGACCCACAAAAATACAGCTAATGGGAGTATGCCATGCAGGGTAGTATATAGGGTGACATATATGCTTCACGTTAGGTATCATTCACATTGGAAGGGGGGAAGAAACAGGACTAGGAAAAGGTCCACAAACAGGAGGACCCGCACCAGAGGGAACAGGGCAAGGAAGGTAAGACCACGGTACGGTTAGTGCCACTACCGATTGTAGGTGTTCAATTTAAGCAGCTGAGACGTGACATTATTGTACCATTTAGCACCACTGGCTTTAGAGAACAAGTATATCTACTTTGTGGTAGACTGTGTCAGGTATCCAGAGGTGGCACCTCTGAAGACCACAACTGAAAAACTAATAACTAAAGCACTTCTAGGGATCTTTTTGATGGTTAGATTTTCTAGAACAGCAATTGACAGCCAGGGAAAACACTTCGCCCCATATTTATACTTTTTTAGGGCCTTCATCTCCTCATACATGAGAGAGAGGTGGCAGCTAGCTGATGCGACCCATCACTTCCCCATGGTTTACCATACCCATAACCAAAGGATTGTGGAATGATCTAATGAGACCCCTAATAGTATGATGGGAATTCCAACAGAGGACCTTAGGAGTAAGTGAGATCTGTTCCTTCCATATTTCTTACTTCCCTAGCAAGTCCACAGAAGTGGAAAATAACTAATCTCTTTGATTTCAGTTTGGACACCCAGCGCATGGGTCACTTATTTTGAAGAAGGGTGGTAAGAGTTCAATGAATCACCGCTTAAGGATGTAATGAACTAAGTGACTGGCATAAGAGGTTGATGGTGCAATCCATAAGTCAGGGAAAAAAATACTTTCATGCAAGCCAAGAGCTGATTAATGCATGACATGGTCAGAAATGTGCTATCATGTGGGTGAGGAGGTAGTGGTACTGAGGCATATTTGTCCAAGAACTTTGGAGGATAAGTGGTGTGAACCATACAAGGCACATTCTGCAGTCTACTATTTGGTGGACACATGCCACAAGGGAGCCAAGGAGGGTGTTCCAAGTCAACCGAATTAAGCCCTTTGGTGGGACTATACAATGAACATCATGGGTATGGAACAGGTGGTTGAGGAAGACCGTGAGCTTCCTAATGACTTACTGCATGGTGATGTGAATGATTGTTCTGTGGTTGGGGTAAACCTTGCGCTTAAGTTAAAGCCTAGGCTGTAAATATTTTCCCATCTCATTTCACTGACTACAGGGTTGACAATGGTCTGTCCTTCACACAGATACATCATATAGCTTGTCAGTGAAGAGCCAGTGTTAACAGATGTCTCACAGAGCCCATGAGTGCATCAAGGCAAAGGCTGCCAGTATGGTGGGCATTGGGGTGATTGTGCATGCACATAGTCTTTGGCCCAGCCCAATAGTGTTGGTAACCCATTCAAGGATTCACCTATTTGCACCTTGGTGTGGACTACTGGTCCCTGGATGAGTTGACTATAATAAATGCACACCAGCTCCCCAGAGCTGATGATCTTATTGACTGATGGGGTGCTGCTCCCTACATGTGCGCTTTTGATTTGACCAGCAGTTACTGGTAGACCACTTGATCACCGAATGTCAAGGCAAAGAGTGCATCGTCTACATCAGAGGGATTATACTAGTTTAGGGCAATGGCCCTTTCCAGCACCTAACAAACAATGTTCTCTCAGGCCTAAATGAGTTCTGTGTGCCCTACTTTGTTGATACTGATGTCTTTAGTCATTTATGGGAGGACCACCTGAGGAACATAGAACAGGTGTTGGTCAGGATACTGGCAGCGAAACTGTCAATCAAGGGAACCAAATGCTTGGTGGGGCCGTTCTCTGCAGTCTACTCTGAGCAGCAGGTGGACAGCGGTAAGATCCATTCGTTAGATGCCATGATCCAGTCTGTGTTAGATCAAGAAGTGCTCACCAGCCAGACCCAAGTGAGATCCTTTTTTATCTTTTAATGGCTTTCAGCCGAATAAAAGATATTGATTGACTGAGTCACTCACTGGCTACCACCAGATATTTTTTGGCCCACTATGGGCCTATGGCTGTGCCCTTGACAGCCCTGACAAACAGGAATCATGCTAAAAAGTTGATCTGGATTGGGAAATATCAGAAGAATTTTGAGGACCTAACAAGGACGCTATTCATTACACCTGTACTGCCGTGCCTAACTGTGCGACATTAATTTTACAAATTGGTGCCTCAGATGAAGGAGTTGGAGCAGAGATGGCTCAAATCGATAAGAAGGGCTGAGGGTGTCCAGCCACCTTTATCAGTGGAAGACTACTCTTTATGGAGCATAACTAGGCGATCATTGAGAAGAAATGCTTCATCATAGTGCGTGGGCTTTGGTGAGGTTCCAGCTGTAGGGGGCTGGCCTGGCTTATAGTGTGTACCTTGTGGTACTTACATCCTGTGCAAGGTCCAGTTATCCCTTATTAGTAGAATAGAGGTGTTTCTAGCAGCTTAGGCTGATAGAAGGTACCTATGGCAAAGCAGCTTAGGCTGAACTAGGAGACATGCAAAGCTCCTACTATACTACTTATATCAAATAGCACAATATCATAAGAAATCACAATACTCACAGTTACTAAAAATAAAGGTTCTTTATTTTTATGACAATCTGCCAAAAAAGTATCTCAGAGAGTACCCTCACTTAGAAGGTAAATAATATACACAAGTTATATGTACACAAACCTAAAACAGGTAAGTAACAGTAACACAAGTAGTGCAAACAATGTAGAATCACAATAGGATGCAGTAGGTAGACATAGGTCTAGGGGCAACACAAACCATATACTCCAAAAGTGGAATGCAAATCATGAATGGGCCCCAGACCTATGGGATATTGTAGAGGGTTGCTGGGACTGTAGGAAAACAGTAAGGGTGTCCCAAAATACCCCAACCCAAGACCCTAGAAAGTAGGAGTAAAGATACCCTACTACCCCAGAAAGGCACAATAGTCGTGATAGGGGATTCTGCAAGAACCACGAGCACCAGCAAAACACTGAAGACGGATGCCTGGACCTGAGGACCTGTAAAGGAAAGGGACCAAGTCCAAGAGTCGCAATAGTGTCCGGGGGGGGGGAGCAGGAGCCCAGGAAACTCCGGATGAAGGTGCAAAAGGGCTGCCTCCGGGTGGAAGAAGCCAAAGATTCTGCAACAACGAAAAGGGCTAGGAACTTCTCTTTTTGGATGGAAGAAGCCCCACGGCATGCTGGATGTTGCAGAAGGATTTCCAGACCTGAGTACCTGTAAGACAAGGGAACCAAGTCCAATAGTCGCGACAGTGTCGAGAGTGGGCAGGAGCCCAGGAAATGCCAGCTGAGGGTGCAAGGAAGCTGCCACCTGTTGGAAGAAGCTTGGAGTTCTGCAAGAAAGAAGATGACTAGGAACTTCTCCTTTGGAGGATGGATGTTCCACGTCGCGATGAAGCTTGCAGAGGTGTCCCCACACAGAAAGACCGCCAACATGCCTTGCTAGCTGCAAGGGTCGCGGTTAGGGTTTTTGGATGCTGCTGTGGCCCAGGAGGGACCAGGATGTCGCCACTTGGATGAGGAGACAGAGGGGGCGCCCAGCAAGTCAGGGAGCCCTCACAGAAGCAGACAGCACCCGCAGAAGTATCGGAACCGGCATTTGGAAGAGGAGTGAACCGGAGTCCACCCGAAGTCAGAAAAGGGAGTCCCACGACGCCGGAGGACAACTCAGAAGGTTGTGCACTGCAGGTTAGAGTGTCGGCGACCCAGGCTTGGCTGTGCACGAAGGAAATCCTGGAAGAGTGCACAGGAGCCAGAGCAGCTGCAAATCACGCGGTACCCAGCAATGCAGTCTAGCGTGGGGAGGCAAGGACTTACCTCCACCAAACTTGGACTGAAGAGTCACTGCACTGTGGGAGTCACTTGGACAGAGTTGCTGAGTTCCAGGGACCACGCTCGTCGTGCTGAGAGGGGACCCAGAGTACCAGTGATGCAGTCTTTTGTTGCCTGCGCTTGCAGGGGGAAGATTATGTCGACCCACTGGAGATTTCTTCAGAGCTCCTGGTGCAGGGAGGAGGCAGGCTACCCACAGAGCATGTACCACCTGGAAACAGGCGAGAAAGCCGGCAGGATGAAGCGATACAAGGTTGCTTGTGGCCGTCTTGCTACTTTGTTGCAGTTTTGCAGGCATCCTGAGCAGTCAGCGGTCGTTCCTTTGGCAGAAGGTGAAGAGGGAGATGCAGAGGAACTCTGATGAGTTCTTGCATTCGTTATCTGGTGAAATCCCCAAAGCAGAGACCCTAAATAGCCAGAAAAGGAGGTTTGGCTACCTAGGACGGAGGATTGGCAACCAAGAGAGGTAAGAGCCTATCAGAAGGAGCCTCTGACGTCACCTGCTGGCACTGGCCACTCAGAGCAGTCGAGTGTGCCACAAACACCTCTGTTTCCAAGATGGCAGAGGTCTGGGACACACTGGAGGAGCTCTGGGCACCTCCCCTATAAGGTGCAGGTCAGGGGAGTGGTCACTCCCCTTTCCTTTGTCCAGTTTCGCGCCAGAGCAGGGTTGGGGGAATCCCTAAACCAGTGTAGACTGGCTTATGCAGAGATGGGCACCATCTGTGCCCATCAAAGCATTTCCAGAGGCTGGGGGAGGCTACTCCTCCTCAGCCCTCAAACCTATTTCCAAAGGGAGGGTGTTACACCCTCTCTCAGAGGAAATCCTTTGTTCTGCCTTCCTGGGCCAGAGCTGCCTGGACCCCAGGAAGGCAGAAACCTGTCTGAGGGGTTGGCAGCAGCAGCAGCTGCAGTGGAGACCCCGGAAAGGCAGTTTGGCAGAACCCGGGTTCTGTGCTAGAGACCCGGGGATCATGGAATTGTCCCCCCAATACCAGAATGGTATTGGGGGGACAATTCCATGATCTTAGACATGTTACATGGCCATGTTCGGAGTTACCATTGTGACGCTATACATAGGTAGTGACCTGTGTATAGTGCACGCGTGTAATGGTGTCCCTGCAATCACAAAGTCCGGGGAATTTGCCCTGAACGACGTGGGGGCAGCTTGGCTAGTGCCAGGGTGCCCTCACACTAAGTAACTTTGCACCCAACCTTCACCAGGTGAAGGTTAGACGTATAGGTGACTTATAAGTTACTTAAGTGCCGTGGTAAATGGCTGTGAAATAACGTGGATGTTATTTCACTCAGGCTGCAGTGGCAGGCCTGTGTAAGAATTGTCAGAGCTCCCTATGGGTGGCAAAAGAAATGTTGCAGCCCATAGGGATCTCCTGGAACCCCAATACCCTGGGTACCTCAGTACCATATACTAGGGAATTATATGGGTGTACCAGTATGCCAATGTGAATTGGTGAAATTGCTTACTAGCCTGTTAGTGACAATTTAGAAAGCAGAGAGAGCATAACCACTGAGGTTCTGATTAGCAGAGCCTCAGTGAGACAGTTAGTCATAACACATGTAACACATACAGGGCACATACTATGAGCACTGGGGCCCTGCCTGGCAGGGTCCCAGTGACACATACACTAAAACAACATATATACAGTAAAATATGGGGATAACATGCCAGGCAAGATGGTACTTTCCTACAGCTAGTTAGTCACTTTTCCAAGGTGTCATAGAGTAGCGACCGAGCTGATGTAAGCCGGACTTCTTCCCAGGTCTCGTGGCGAGAGCCTGTTTCCTGCTGCGCTCAATGGTTCAGTTGTACTAAGTCCAACTTTACTGAACTGATTCCCCTTGTCCCAAACCCTGAATGAAGACTGAAGATGCTCTGCTGATGATGCCCTCGCTCTATGCTGCGCCTATCCGTTGAGGAGAGGTATACATCTGCATTTGTGATTCGTGTTCTCGCTTTCTTTTTCAGCTTCCGACCGCTGTTTTGATTAGCACCATAGCTAGATGTTTTCCAAATCTATTTTTGCCTGTTTTTCCATTTTTGTGCATGTAAGTCCAAACATGCGTGTCTGATTTGAGGTTAGATTTGGATTTCCTATTGTTCAACTGCTCTGAGAAATTTGCTTGTTGATTCATCTGTGATTAACCAATGTATTAAATTTCTTTGTTCCACATTCCATTCCTGATCTGTTGCTTGGTTGTACTTCAATGTTTGATAATTCAATTGTTTGCAGAACACGTTTCTTCATACGTTTCTTCAGACCATGTTGCTCCTCTACTTTTATCACTTGGTTCTTCGCATGATCTACCTGACTTTAGCATTGTTAATATTGGGTAATAAACAGTTGAACTTTCCAAATCGGTGTGGTTATTCACGGACAAATGAGTCATGATGCATGACTAGTTACTGTCTCCAAGTTGGTTCAAAATCTGAACTGAAAATGTCTGTCTGAGGGGTTGGCAGCAGCAGCAGCTGCAGTGAAACCCCAGGAAAGGCAGTTTGGCAGTACCAGGGTCTGTGCTACAGACCACTGGGATCATGGAATTGTACCAACAATGCCAGGATGGCATAGAGGGGGCAATTCCATGATCTTAGACATGTTACATGGCCATATTCGGAGTTACCATTGTGAAGCTACATATAGGTAGTGACCTATATGTAGTGCACGCGTGTAATGGTGTCCCCACACTCACAAAGTCCGGGGAATTGGCTGTGAAATAACGTGGATGTTATTTCACTCAGGCTGCAGTGGCAGGCCTGTGTAAGAATTGTCTGAGCTCCCTATGGGTGGCAAAAGAAATGCTGCAGCCCATAGGGATCTCCTGGAACCCCAATACCCCAATACCCTGGGTACCTCAGTACCATATACTAGGGAATTATAAGGGTGTTCCAGTAAGCCAATGTAAATTGGTAAAATTGGTCACTAGCCTGTTAGTGACAATTTGAAAGAAATGAGAGAGCATAACCACTGAGGTTCTGATTAGCAGAGCCTCAGTGAGACAGTTAGGCACTACACAGGGAACACATACATATAGGCCACAAACTTATGAGCACTGGGGTCCTGACTAGCAGGGTCCCAGTGACACATAACAAACATACTGAAAACATAGGGTTTTCACTATGAGCACTGGGCCCTGGCTAGCAGGATCCCAGTGAGACAGTGAAAACACCCTGACATACACTCACAAACAGGCCAAAAGTGGGGGTAACAAGGCTAGAAAGAGGCTACTTTCTCACAGCCCCTTAACAAAAATTCTAGATATGGCCGAGGATGCTAAAGCCTCGAGCGTTTGATATCTCCAGAGATTCTCTAAGGTTGGGTGCAACACGCTATTATTTTCCGGCGCAATGCAAACTGTGCCCTTTCAACTGAGCGTCGCCGCTCTTTCTTAATAAAGGTGGACCCTAAGCTGGGGGACCTGTCTGATTTCGAAGCGGGTGCTGTGGCTAAGGGAGGTTTATTCAGAGAACCTTTCATTAAAGAGCTAGGGAAAGTACGTGAACACATTCACATCTTTGGACAAAGCACAAACTTCTATAAAAGAGTCTTTCCCTCCTGAATTGTCCATAGGGCCGGTTGAGGCAGGGGCCGCTCAAGTACAAAACTCAGACAATGACAATTCCAAGACCAAACCCGCTTTGCCAATTTCTACCCAACAAGAGGCCGGTGTTTCCAAGGTCGGGGTGATAGAGGAGCTTCCGATCTGTCCTGTTCCGGTAAATGTTATCCCATCTTCCCTTCTAAAAGCAGGGGGCCACTTGGCGAATGCGCGGGTCTTACTAACGATCAAAGGTTTTCAGATCGAATTTTATGGCATTCCCAGACAAGACTTCCGTCCATGACCTCTTCTTTTTTCCTCTCACGATACCACTTTGGGTGCGGCATTGCTAGACAAAGGTGCTATTTCTCCTGTAATGCCGCATTCTCGGGGTTCATCAGCAATCTGATGACAAAGCCGACGGGGGTTAATGACCAGTCATCAATCTACGTGAATTCAACAAATGGTTGGTCTATGCCATTTAAAAATGGAAGGGATTCACTTTCTTCGCAAAGTCTTATGTCCTCTCGATTGGCTAGTGTGTCTCGACTTAAAGGACGCTTACCTGACTATATTTATTTTACCACAGCACAGCTGTTTTCTTCAATTCATCTGGCGAAACCAAACTTTCTAATTTATGACCCTTCCATTCGGTCTATTCTCGGTACCATGGTGCTTCACAAAGGTTCTCAAACCAGTGGTGGAACATGTAGGAGGCGGGCCTGGCTTATAGTGGGTACCTTGTGGTACTTACACCTTGTAGGAGGCTGGACTGGCTTGTAGTGAGTACCAAGGGGTACTTGCACCTTGCACCAGGCCCAGTTATCCCTTATTAGTGTATAGGGTGTCTAGCAGCTTAGGCTGATAGATAATGGTAGCTTAGCAGAGCAGCTTAGGCTGAACTAGGAGACGTGTGAAGCTACTACAGTACCACAAGTGTCACTTGCACAATATCATAAGAAAACACAATACACAGATATACTAAAAATAAAGGTACTTTATTTTTATGACAATATGCCAAAGTATCTCAGTGAGTACCCTCAGTATGAGGATAGCAATTATACACAAGTTATATGTACACAATACCAAAAATATGCAGTACAGTCTTAGAAAACAGTGCAAACAATGTATAGTTACAATAGGATGCAATGGGGACACATAGGGATAGGGGCAACACAAACCATATACTCCAAAAGTGGAATGTGAACCACGAATGGACCCCAAACCTAGGTGACCTTGTAGAGGGTCGCTGGGACTATTAGAAAATAGTGAGAGTTAGAAAAATAGCCCTCCCCAAGACCCTGAAAAGTGAGTGCAAAGTGCACTGAAGTTCCCCAAAAGACAAAGAGTTGTGATAGAGGAATAATGCAGGAAAGACACCAACCAACAATGCAACAACTGTGGATTTCCAATCTAGGGTACATGTGGAACAAGGGGACCAAGTCCAAAAGTCACAAGCAAGTCGGAGATGGGCAAATGCCCAGGAAATGCCAGCTGCGGGTGCAAAGAAGCTTCTACTGGACAGAAGAAGCTGCGGTTTCTGCAGGAACGAAAAGGTCTAGAGACTTCCCCTTTGGTGGACGGATCCCGCTCGACGTGGAAAGTCGTGCAAAAGTGTTTTCCCGCTGGAAGAACGCCAACAAGCCTTGCTAGCTGCAAATCATGCAGTTAGCATTTTCGGACGCTGCTGAGGCCCAGGAGGGACCAGGAGGTCGCAAATAGGACCAGGAGAGAGAAGGGACGTCGAGCAAGACAAGGAGCCCTCTCTGAAGCAGGTATCACCCGGAGAAGTGCCAGAAACAGGCACTACGAGGATGCGTGAAATGGTGCTCGCCGAAGTTGCACAAAGGAGTCCCACGTCGCCGGAGACCAACTTAGAAAGTCGTGCAATGCAGGTTAGCGTGCCGTGGACCCAGGCTTGGCTGTGCACAAAGGATTTCCGCCGGAAGTGCACAGGGGCCGGAGTAGCTGCAAAAGTCGCGGTTCCCAGCAATGCAGTCTAGCGAGGTGAGGCAAGGACTTACCTCCACCAAACTTGGACTGAAGAGTCACTGGACTGTGGGAGTCACTTGGACAGAGTTGCTGGATTCGAGGGACCTCGCTCGTCGTGCTGAGAGGAGACCCAAGGGACCGGTAATGCAGCTTTTTGGTGCCTGCGGTTGCAGGGGGAAGATTCCGTCGACCCACGGGAGATTTCTTCGGAGCTTCTGGTGCAGAGAGGAGGCAGACTACCCCCACAGCATGCACAAGCAGGAAAACAGTCGAGAAGGTGGCAGGATCAGCGTTACAGAGTTGCAGTAGTCGTCTTTGCTACTATGTTGCAGTTTTGCAGGCTTCCAGCGCGGTCAGCAGTCGATTCCTTGTCAGAAGGTGAAGAGAGAGATGCAGAGGAACTCTGATGAGCTCTTGCATTCATTATCTAAAGTTTCCCCAGAGACAGAGACCCTAAATAGCCAGAAAAGAGGGTTTGGCTACTTAGGAGAGAGGATAGGCTACTAACACCTGAAGGAGCCTATCAGAAGGAGTCTCTGACGTCACCTGGTGGCACTGGCCACTCAGAGCAGTCCAGTGTGCTGGCAGCACCTCTGTTTCCAAGATGGCAGAGGTCTGGAGCACACTGGAGGAGCTCTGGACACCTCCCAGGGGAGGTGCAGGTCAGGGGAGTGGTCACTCCCCTTTCCTTTGTCCAGTTTCGCGCCAGAGCAGGGGCTAAGGGGTCCCTGAACCGGTGTAGACTGGCTTATGCAGAATTGGGCACATCTGTGCCCAAGAAAGCATTTCCAGAGGCTGGGGGAGGCTACTCCTCCCCTGCCTTCACACCATTTTCCAAAGGGAGAGGGTGTAACACCCTCTCTCAGAGGAAGTCCTTTGTTCTGCCATCCTGGGACAAGCCTGGCTTGACCCCAGGGGGGCAGAAACCTGTCTGAGGGGTTGGCAGCAGCTGCAGTGAAACCCCAGGAAAGGCAGTTTGGCAGTACCAGGGTCTGTGCTACAGACCACTGGGATCATGGAATTGTACCAATAATTCCAGGATGGCATAAAGGGGGCAATTCCATCATCTTAGACATGTTACATGGCCATATTCGGAGTTACCATTGTGAAGCTACATATAGGTAGTGACCTATATGTAGTGCACGCGTGTAATGGTGTCCCCGCACTCACAAAGTTCAGGGAATTGGTTCTGAACAATGTGGGGGCACCTTGGCTAGTGCCAGGGTGCCTTCACACTAAGTAACTTTGCACCTAACCTTTACCAGGTAAAGGTTAGACATATAGGTGACTTATAAGTTACTTAAGTGCAGTGTAAAATGGCTGTGAAATAACGTGGACGTTATTTCACTCAGGCTGCAGTGGCAGGCCTGTGTAAGAATTGTCAGAGCTCCCTATGGGTGGCAAAAGAAATGCTGCAGCCCATAGGGATCTCCTGGAACCCCAATACCCTGGGTACCTCAGTACCATATACTAGGGAATTATAAGGGTGTTCCAGTAAGCCAATCTAAATTGGTAAATTGGTCACTAGCCTGTTAGTGACAATTTGGAAAGAAATGAGAGAGCATAACCACTGAGGTTCTGATTAGCAGAGCCTCAGTGAGACAGTTAGTCACTACACAGGTAACACATTCAGGCACTCTTATGAGCACTGGGGCCCTGGAGAACAGGGTCCCAGTGACACATACAACTAAAACAACATATATACAGTGAAAAATGGGGGTAACATGCCAGGCAAGATGGTACTTTCCTACACATCTTATGCAAGGTCCAGTTATCCCTTATTAGTAGAACAGAGGTGTTTCTAGCAGCTAAGGCTGTTAGAGGTAGCTATGGCAAAGCAGCTTAGGCTGAACTAGGAGACATGCAAAGCTCCTACTATACCACTTATATCATATAGCACAATATCATAAGGAATCACAATACTCAGAGTTACTAAAAATAAAGGTACTTTATTTTAGTGACAATATGCCAAAAGTATCTCAGAGGATACCCTCACTTAGGAGGTAAGTAATATACACAAATTATATGTACACAAACCCAAAAAAGGAAAGTAACAGTAAGAAAAGTAGTGCAAACAATGTAGAATCACAATAGGATGCAATAGGTAGACATAGGTCTAGGGGCAACACAAATCATATACTCCAATAGTGGAATGCGAATCACGAATGGACCCCAGACCTATCGGAGGTTGTAGAGCGTCGCTGGAACTGTAATAAAACAGTAAGGGTGTCCAATATACCCCACCCCAAGACCCTGAAAAGTAGGAGTAAAGTTACCCTACTACCCCAGAAAGACAGTATAGTCAAGATAAGGGATTCTGCAAGAACCACAACCACCAGCAAAACACTGAAGATGGATTCCTGGACCTGAGGACCTGTAAAGGAAGGGGACCAAGTCCAAGAGTCACGCAAATGTCCGGGGGAGCAGGAGCCCACTAATCCACAGATGAAGGTGCAAAACGGGTGCCTCCGGGTGGAAGAAGCCAAAGATTCTGCAACAACGGAAGGGGCCAGGAAATTCCCCTTTGGTGAGAAGATGTCCCACGGCATACTGGAGGTTGCAGCAGTGTTTCCACACAGAAATTCCACAAACAAGCCTTGCTAGCTGCAAGAGTCACGGTTGAGGATTTTGGGTGCTGCTGGGGACCAGGAAGGACCAGGATGTCGCCCCTTGGAGGAGGAAACAGAGGGGGCGCTCAGCAACTCAGAGAGCCCCAGCAGAAGCAGGCAGCACCTGCAGAAGTACCAGAATAGGCACTTAGAAGATCTGAGGACAGTGGTCGACTCAGAGTCACAAAGGAGGGTCCCACGACGTCGGAGTCCAACTCAGTGAGTTCGGCAATGCAGGACGGAGTGCTGGGGACCCAGACAAGGCTGTGCACAAATGAAGTCCAGGAAAATTGCACAGAAGCCAGAGCACCTGCAAATCACGCAGTAAACGTTTGCTGTCTGTCATTGGGAGGCAAGGACTTACCTCCACCAAATTTGGCCAGAATTGCCACTGGAATGTGGGGGACACTTGGACCCATCTCCTATGTTCCAGGGACCACGCTCGTCAGGATGAGAGGGGACCCAGAGGACCGGTGATGCAGTAGTTTGGTGCCTGCGTTGGCAGGGGGAAGATTCCGTCGACCCACAGGAGATTTCTTCTTAGCTTCCAGTGCAGGGTGAAGACAGACAGCCCTCAGAGCATGCATCACCAGCAAACACTTGAGAAAGCCGGCAGGATGAGGCGCTACAATGTTGCTGGTAGTAATCTTGCTTGTTTTTGTGGGCCTGATGAAGACTCATTTCTAGATTTGTCCCCACCCTTGTCAGAAGACTTACCATCCTTCTTCTTGCCATCTTTGTCACCCCCTGTATGAACTTTTCTGTTCACCCTTGTTCTGACCCATTTGTCTGCCTTCTTTCCCAATTCTTGGGGAGAGGTCAGATCAGAGTCCACCAAGTATTGGTGCAACAAATCAGACACACAATTATTAAGAATATGCTCTCTCAGGATCAAGTTATACAGGCTGTCATAATCAGTAACTTTACTGCCATGTAACCACCCCTCCAAGGCCTTCACTGAATGGTCAATGAAATCAACCCAGTCTTGTGAAGACTCCTTTTTGGTCTCTCTGAACTTTATCCTGTATTGTTCAGTGGTTAAGCCATAACCATCCAGGAGTGCATTCTTAAGAACATGGAAATTATTGGCATCACTTTCTTTCACAGTAAGGAGCCTATCCCTACCTTTTCCACTAAATGATAGCCATAGGATAGCAGCCCACTGCCTTTGAGGGACATCCTGTACAACACAGGCCCTCTCAAGTGCAGCAAACCACTTGTTAATGTCATCCCCCCCTTATAAGGGGGAACTATCTTGTGCAGATTTCTGGAATCATGCTCTTTTACAGGATGACTATGGGGAATACTGCTGCTGCCACCATGGGTATCTAAACCCAACTTCTGTCTTTCTTTCTCTAGTTCAAAAGACTGTCTATCCAAATCCAGCTGTTGCTTTTTAAGCTTCAGTCTGGTTTGTTCCACTCTCAACTTGTTGAGTTCCCTTTCTAACATTCTGTCATCAGGGTTGGTGGGAGGGACATTCTTAGACACAGAAGAATGAACAGAAGGAGACCTGTCCCTTACAGAAGCCACCCTAACAGCTTGGCTAACAGAAACATCACTTCCACTGTGGTGTGAATAAATGCTCTTGCTATGATGTGAGACAACATTATTTGTATGGTGTGGCTCTTCATCATTACCAACTATGCTAGACTGTCTAGTAATGGGCAGGCTAGGAACTTTCTTTCCTGAATCTTTTCCTGGGGGAGTCCCTGGATCAGATTGGGAACCATTTGCTACTTTTTCAACAGATGTGGCCCCTATGGCCTTATCTTGTTCTCTAAGCATATTAAGCAATAATTCCAAGGAAGGATTCTTCCCTACACTCAAACCTCTCTCTACACAGAGACTCCTTGCTCCTTTCCAGCTAAGGTGGTCATATGCAAGTTTGGACAGATCAACATTTTGGCCTGTGCCAGAAATTTTTAGAGAGAGTTAAAGTGATAGAAAAAGAGAAAAAAGTTTTCAGAACTTTTTAGAAAGACGGAAAAAAACTTTTTAAACTTTTAAGAACTTTTTGAAAGTTTAGAAGTACTTTTCAGCACTTAGAAAAGAGTGAAAAGAGGAAATACAAAACTTTTTAGCACTGTGTACACACACTGAACTTGTTTTGTATATTTTTCTCTTATGAAAAGTACAATGACAAGAGTGGTAAGTAGTCTCAAAGCACTTATCCCACCGCTGCACAACCAATGTAGGAGGCTGGACTGGCTTGTAGTGAGTACCAAGGGGTACTTACACCTTGCACCAGGCCCAGGTATCCCTTATTAGTGTATAGGGTGTCTAGCAGCTTACGCTGATAGATAATGGTTGCTTAGCAGAGCAGCTTAGGCTGAACTAGGAGACGAGTGAAGCTCCTACAGTACCACTAGTGTCACTTGCACAATATCATAAGAAAACACAATACACAGATATACTAAAAATAAAGGTACTTTATTTTTATGACACTATGCCAAAGTATCTCAGTGAGTACCCTCAGTATGAGGATAGCAATTATACACAAGTTATATGTACACAATACCAAAAATATGCAGTATAGTCTTAGAAAACAGTGCAAACAATGTATAGTTACAATAGGATGCAATGGGGACACATAGGGATAGGGGCAACACAAACCATATACTCCAAAAGTGGAATGTGAACCACGAATGGACCCCAAACCTATGTGACCTTGTAGAGGGTCGCTGGGACTATTAGAAAATAGTGAGAGTTAGAAAAATAGCCCTCCCCAAGACCCTGAAAAGTGAGTGCAAAGTGCACTGAAGTTCCCCAAAAGACAAAGAAGTCGTGATAGAGGAATAATGCAGGAAAGACACAAACCAACAATGCAACAACTGTGGATTTCCAATCTAGGGTACCTTTGGAACAAGGGGACCAAGTCCAAAAGTCACAAGCAAGTCGGAGATGGGCAGATGCCCAGGAAATGCCAGCTGTGGGTGCAAAGAAGCTTCTACTGGACAGAAGAAGCTGAGGTTTCTGCAGGAACGAAAAGGGCTAGAGACTTCCCCTTTGGTGAACCGATCCATCTCGCCGTGGAGCGTCGTGCAGAAGTGTTTTCCCGCCGAAATAACGCCAAAAAGCCTTGCTA
Organism: Pleurodeles waltl; assembly: GCF_031143425.1. Taxonomy (NCBI): domain Eukaryota; kingdom Metazoa; phylum Chordata; class Amphibia; order Caudata; family Salamandridae; genus Pleurodeles; species Pleurodeles waltl. The sequence continues at coordinate 1,545,544,401 of NC_090447.1, forward strand.
GCTGCAAATCGTGCGGTTAGCGTTTTTGGACGCTGCTGCGGCCCAGGAGGGACCAGGAGGTCGCAAATTGGACCAGGAGAGAGAGGGGACGTCGAGCAAAACAAGGAGCCCTCTCAGCAGCAGGTAGCACCCTGAGAAGTGCCAGAAACAGGCACTATGAGGATGCGTGAAACGGTGCTCGCCGAAGTTGCACAAAGGAGTCCCACGTTGCCGGAGACCAACTTAGAAAGTCGTGCAATGCAGGTTAGAGTGCCGTGGACCCAGGCTTGGCTGTGCACAAAGGATTTCCGCCGGAAGTGCACGGAAACCGGAGTACTTGCAAAAGACGCGGTTTCCAACAATGCAGACTGGCGTGGGGAGGCAAGGACTTACCTCCACCAAACTTGGACTGAAGAGTCACTGGACTGTGGGAGTCACTTGGAAAGAGTTGCGGGATTCAAGGGACCACGCTCGTCGTGCTGAGAGGAGACCCAAGGGACCAGTAATGCAGCTTTTTGGTGCCTGCGGTTGCAGGGGGAAGATTCCGTCGACCCACGGGAGATTTCTTCGGAGCTTCTAGTGCAGAGAGGAGGCAGACTACCCCCACAGCATGCACCACCAGGAAAACAGTCGAGAAGGCGGCAGGATCAGCGTTACAGAGTTGCAGTAGTCGTCTTTGCTACTATGTTGCAGTTTTGCAGGCTTCCAGCGCGGTCAGCAGTCGATTCCTTGGCAGGAGGTGAAGAGAGAGATGCAGAGGAACTCTGATGAGCTCTTGCATTCGTTATCTAAAGTTTCCCCAGAGACAGAGACCCTAAATAGCCAGGAAAGAGGGTTTGGCTACTTAGGAGAGAGGATAGGCTACTAACACCTGAAGGAGCCTATCAGAAGGAGTCTCTGACGTCACCTGGTGGCACTGGCCACTCAGAGCAGTCCAGTGTGCTGGCAGCACCTCTGTTTCCAAGATGGCAGAGGTCTGGAGCACACTGGAGGAGCTCTGGACACCTCCCAGGGGAGGTGCAGGTCAGGGGAGTGGTCACTCCCCTTTCCTTTGTCCAGTTTCGCGCCAGAGCAGGGGCTAAGGGGTCCCGGAACCGGTGTAGACTGGCTTATGCAGAATTGGGCACATCTGTGCCCAAGAAAGCATTTCCAGAGGCTGGGGGAGGCTGCTCCTCCCCTGCCTTCACACCATTTTCCAAAGGGAGAGGGTGTAACACCCTCTCTCAGAGGAAGTCCTTTGTTCTGCCATCCTGGGACAAGCCTGGCTTGACCCCAGGGGGGCAGAAACCTGTCTGAGGGGTTGGCAGCAGCAGCAGCTGCAGTGAAACCCCAGAAAAGGCAGTTTGGCAGTACCAGGGTCTGTGCTACAGACCACTGGGATCATGGAATTGTGCCAACAATGCCAGGATGGCATAGAGGGGGCAATTCCATGATCTTAGACATGTTACATGGCCATATTCGGAGTTACCATTGTGAAGCTACATATAGGTAGTGACCTATATGTAGTGCACGCGTGTAATGGTGTCCCCGCACTCCCAAAGCTCAGGGAATTGGCCCTGAACAATGTGGGGGCACCTTGGCTAGTGCCAGGGTGCCCTCACACTTAGTAACTTTGCACCTAACCTTTACCAGGTAAAGGTTAGACATATAGGTGACTTATAAGTTACTTAAGTGCAGTGTAAAATGGCTGTGAAATAACGTGGACGTTATTTCACTCAGGCTGCAGTGGCAGGCCTGTGTAAGAATTGTCAGAGCTCCCTATGGGTGGCAAAAGAAATGCTGCAGCCCATAGGAATCTCCTGGAACCCCAATACCCTGGGTACCTAGGTACCATATACTAGGGAATTATAAGGGTGTTTCAGTGTGCCAATGGGAATTGGTAAAATTAGTCACTAGCCTGCAGTGACAATTTTAAAAGCAGAGAGAGACTAAACATTGAGGTTCTGGTTAGCAGAGCCTCAGTGACACAGTTAGGCACCACACAGGGAACACATATAGGGCACACTTTATGAGCACTAGATGTCTGGCTAGCAGGATCCCAGTGACACAGGCAGAAACAAACAGATGAGTAAAAATGGGAGTAACATGCCAGGCAAGATGGTACTTTCCTACACAACCCCCCCAAATGAAGGACAATAAGGCTAACCTTGCCAAGATGAGTCTTCTTGTCTAAGTGGAAATATCTGGAGAGTCCATCTGCATTGGAGTGATTACTCCCAGGTCTATGTTCCACTGTATAGTCCATTCCCTGTAGGGATATGGACCCCCTCAACAATTTAGGGTTTTCACCTTTCATTTGTTTTAGCCAAAGTAGAGGTTTGTGGCCTGTCTGAACAATAAAGTGAGTACCAAACTGATATGGTCTCAACTTCTTCAGTGCCCAGACCACGGCTAAGGCCTCCCTCTCTATGGCAGGCCAACGCTTTTCTCTAGGGGTCAACCTTCTGCTGATAAAAGCAACTGGTTGATCCTGGCCTTCTGAATTCAGCTGTGATAGCGCTGCCCCTACCCCTAATTCAGAAGCCTCAGTTTGAACTATGAATTTCTTGGAGTAGCATGGGCTTTTTAGGACAGGTGCAGAGCACATGGCCTGTTTGAGCTCCTCCTTAGGAATTTTCTTGCTGGTGAGATCATTAAGAGGGGCTGCTATGGAGCCATAATTCTTGATGAATCCCCTATAGTACCCTGTGAGGCCTAAGAAGGCTCTCACCTGGGTTTGAGTTGTGGGGGGGGAGTCCAATCCACATTAGTTTGGATTTTCCCCTCAAGTGGTGCAATCTGTTCTCCACCTACCAGGTGGCCCAGATAAACCACTTTCCCCTGCCCTATCTGGCATTTGGATGCCTTGATAGTGAGGCCTGCCTTTTGCAGGGCCTCCAGAACTTTCCACAGGTGGACCAGGTGATCATCCCAGGTGAATCTAAAGACAGCTATATCATCCAGATATGCTACACTAAAAGCTTCCAACCCTTGCAGGACAGTGTTCACCAACCTTTGAAAAGCGGCAGGTGCATTTTTCACACCAAAGGGCATTACTGTAAATTGGTAGGGCCCTCCTATGGTTTAAAATGCAGTCTTGGCTTTTGCATCTTCTGATAACCTAATCTGCCAATACCCTGCAGTTAGATCAAAAGTGCTTATATACTTGGCAGAAGTCAGTGTATCTATTAGCTCATCTGCCCTGGGTATAGGGTGAGCATCTGTTTTTGTTACTTGATTGAGCCCTCTGTAATCTACACAAAACCGCATTTCTCTCCTTCCATCTTTACCATGAGGTTTTGGGACAAGCACCACTGGGCTAGCAAGGGGACTTTCTGAAGGCTCAACCACTCCTAAGTCCAGCATTTTCTGCACCTCTTGTTTAATGCAGTCCCTGACATGGTCAGGCTGCCTATATATCTTACTTTTGACAGATAAACTGTCTCCAGTATCGATACTGTGTTCACACCAAGTAGTGGTACCTGGTATCAGTGAAAAGAGTTCAGAAAACTGACCTAGGAGATTAATACAGTTGTCTTTCTGTTCTGCAGTAAGACAATCTGCTAAGACCACTCCATCCATTAAGCCATCTGCTTCAGTGGTGGAGAAGAGATCAGGGAGAGGGTCACTTTCTTCTTCATGTCCCTCATCAGTTGCCATGAGCAGGGTGAGATCAGCCCTGTCATAGTAGGGTTTTAGGCGATTGACATGGAGCACCCTAAGGGGACTCCTGGCAGTGCCCAGGTCTATTAAGTAGGTAACCTCGCCCTTCTTTTTAACAATTAGATGGGGTCCACTCCATTTGTCCTGGAGTGCTCTTGGGGCCACAGGCTCCACTACCCAAACCTTCTGTCCTGGGTGGTACTGGGTCAGGACACCCTTCTGGTCATGCCATTGCTTTTGCAGCTCCTAGCTGGCCTGAAGGTTTTTACTGGCCGTTTTCATGTTCTCAGCCATTCTGGATCTTAGGCCAAGTACATAATCCACTATGTCTTGTTTTGGAGCTTTTAAAGGTTGTTCCCAACCCTCCTTCACAAGAGCAAGTGGGCCTCTTACAAGGTGCCCAGAGAGGAGTTCAAAGGGGATGAAGCCCACTCCTTTCTGGGGTACCTCCCTGTAGGCAAAAAGGAGGCAATGTAACAGGACATCCCATCTCCTTCTGAGTTTTTCAGGGAGTCCTATTATCATACCTTAGAGAGTTTTATTAAACCTCTCAACCAGACCATTAGTTTGTGGGTGATAAGGAGTAGTGAACTTGTACGTTACACCACACTCCTTCCACATTGCTTTCAGGTGTGCAGACATGAAGTTACTTCCTGTGTCTGACACCACTTCCTTAGGAAAGCGCACCCTGGAAAAGATTCCTAGGAGGGCCTTTGCACACTGCAGGTGCTGTAGTGGTCCTTAAGGGAATAGCTTCAGGATACCTAGTGGCATGGTCTACTACCAGCAGGATAAATCTATTGTCTGAAGCTGTTGGAGGGTCAAGGGGGCCAACTATGTCAACCCCTACCCTTTCAAAGGGCACCACAACCACAGGAAGTGGAATTAAGGGGGCCTTTGGAGTGCCACCCATCTTGCCACTGGCTTGGCAGGTCACACAAGAGCGGCAAACCTCTTTAGTGTCCTCTGACATGTGGGGCCAGTGAAACAATGGAACAAGTCTGTCCCAAGTTTTGTTCTGGCCCAAATGCCCAGCCAAAGGAATGTTATGTGCTAGGGTAAGAAGAAACTCTCTGTACTGCAGGGGAATTACCAATCTCCTGGCAGCTCCAGGTTTTGTGTCCCCTGACTCTGTGTATAAGAGGTTGTCTTCCCAATACACCTTATGACTATCGCTGACAGCCCTATTCTACTGTTTGACAGCTTGCTGTCTTAAACCCTCTAGTGTGGGACAGGTCTGCTGTGCCACACTCAGCTCTTCCCTGGCAGGCCCCACTGCACCCAAAAGCTCAGCAGTGTCTGCTGCCAGCTCCTCTGGTGTAGGTTCTGCACAGGGAGGGGATTCCTCTTCCTCAAATGGGGAATCATCTGTAGAGGGAGAGATAGTGGGCAGGGATTTAGCCTTTCTAACCCTAGTTTTTGGGAACACTTGTTCCATTGTTCCAGGATCCAAGTTTCCCTGTCCTTTTTGCTTTTTTGACCTGAGCCCTGGTTAAAGCAAAAATATACCCAGGAATGCCCAGCATTGCTGCATGAGCCCCCAACTACAGTTCAGCCGAAGCTGATGTCTCCAAATCATTGCCAAGTAAGCAATCTACCGGTAATTCAGTGGCTACCACAATTTTCTTTGGACCAGTAACACCCCCAGTTGAGATTCACAACAGCCATGGGGTGGCTAAGTGTGATGTTATGAGCATCAGTCACTTGGTACTACTAAAGTCAATGCCACCATCAGAGACTAAAACAGCCTCTGTGGTCTCCCTAACAAGACCAACCCCAACTACACTGCCAATAGTGAGCCCAACTACACCCTTGGTTTGGCTATTTGTAGTAGACTTCTCACCACCACTGCTATTTCCAGGGGCACTAGAGGTTGCAGTTGGGGTTGTGGTGGTGGGACGTTTGGTGTTTTTCTTTGGACAGGTGGCATCACCTGTCCAATGGCCTTTTAATTTACCTAAATAACACCAAGGCTTTTTCTGATTGTTTGAAGAGGATTTGGACCCACCACCCCCAGAGGATTTTTGTGGGCCTGATGAAGACTCAGAATGTTTTTTATCTTTGTCCCCACCCTTGTCAGAAGACTTACCATCCTTCTTCATGCCATCCATGTCACCCCCTGTATGAACTTTTCTGTTCACCCTTGTTCTGATCCATTTGTCTGCCTTCTTTCCCAATTCTTGGGGAAAAGTCGGATCTGAGTCTACCAGGTACTTGTGCAATAAATCAGACACACAATTGTTAAGAATATGCTCTCTCAGGATCAGATTATACAGTCTTTCAAAGTCAGATCCTTTACTGCCATGCAACCAACCCTCCAAGGCCTTCACTAAACAGTCTTGAGAAGACTCTTTTCTGGTGTCTCTGAACTTAATCCTGTATTGTTCAGTGGTTAAGCCAAATCCATCCAAGAGTGCATCCTTCAAAACTGCAACATTGTTAGCATCACTTTCTCTAACAATAAGGAGCCTATCCCTACCCTTTCCAGAGAAAGGTAGCCACAATACAGCAGCCCACTGCCTTTGAGGGACCCCTTGTACCATACAGGCCCTCTCAAGTGCAGCAAACCACTTGTTGATGTCACCCCCCTCTTGGAAGGGGGGACTATCTTGTGCAGATTCCTGGAATCATGCTCCCTAACAGGATTACCATCAGGAATACTGCTGTTGCCACCATGGAGTCCTAACCCCAACCTCTGTCGCTCCTTCTCAATGTCTAGGGATTCCATATCAAAGGCCAGCTGTTGCTGTTTAAGCTTCAGTCTGGTCTCTTCAACTCTCAACTTTTTGAGTTCTCTTTCTAACATGTTGTCTTCCGGGTGGGTGGGTTGGGAATGCTTGGACACAGAAGACAAGTTTGAAACAACAGAGGGGGATCTCTCCCTAACTGACTGGACCCTAGCAACTTGGCCTCTAGGAATAAAGACGTCCCTACTGTGATGGGAACCTCCATTACTACCAACATTACTAGGTGTTCTGCTAGGGGGAAGATCTGGTTCAGAACCCTCCCCACCTCCCCCAAGGAGATCTCATGAGTCAGAATGGGAACCTTCTATTAACCTCTCATTTGATGTGCCTGCTTGGGACTCATCATTCACAATAAGCATTTTATATAGAAACTCTTTTGTAGGGTTCTTTCCTATCACTAAACCTCTATCTAAGCAGAGACTCCTTAGGCTCTTGTAACTTAAATTGTCAGAAGTAGTATTGACCATTTTAAGAGTAGAGTCTTCTACAGACATGATAGTAAAAGGGTTAGAAATAGTGAGAAGGAAGAAAAAGTTTCAGAACTTTTTAAAGAACAGAGAAAAAAACTTTTTCTAACTTTTTGGAAACTTTTAGAAGTTTTGACAAACTTTTCAGAACTTTGTAAAAAGTTTTAAGAGAAGAAAAGCAAAACTTTTTGGTTAGGTGTACATACACTGAACTGTTTTGTATATTATTCTCTTATGCAAAGTACACAATGACAAAGTGGTAAGTAGTTACAATTAGTTATCCCACCGCTGCACAACCAATGTAGGAGGCTGGCCTGGCTTGTAGTGGGTACCAGACATACTTACACCTTGTGCAAGGTCCAGTTATTCCTTATTAGTGCAGAAGAGGTGTTTCTAGCAGCTTAGGCTGATAGGAGGTAGCTATGGCAAAGCAGCTAAGGCTGAACTAGGAGACATGTAAAGCTCCTACTATACCACTGGTGTCATATGCACAATATAATATGAAAACACAATACACAGAAGTACTAAAAATGAAGGTACTTTATTTTTATGACAATATGCCAAAAGTATCTCAGTGAGTATACACAAGATATTTGTACACAAACCAAAATTATGCAGGTAATAGCAAGAAAAGTTTTGCAAGCAGTGTAAAATTACAGTGGATTGCAATAGGAGCACATAGGTATAGGGGCAACGCAAACCATATACTCCAAAAGTGGAATGCAAACCACGAATGGACCCCAAACCTATGTGAGCTTGTAGAGGGTCGCTGGGACTGTAAGAAAACAGTGAGGGTTAGAAAAATACCCCACCCCAAGACCCTGAAAGGTAGGTGTAAAGTGCACCTACTACCCCCAGAGAGAACAGAAGTCGTGAAAGGGGGATTCTGCAGGAAGAACAAACACAAGCAATGCAACAACAGTGGATTTCCGGACCTGAGAACCTGTAAGACAAGGGGGCCAAGTCCAATAGTCACAACAGTGTCGAGAGTGGGCAGGAGCCCAGGAAATGCCAGCTGAGAGTGCAAGGAAGCTGCCCTCTGTTGGAGTTTCTGCAAGAAAGAAGAGAGCTAGGGACTTTTCCTTTGGAAGACTGATGTCACACGTGGCGATGAAGCTTGCAGAGGTGTTCCCACGCAGAAAGACCGCCAACAAGCCTTGCTAGCTGCAAGGGTTGCAGTAGAGGTTTTTGGGTGCTGCTGTGGCCCAGGAGGGACCAGGATATCGCCACTTGGAGGACAAGACAGAGGGGGTGCCCAGCAAGTCAGGGAGCCCTCAGAGAAGCAGGCAGCACCCGCAGAAGTACCTGAACAGGCACATGGAACAAAAGTGAACCGGAGTCCACCCAAAGTCACAAAAGGGAGTCCCACGACGCCGGAGGAAAACTCAGAAGGTTGTGCACTGCAGGAAGGAGTGTCGGGGACCCAGGCTTGGCTGTGCACGAAGGAAATCCTGGAAGAGTGCACAGGAGCCGGAGGAGCTACAAATCACGCGGTACCCAGCAATGCAGTCTACTGTGGGGAGGCACGGACGTACCTCCACCAAACTTGGACTGAAGAGTCACTGGAACATCGGAGTCACTTGGACAGAGTTGCTGAGTTCCAGGGACCACGCTCGTCGTGCTGAGAGGGGACCCAGAGGACCAGTGATGCAGTCTTTTGGTGCCTGCGTTTGCAGGGGGAAGATTCCGTCAACCCATGGGAGATTTCTTCAGAGCTCCTGGTGCAGGGAGGTGGCAGGTTACCCCCAGAGCTGCACCTCCTGGAAACAGTCTAGAAAGCCAGCAGGATGAAGTGATACAAGGTTGCTAGTAGTCGTCTTGCTACTTTGTTGCTGTTTTGCAGGCGTCCTGAGCAGTCAGCGGTCGATCCTTTGGTAGAAGGTGAAGAGGGAGATGCAGAGGAACTCTGGTGAGCTCTTGCATTCGGTATCTGAAGAATTCCCCAAAGCAGAGACCCTAAATAGCCAGAAAAGGAGGTTTGGCTACCAAGGAAGGAGGATTGGCTACCAAGAGAGGTAAGAGCCTATCAGAAGGAGCCTCTGACGTCACCTGATGGCACTGGCCACTCAGAGCAGTCCAGTGTGTGCCCAACACCTCTGTTTCCAAGATGGCAGAGGTCTGGGACACACTGGAGAAGCTCTGGGCACCTCCCCTGGGAGGTGCAGGTCAGGGGAGTGGTCACTCCCCTTTCCTTTGTCCAGTTTTGCGTCAGAGCAGGTCTGGAGGATCCCTAAACTGGTGTAGACTGGCTTATGCAGAGATGGGCACCATCTGTGCCCATCAAAGCATTTCCAGAGGCTGGGGGAGGCTACTCCTCCCCAGCCTTCTGTAGGAAAGTACCATCTTGCCTGGCATGTTACCCCCATTTTTCACTGTATATATGTTGTTTTAGTTGTATGTGTCACTGGGACCCTGGTAACCCAGGGCCCCAGTGCTCATAAGTGTGCCTGAATGTGTTACCTGTGTAGTGACTAACTGTCTCACTGAGGCTCTGCTAATCAGAACCTCAGTGGTTATGCTCTCTCATTTCTTTCCAAATTGTCACTAACAGGCTAGTGACCATTTTTACCAATTTACATTGGCTTACTGGAACACCCTTATAATTCCCTAGTATATGGTACTGAGGTACCCAGGGTATTGGGGTTCCAGGAGATCCCTATGGGCTGCAGCATTTCTTTTGCCACCCATAGGGAGCTCTGACAATTCTTACACAGGCCTGCCACTGCAGCCTGAGTGAAATAACGTCCACGTTATTTCACAGCCATTTTACACTGCACTTAAGTAACTTATAAGTCACCTATATGTCTAACCTTTACCTGGTAAAGGTTAGGTGCAAAGTTACTTAGTGTGTGGGCACCCTGGCACTAGCCAAGGTGCCCCCACATTGTTCAGAGCCAATTCCCTGAACTTTGTGAGTGCGGGGACACCATTACACGCATGCACTACATATAGGTCACTACCTATATGTAGCTTCACAATGGTAAGCAGCAGTATTCCCCATAGTCATCCTGCAAAAGAGCATGATTCCAGGAATCTGCACAAGATAGTTCCCCCTTATAAGGAGGGGGATGACATTAACAAGTGGTTTGCTGCACTTGAGAGGGCCTGTGTTGTACAGGATGTCCCTCAAAGGCAGTGGGCTGCTATCCTATGGCTATCATTTAGTGGAAAAGGTAGGGATAGGCTCCTTACTGTGAAAGAAAATGATGCTAATAATTTCCAAGTTCTTAAGAATGCACTCCTGGATGGTTATGGCTTAACCACTGAACAGTACAGGATAAAGTTCAGAGAGACCAAAAAGGAGTCTTCACAAGACTGGGTTGATTTCATTGACCATTCAGTGAAGGCCTTGGAGGGGTGGTTACATGGCAGTAAAGTTACTGATTATGACAGCCTGTATAACTTAATCCTGAGAGAGCATATTCTTAATAAGTGTGTGTCTGATTTGTTGCACCAGTACTTGGTGGACTCTGATCTGACCTCTCCCCAAGAATTGGGAAAGAAGGCAGACAAATGGGTCAGAACAAGGGTGAACAGAAAAGTTCATACAGGGGGTGACAAAGATGGCAACAAAAAGAAGGATGGTAAGTCTTCAGACAAGGGTGGGGACAAATCTAAAAATGAGTCTTCATCAGGCCCACAAAAACACTCTGGTGGGGGTGGTGGGTCCAAATCCTCTTTTAATCAGAACAAGGAAAAGAAACCCTGGTGCTATTTATGTAAAATAAAAGGCCATTGGACAACAGATCCCAGTTGTCCAAAGAAAGGCACCACTGCTCCTACCACTACAACCCCTACTGCTACACCTAGTGTCCCTACTAATAGCAGTGGTGGTGGGAGCAAACCTACTAATAGCCAATCCAAGGGAGTAGCTGGGCTCACTATTGGTAACTTAGTTGGGGTTGGTCTGATTAGGGAGACCACAGAGGCTACTTTAGTCTCTGAAGGGGCTATTGATTTAGCCACTTTCGTTGCTTGCCCCCATAACTTGGAGAAGTACAAGCAACTACCCCTAATAAATGGTGTTGAGGTCCAGGCCTACAGGGACACAGGTGCCAGTGTCACAATGGTGATTGAGAAACTGGTACACCCTGAACAACACATACTTGGACACCAGTACCAAGTAACCGATGCTCACAACATAACACAAAGCCACCCCATGGCTGTTGTAAATCTCAACTGGGGGGGGGTAACTGGTCCAAAGAAAGTTGTGGTAGCTTCAGAATTACCTGTAGACTGTATATTAGGGAATGATTTGGAGACATCAGCTTGGTCAGATGTGGAGTTGGAGGCCCATGCAGCAATGCTGGGCATTCCAGGGCATATTTTTGCTTTGACAAGGGCTCAGGCCAAAAAGCAAAAAGGACAGGGAAGCTTAGATCCTGGAACAATGGACCAAGTGCTCCCTAAAGCTAGGGCTAGTAGAAGCAAACCACTTCCTACTATCCCTCCCTCTACAGTGGATTCTACTTCTGAGGAAGAAGAATTCCCTCCCTGTGCAGAACCTACACCAGAGGAGCTGGAAGCAGACACTGCTGAGCTTTTGGGTGAAGGGGGGCCTGCCAGAGAGGAGCTGAGTGTGGCACAGCAAACCTGTCCCACATTAGAGGGTCTCAGACAGCAAGCTGTCAAACAGGCTAATGGGGATGTCAGTGACTCTCACAGAGTTTACTGGGAGGACAACCTCTTGTACACTGAGCATAGGGATCCTAAACCTGGAGCTGCCAGGAGATTAGTGATTCCTCAGGAGTACAGAAAGTTCCTCCTAACACTGGCACATGACATTCCCCTAGCTGGACACCTGGGTCAAATGAAAACTTGGGACAGATTGGTTCCATTGTTTCATTGGCCTAGGATGTCTGAGGACACAAAGGAATTTTGTAAGTCCTGTGAAACCTGTCAAGCCAGTGGCAAGACAGGTGGCACCCCAAAGGCACCCCTTATTCCACTGCCTGTGGTTGGGGTTCCCTTTGAAAGGGTAGGGGTTGACATAGTTGGCCCCCTTGACCCTCCTACTGCTTCAGGCAATAGGTTTATCTTGGTGGTAGTGGACCATGCCACAAGATATCCTGAAGCTATTCCTTTAAGGACCACTACAGCACCTGCAGTGGCAAAGGCCCTCCTGGGAATTTTTTCCAGGGTGGGCTTCCCAAAGGCAGTGGTATCAGACAGGGGAAGCAATTTCATGTCTGCATACTTAAAGGCCATGTGGAAGGAGTGTGGTGTAACGTACAAGTTCACAACATCCTATCATCCACAAACAAATGGACTGGTGGAGAGATTCAATAAAACTCTCAAAGGCATGATTATGGGTCTCCCTGAAAAACTCCGCAGGAGATGGGATATCCTTCTACCATGCCTCCTTTTTGCCTACAGGGAGGTACCCCAGAAAGGAGTGGGCTTCAGCCCCTTTGAACTTCTTTTTGGACACCCTGTTAGGGGTCCACTCACACTTGTAAAGGAGGGTTGGGAACAACCTTTAAAAGCTCCTAAGCAGGATATTGTGGATTATGTACTTGGCCTCAGATCAAGGATGGCTGAGTACATGAAAAAGGCCAGTAAAAACCTTCAGGCCAGCCAAGAGCTCCAGAAGCAATGGCATGATCAGAAGGCTGTTTTGGTTCAGTACCAACCAGGGCAGAAAGTGTGGGTCTTGGAGCCTGTGGCCCCAAGAGCACTCCAAGATAAATGGAGTGGTCCCCACACAATTGTTGAAAAGAAGGGAGAAGTCACCTATTTAGTTGACTTAGGCACTGCCAGGAGTCCCCTTAGGGTGCTCCATGTCAACCGCCTGAAACCCTACTATGACAGGGCTGATCTCACCCTGCTCATGGCAACTGATGAGGGACAGGAAGAAGACAGTGATCCTCTACCTGATCTCTTCTCTTCCACAGAACAAGATGCTCTTGTGGAAGGTGTAGTTTTGGCTAATTGTCTTACTGCTGAGCAGAAAGATAATTGCATAAATCTCCTAGATCAATTCTCTGAACTCTTCTCTACTGTGCCAGGTATCACTTCTTGGTGTGAGCACACTATAGATACTGGAGACAGTTTACCTGTCAAAAGTAAGATCTATAGGCAGCCTGACCATGTCAGGGACTGCATAAAGCAAGAGGTCCAGAAAATGTTAGAACTAGGAGTGGTTGAGCACTCTGACAGTCCATGGGCTTCTCCTGTGGTACTGGTACCAAAACCCCATTCCAAAGATGGAAAGAAGGAAATGCGGTTTTGTGTAGACTATAGAGGTCTCAACTTGGTAACCAAAACGGATGCTCACCCTATACCCAGGGCAGATGAGCTCATAGATACACTGGCATCTGCCAAGTATCTAAGCACTTTTGATTTCACTGCAGGGTATTGGCAGATCAAATTGTCAGAAGATGCTAAACCTAAGACTGCATTTTCTACCATTGGAGGACATTACCAGTTTACTGTAATGCCTTTTGGTTTGAAAAATGCACCTGACACTTTTCAGAGGTTGGTGAACACAGTCCTGCAAGGGCTGGAAGCTTTCAGTGCAGCATATTTGGACGATATAGCTGTCTTTAGCTCCAGCTGGGATGATCACCTGGTCCACCTATGGAAAGTTTTGGAGGCCCTGCAAAAGGCAGGCCTCACTATCAAGGCTTCAAAGTGCCAGATAGGGCAGGGTAAGGTGGTTTATCTGGGACACCTTGTTGGTGGGGAACAGATTGCACCACTTCAGGGGGAAATCCAAACTATTATTGATTGGGTTCCCCCTACCACTCAGACTCAGGTGAGAGCCTTCCTAGGCCTCACTGGGTATTACAGGAGGTTCATTAAGAACTATGGCTCCATTGCAGCCCCTCTTAATGACCTCACATCCAAGAAAATGCCTAAAAAGGTATTATGGACAGCAAACTGTCAGAAAGCTTTTGAGGAGCTGAAGCAGGCCATTTGCTCTGCACCTGTCCTGAAAAGCCCTTGTTACTCTAAAAAAATTCTATGTCCAAACTGATGCATCTGAATTAGGAGTAGGGGCAGTCCTATCACAACTTAATTCTGAGGGCCAGGATCAACCTGTTGCTTTTATTAGTAGGAGGTTGACCCCTAGAGAAAAGCGTTGGTCTGCCATTGAGAGGGAGGCCTTTGCTGTGGTCTGGGCTCTGAAGAAGTTGAGGCCATACCTGTTTGGCACTCACTTCATTGTTCAGAGAGACCACAAACCTCTACTTTGGCTAAAACAAATGAAAGGTGAAAATCCTAAATTGTTGAGGTGGTCCATATCCCTACAGGGAATGGACTATACAGTGGAACATAGACCTGGGAGTAGCCACTCCAATGCAGATGGACTCTCCAGATATTTCCACTTAGACAATGAAGACTCATCAGGTCATGGCTAGTCGTATTGTCCTTCGTTTGGGGGGGGGGTTGTGTAGGAAAGTACCATCTTGCCTGGCATGTTACCCCCATTTTTCACTGTATATATGTTGTTTTAGTTGTATGTGTCACTGGGACCCTGGTAACCCAGGGCCCCAGTGCTCATAAGTGTGCCTGAATGTGTTACCTGTGTAGTGACTAACTGTCTCACTGAGGCTCTGCTAATCAGAACCTCAGTGGTTATGCTCTCTCATTTCTTTCCAAATTGTCACTAACAGGCTAGTGACCATTTTTACCAATTTACATTGGCTTACTGGAACACCCTTATAATTCCCTAGTATATGGTACTGAGGTACCCAGGGTATTGGGGTTCCAGGAGATCCCTATGGGCTGCAGCATTTCTTTTGCCACCCATAGGGAGCTCTGACAATTCTTACACAGGCCTGCCACTGCAGCCTGAGTGAAATAACGTCCACGTTATTTCACAGCCATTTTACACTGCACTTAAGTAACTTATAAGTCACCTATATGTCTAACCTTTACCTGGTAAAGGTTAGGTGCAAAGTTACTTAGTGTGTGGGCACCCTGGCACTAGCCAAGGTGCCCCCACATTGTTCAGAGCCAATTCCCTGAACTTTGTGAGTGCGGGGACACCATTACACGCGTGCACTACATATAGGTCACTACCTATTTGTAGCTTCACAATGGTAACTCCGAAAATGGCCATGTAACATGTCTATGATCATGGAATTGCCCCCTCTATGCCATCCTGGCATAGTTGGCACAATCCCATGATCCCAGTGGTCTGTAGCACAGACCCTGGTACTGCCAAACTGCCCTTCCTGGGGTTTCACTGCAGCTGCTGCTGCTGCCAACCCCTCAGACAGGCATCTGCCCTCCTGGGGTCCAGCCAGGCCTGGCCCAGGATGGCAGAACAAAGAACTTCCTCTGAGAGAGGGTGTGACACCCTCTCCCTTTGGAAAATGGTGTGAAGGCAGGGGAAGAGTAGCCTCCCCCAGCCTCTGGAAATGCTTTGTTGGGCACAGATGTGCCCAATTCTGCATAAGCCAGTCTACACCGGTTCAGGGACCCCTTAGCCCCTGCTCTGGCGCGAAACTGGACAAAGGAAAGGGGAGTGACCACTCCCCTGACCTGCACCTCCCCTGGGAGGTGTCCAGAGCTCCTCCAGTGTGTTCCAGACCTCTGCCATCTTGGAAACAGAGGTGCTGCTGGCACACTGGACTGCTCTGAGTGGCCAGTGCCACCAGGTGACGTCAGAGACTCCTTCTGATAGGCTCCTTCAGGTGTTAGTAGCCTATCCTCTCTCCTAGGTAGCCAAACCCTCTTTTCTGGCTATTTAGGGTCTCTGTCTCTGGGGAAACTTCAGATAACGAATGCAAGAGCTCATCCGAGTTCCTCTGCATCTCTCTCTTCACCTTCTGATAAGGAATCGACTGCTGACCGCGCTGGAAGCCTGCAAACCTGCAACATAGTAGCAAAGACGACTACTGCAACTCTGTAACGCTGATCCTGCTGCCTTCTCGACTGTTTTCCTGCTTGTGCATGCTGTGGGGGTAGCCTGCCTCCTCTCTGCACCAGAAGCTCCAAAGAAATCTCCCGTGGGTCGACGGAATCTTCCCCCTGCAACCGCAGGCACCAAAAGGCTGCATTACCGGTCCCTTGGGTCTCCTCTCAGCACAACGAGCGAGGTCCCTCGAATCCAGCGACTCTGTCCAAGTGACCCCCACAGTCCAGTGACTCTTCAGTCCAAGTTTGGTGTAGGTAAGTCCTTGCCTCACCTCGCTGGGCTGCATTGCTGGGAACCGCGACTTTGCAGCTACTCCGGCCCCTGTGCACTTCCGGCGGAAATCCTTTGTGCACAGCCAAGCCTGGGTCCACGGCACTCTAACCTGCATTGCACGACTTTCTAAGTTGGTCTCCGGCGACGTGGGACTCCTTTGTGCAACTTCGGCGAGCACTGTTTCACGCATCCTCGTAGTGCCTGTTCCTGGCACTTCTCCGGGTGCTACCTGCTTCAGTGAGGGCTCTTTGTCTTGCTCGACGTCCCCTCTCTCTTCAGGTCCAATTTGCGATCTCCTGGTCCCTCCTGGGCCCCAGCAGCGTCCAAAAACGCCAAACGCACGATTTGCGCCTAGCAAGGCTTGTTGGCGGCCTTTCGGCGGGAAAAGACTTCTGCACGACTCTCCACGGCGAGAGGGATCCGTCCACCAAAGGGGAAGTCTCTAGCCCTTTTCGTTCCTGCAGAAACCTCAGCTTCTTCTGTCCAGTAGAAGCTTCTTTGCACCCGCAGCTGGCATTTCCTGGGCATTTGCCCATCTCCGACTTGCTTGTGACTTTTGGACTTGGTCCCCTTGTTCCACAGGTACCCTAGATTGGAAATCCACAGTTGTTGCATTGCTGGTTTGTGTCTTTCCTGCATTATTCCTCTAACACAACTTCTTTGTCCTTAGGGGAACTTTAGTGCACTTTGCACTCACTTTTCAGGGTCTTGGGGAGGGTTATTTTTCTAACTCTCACTATTTTCTAATAGTCCCAGCGACCCTCTACAAGGTCACATAGGTTTGGGGTCCATTCGTGGTTCGCATTCCACTTTTGGAGTATATGGTTTGTGTTGCCCCTATCCCTATGTTTCCCCATTGCATCCTAGTGTAACTATACATTGTTTGCACTGTTTTCTAAGACTATACTGCATATTTTTGCTATTGTGTATATATATCTTGTGTATATTTCCTATCCTCTCACTGAGGGTACACTCTAAGATACTTTGGCATATTGTTATAAAAATAAAGTACCTTTATTTTCAGTATAACTGTGTATTGTGTTTTCTTATGATATTGTGCATATGACACTAAGTTGTACTGTAGTAGCTTCACACGTCTCCTAGTTCAGCCTAAGCTGCTCTGCTAAGCTACCATTATCTATCAGCCTAAGCTGCTAGACACCCTATACACTAATAAGGGATAACTGGGCCTGGTGCAAGGTGCAAGTACCCCTTGGTACTCACTACAAGCCAGTCCAGCCTCCTACACCTTCATACCTATTTCCAAAGGGAGAGGGTGTGACACCCTCTCTCAGAGGAAATCTTTTGTTCTGCCTTCCAGGGCCAGGGCTACCTGGACCCCAGTAGGGCAGAAAGCTGTCTGAGGGGTTGGCAGCAGCAACTGCAGTGGAGAATTCGGAAAGGCAGTTTGGCAGTACCCGGGTACTATGCTAGAGACCCGGGGGATCATGGAATTGTCCCCCCAATGCTAGAATAGCATTGGGGGGACAATTCCATGATCTTAGACATGTTACATGGCCATGTTCGGAGTTAACATTGTGATGCTGTACATAGGTAGTGACCTATGTACAGTGCACGCGTGTAATGGTGTCCCCGCACTCACAAAGTCCGGGGAATTTGCCCTGAACGATGTGGGGGCACCTTGGCTAGTGTCAGGGTGCCCACACACTAAGTAATTTTGCACCCAACCTTCACAGGGAGAAGGTTGGACATATAGGTGACTTATTAGTTACTTAAGTGCAGTGGTAAATGGATGTGAAATAACGTGGACGTTATTTCACGCAGGCTGCACTGGCAGGCCTGTTTAAGAATTGTCAGAGCTCCCTATGGCTGGCAAAAGAAATGCTGCAGTCCATAGGGATCTCTTGGAACCCCAATACCCTGGGTACCTCAGTACCATATACTAGGGAATTATATGGGTGTACCAGTATGCCAATGAGAATTGGTAAATTTAGTCACTAGCCTGTTAGTGACAAATTTTAAAGTAAAGAGAGAGCATAACTACTGAGGTTCTGGTTAGCAGAGCCTCAGTGAGACAGTTAGGCATCACACAGGGAACACATATAGGCCACAAACGTATGAGCACTGGGGTCCTGGCTAGCAGGGTCCTAGT
Organism: Pleurodeles waltl; assembly: GCF_031143425.1. Classification (NCBI taxonomy): domain Eukaryota; kingdom Metazoa; phylum Chordata; class Amphibia; order Caudata; family Salamandridae; genus Pleurodeles; species Pleurodeles waltl. Next base: position 1,545,562,491 of record NC_090447.1, read on the forward strand.
GACACATAACAAACATACTGACAACATAGGGTTTTCACTGTGAGTCCTGGGCCCTGGCTAGCAGGATCCCAGTGAGACAGTGAAAACACCCTGACATATTCTAATCGTATTTATATAGCGCTTACTACCCCTGACACTCACAAACAGGCCAAAAGTGGGGGTAACAAGGCTAGAAAGAGTCTACTTTCTCACACAGGTCTTTGTAAGAACCCACCCCAGCTTCTTCAGGGAACTCCTCTGAGTCTGACTGGGATTTCCCCCCCCCCCCATCTCACTTTTCTGAGATGGGCCAGACTGGTTCTGGTCATCTTCTATGAGCAGGTTAAAGTGAAACTCTTTTGTTGGATTCTTACCAAGGCTTAACCTCTTTCTAAGCAGAGACCCCTCAAACGTTTGTAGTTTAAACTCTCATTGGTTGCCTGAACAACCTTGGGAGTGACCTCTACTGAAGACATGATAGAAAACGTTTAAGTCAGAGAGAGAGAAAAAGTTTAAGAACTTTTGAAAGCACAGAGAAAAACTTTTTCAAACTTTTTCAAACTTTTAGAAAGTTTTGTGAAACTTTTTAGAAACTTTAAAGAAAGTTTTTAGAAAAGAAAAAGTACACTGTTTGGTCACTGTGTATATTTTGAAATATTTGGAATATGTTTTTCTTATGAAAAGCACCAATGAGTAAGTGGTAAAGCAGTGACACGTACTTATCCCACCGCTGCACCACCAATGTAGGAGGCTGGCCTGCCTTATAGTGGGTACCTTGTGGTACTTACACCTTGTGCCAGGCCCAGTTATCCCTTATTAGTAGAAATGAGGTGTTTCTAGCAGCTTAGGCTGATAGAGGTAGCTATGGCAAAGCAACTTAGGCTGAACTAGGATACATGCAAAGCTCCTACAATACCACTTATATGATATAGCACAATATCGCAAAAAAACACAATACTCAGAGTTACTAAAAATAAAGGTACTGTATTTTAGTGACAATATGCCAAAAGTATCTCAGAGGATACCCTCACTTAGGAAGTAAGTAATATACACAAATTATACGTACACAAACCCAAAATCAGGTAAGTAATACACTTAGAAATATATCAAACACAATAGAATGCAATAGTAAAGTTACCCTACTACCCCAGAAAGACAGTAAAGTCGAGATAGGGGATTCTGCAAAGACAACAACTGACTGCAGCACACTGAAGATGGATTCCTGAACCTGAGTACCTGTGGAAGAAGGGGACCAACTCCAAAAGTCTCAAAGGTGTCCAGTGGGGGCAGGAGCCCACTAAACCCCAGACGAAGGTGCAAAGTGCTGCCTCCGGGTGGAAGAAGCCAAAGATTCTGCAACAACGGAAGGTGCCAGGAACTTCTCCTTTGGTCAGAAGACGTCCCGCGAAGTGCTGGAAGATGCAAAGTTGTTTCTATGCAGAAAGCCTGCAAGCAAGCCTTGCTAGCTGCAAGAGTCGCAGTTGAGGATTGTGGGTGCTGCTGGGGACCAGGAAGGACCAGGATGTCGCCCCTCGGATGAGGAGACAGAGGGGGCTCTCAGAAACTCAGAGAGCCCCCATAGAAGCAGGCAGCACCTGCAGACGTACCAGAGCAGGCACTTAGAAGATCTGAGGACACCGGTCGAATCAGAGGCACAAAGGAGGGTCCTACGACTTCAGAGTCCAACTCAGCAAGCTGGGCAATTCAAGACGGAGTGCTGGGGACCCAGGCTAGGCTGTGCACAAAGGAAGCCTTGCAAAAGTGCACAGAAGCCGGAGCAGCGGCAGATCACACAGAACACAGGATTGTCATATGGCGTGGGGAGGAAAGGACTTACCTCCACCAAACTTGGACTGAAGGACCACTGGACTGTGGGAGTCACTTGGATCTAGCTCCTGTGTGCCAGGGACCACGCTCGTCGAGATGAAAGGGGGCCCAGAGGACTGGTGATGCAGACGTTTGGTGCCTGCGTTGGCAGGGGAAGACTCCGTCAAACCCTGGGAGATTTCTTCGGGATTTCCAGTGCAGGGTGAAGGCAGACAGCCCTCAGAGCATGCACCACCAGGAAGTAGTCGAGAAAGCCATCAGGATTAGGCGCTACAATGTTGCTGGTAGTCGTCTTGCTACTTTGTTGCGGTTTTGCAGGCATCCTGGAGCAGTCAGCAGTCGATCCTTGGCAGAAGTCGAAGGTAGAAGTACAGAGGAACTCTAGTGAGCTCTTGCGTTCAGAATCTGAGGAATAGCCCAGAGGAGAGACCCTAAATAGCCCAAAAAAGAGGTTTGGCTACTAAGAAAGGAGGCTTGGCTACTAAGAGAGGTAAGCACCTATCAGGAGGGGTCTTTGACGTCACCTGCTGTCACTGGCCACTCAGAGCTGTCCATTGTGCCCCCGCACCTCTGAATCCAAGATGGCAGAGGTCTAGGACACACTGGAGGAGCTCTGGGCACCTCCCCTGGGAGGTGCTGGTCATGGGAGTCGTCACTTGTAGGAGGCTGGCCTGGCTTCTAGTGGGTACCTTGTGGTACTCACACCCCGTGCCAGGTCCAGTTATCCCTTATTAGTAGAATAGAGGTGTTTCTAACAGTTTAGGCTGATAGAAGGTAGCTATGGCAAAGCAGCTTAGGCTGAACTGTGAGAAAGTAGCCTCTTTCTAGCCTTGTTACCCCCACTTTGGGCCTGTTTGTGAGTGTATGTCAGGGTGTTTTCACTGTCTCACTGGGATCCTGCTAGCCAGGGCCCAGTGCTCATAGTGAAAACCCTATGTTTTCAGTATGTTTGTTATGTGTCACTGGGACCCTGCTAGTCAGGACCCCAGTGCTTATAAGTTTGTGGCCTATATGTATGTGTTACCTGTGTGGTGCCTAACTGTCTCACTGAGGCTCTGCTAACCAGAACCTCAGTGGTTATTCTCTCTCATTTATTTCAAATTGTCACTAACAGGCTAGTGACCAATTTTACCAATTTACATTGGCTTACTGGAACACCCTTATAATTCCCTAGTATATGGTACTAAGGTACCCAGGTTATTGGGGTTCCAGGAGATCCCTATGGGCTGCAGCATTTGTTTTGCCACCCATAGGGAGCTCTGACAATTCTTACACAGGCCTGCCACTGCAGCCTGAGTGAAATAACGTCAACGTTATTTCACAGCCATTTTACACTGCACTTAAGTAACTTATAAGTCACCTATACGTCTAACCTTTACCTGGTAAAGGTTAGGTGCAAAGTTACTTAGTGTGAGGGCACCCTGGCACTAGCCAAGGTGCCCCCACATTGTTCAGGGCCAATTCCCTGGATTTTGTGAGTGCGGGGACACCATTACACGCGTGCACTACATATAGGTGACTACCTATATGTAGCTTCACAATGGTAACTCCGAATATGGCCATGTAACATGTCTATGATCATGGAATTGCCCCCTCTATGCCATCCTGGCATAGTTGGCACAATCCCACGATCCCAGTGGTCTGAAGCACAGACCCTGGTACTGCCAAACTGCCTTTCCTGGGGTTTCACTGCAGCTGCTCCTGCTGCCAACCCCTCAGACAGGTTTCTGCCCCCCTGGGGTCAAGCCAGGCTTGTCCCAGGATGGCAGAACAAAGGACTTCCTCTGAGAGAGGGTGTTACACCCTCTCCCTTTGGAAAATGGTGTGAAGGCAGGGGAGGAGTAGCCTCCCCCCAGCCTCTGGAAATGCTTTCATGGGCACAGATGTGCCCATTTCTGCATAAGCCAGTCTACACCGGTTCAGGGACCCCTTAGCCCTGCTCTGGCGCGAAACTTGACAAAGGAAAGGGGAGTGACCACTCCCCTAACCTGCACCTCCCCTGGGAGGTGTCCAGAGCTCCTCCAGTGTGCTCCAGACCTCTGCCATCTTGGAAACAGAGGTGCTGCTGGCACACTGGACTGCTCTGAGTGGCCAGTGCCACCAGGTGACGTCAGAGACTCCTTCTGATAGGCTCCTTCAGGTGTTGCTAGCCTATCCTCTCTCCTAGGTAGCCAAACCCTCTTTTCTGGCTATTTAGGGTCTCTGTCTCTGGGGAAACTTTAGATAACGAATGCAAGAGCTCATCAGAGTTCCTCTGCATCTCTCTGTTCACCTTCTGCCAAGGAATCGACTGCTGACCGCGCTGGAAGCCTGCAAAACTGCAACAAAGTAGCAAAGACGACTACTGCAACTCTGTAACGCTGATCCTGCTGCCTTCTTGACTGTTTTCCTGGTAGTGCATGCTGTGGGGGTAGTCTGCCTCCTCTCTGCACTAGAAGCTCCGAAGAAATCTCCCGTGGGTCGACGGAATCTTCCCCCTGCAACCGCAGGCACCAAAAAGCTGCATTACCGGTCCCTTGGGTCTCCTCTCAGCACTACGAGCGAGGTCCCTGGAATCCAGCAACTCTGTCCAAGTGACTCCCACAGTCCAGTGACTCTTCAGTCCAAGTTTGGTGGAGGTAAGTCCTTGCCTCCCCACGCCAGACTGTATTGTTGGAAACCGCGTCTTTTGCAACTACTCCGGCTTCCGTGCACTTCCGGCGGAAATCCTTTGTGCACAGCCAAGCCTGGGTCCACGGCACTCTAACCTGCATTGCACGACTTTCTAAGTTGGTCTCCGGCGACGTGGGACTCCTTTGTGCAACTTCGGCGAGCACCATTTCACGCATCCTCGTAGTGCCTGTTTCTGTCCCCTCTCTCTCCTGACGCAATTTGCGACATCCTGGTCCCTCCTGGGCTATAGCAGCATCCAAAAACTATTACCGCACGATTTGCAGCTAGCAAGGCTTGTTGGCGGTATTTCGGCGGGAAAACACTTTTGCACGACTCTCCACGGCGAGTGGGATCCGTCCACCAAAGGGGAAGTCTCTAGCCCTTTTCCTTCCTGCAGAAACCTCAGCTTCTTCTGTCCAGTAGAAGCTTCTTTGCACCCACAGCTGGCATTTCCTGGGCATCTGCCCATCTCCGACTTGCTTGTGACTTTTGGACTTGGTCCCATTGTTCCACAGGTACCCTAGATTGGAAATCCATCGTTGTTGCATTGCTGGTTTGTGTCTTTCCTGCATTATTCCCCTATCACGACTTCTTTGTCCTTTGGGGAACTTCAGTGCACTTTGCACTCACTTTTCAGGGTCTTGGGGAGGGCTATTTTTCTAACCCTTACTATTTTCTAATAGTCCCAGCGACCCTCTACAAGGTCACCTAGGTTTGGGATCCATTCGTGATTCACATTCCACTTTTGGAGTATATGGTTTGTGTTGCCCCTATCCCTATGTGCCCCCATTGCATCCTATTGTAACTATACATTGTTTGCACTGTTTTCTAAGACTATACTGCATATTTTTGGTATTGTGTACATATAACTTGTGTATAATTGCTATCCTCATACTGAGGGTACTCACTGAGATACTTTGGCATATTGTCATAAAAATAAAGTACCTTTATTTTTAGTATATCTGTGTATTGTGTTTTCTTATGATATTGTGCAAGTGACACTAGTGGTACTGTAGGAGCTTCACTCGTCTCCTAGTTCAGCCTAAGCTGCTCTGCTAAGCTACCATTATCTATCAGCCTATGCTGCTAGACACCCTATACACTAATAAGGGATAACTGGGCCTGGTGCAAGGTGCAAGTACCCCTTGGTACTCACTACAAGCCAGGCCAGCCTCCTACATGAACTAGGAGACATGCAAAGCTCCTACTATACCACTTATATCATATGCACAATATCATAAGAAAACACAATACTCAGAGTTACTAAAAATAAAGGTACTTTACTTTTATGACAATATGCCACAAGTATCTCAGTGAGCACCCTCAGTAAGAAGGTAAGTAATATACACAAGTTATATGTACACAGACCCAAAACAGGTAAGTAATAGTAAGAAAAGTAGTGCAAACAATGTAGAATCACAATAGAATGCAATAGGCAAACATAGGTCTAGGGGCAACACAAACCATATACTCCAAAAGTGGAATGCGAATCACAAATGGACCCCAGACCTATGGGAGCTTGTAGAGGGTCGCTGGGACTGTACAAAAACAGTCAGGGTGTCCAAGATACACCACCCCAAGACCCTGAAAAGTAGGAGTAAAGCACCCCTACTACCCCAATAGGACACAATAGTCGTGACAGGGGGATTCTGCAAGAAACACAAACACCAGCAAAGCACTGAAGACGGATTCCTGGACCTGAGGACCTGCAAAGCAAGGGGACCAAGCCCAAGAGTTGCGATAGTGTCCAGGGGGGCAGGAGCCCAGGAAACCCCGGATGAAGTTGCAAGAAGCTGCCTCCAGATGGAAGAAGCTTAGGATTCTGCAGCAAGGAAGAGGACTAGGAACTTCTCCCTTGGAGGAAAGATGTCCCACGTCGTGCTGAAGGTTGCAGAAGTATTCCCACACAGAAATACCGCAAACAAGCCTTGCTAGCTGCAAGGGTCACAGTAGAGGTTTTTGGGTGCTGCTGGGGACCAGGAAGGACCAGGTTGTCACCCCTTATAGGAGGAGACAGAGAGGGTACTCAGCAACTTAGGGAGCCCCCGCTGAAGCAGGCAGCACCCACAAAAGTACCCAAACAGGCACTTAGAAGATTTGTGAACCAGAGCTGGCTCAGAGTCACAAAGGAGGGTCCCACGACGCCGGAGGCCAACTCAGAGGGTTGAGCACTGCAGGATGGAGTGCTGGAAACCCAGGCAAGGATGTGCACGAAGGAAATCCTGGAAGAGTGCACAGGAGCCTGAGCAGCTGCAAATCACGCAGTACACAGGTTTGCAGTCTAGCGTGGGGAGGCAAGGACTTACCTCCACCAAACTTGGACTGAAGAATCACTGGACTGTGGGAGTCACTTGGATAGAGTTCCTGTGTTCCAGGGACAACGCTCGTCAGGATGAGTGGGGACCCAGAGGACCGGTGATGCAGTCTTTTGGTGCCTGCGTTGGCAGGGGGAAGATTCCGTCGACCCACTGGAGATTTCTTCTTGGCTTCCAGTGCAGGGTGAAGGCAGATGACCGCCAGTGCATGCACCTCCAGGAAACAGTCGAGAAAGCTGGCAGGATGAGGCGCTACAATGTTGCTGGTAGTCGTCTTGCTACATTGTTGCGGTTTTGCAGGCGTCCTGGAGCAGTCAGCGGTCCATCCTTGGAAGAATTCAAAGAGGGAAGTGCAGAGGAACTCTGGTGAGCTCTTGCATGTATTATCTGAAGAATTCCCCAGAGGAGAGACCCTAAATAGCAAGAAAAGGAGGTTTGGCTACCAACAAAGGAGGATTGGCTACCAAGAAAAGTAAGAGCCTATCAGAGGCGGTCTCTGACGTCACCTGCTGGCACTGGCCACTCAGAGCAGTACAGTGTGCCACCAACACCTCTGTTTCCAAGATGGCAGAGGTCTGGGACACACTAGAGGAGCTCTGGGCACCTCCCCTGGGAGGTACTGGTCAGAGGAGTGGTCACTCCCCTTTCCTTTGTCCAGTTTTGCGCCAGAGCAGGGCTGGGGGATCCCTGAACCGGTGTAGACTGGCTTATGCAGAGATGGGCACCATCTGTGCCCATCAAAGCATTTCCAGAGGCTGGGGGAGGCTACTCCTCCCCAGCCCTTCACACCTATTTCCAAAGGGAGAGGGTGTCACACCCACTCTCAGAGGAAATCCTTTGTTCTGCCTTACTGGGCCAGGGCTGCCTGGACCCCAGGAGTGCAGAATCCTGTCTGAGGGTTGGCAGCAGCAGTAGCTGAAGTGGAAACCCCGGAAAGGCAGTTTGGCAGTACCCGGGTTCTGTGCTAGAGACCCGGGGGATCATGGAATTGTCTCCCTAATACCAGAATGGTATTGGGGTTACAATTCCATGATCTTAGACATGTTACATGGCCATGTTTGGAGTTACCATTGTGACGCTATACATAGGTAGTGACCTATGTATAGTGCACGCGTGTAATGGTGTCCCCGCACTCACAAAGTCTGGGAAATTTGCCCTAAACAATATGGGGGCACCTTGGCTGGTGCCAGGGTGCCCACACACTAAGTAACTTGTCACCCAACTTTCACCCAGTGAAGGTTAGACATATAGGTTACAAGTTACTTATGTGCAGTGAAAAATGGCTGTGAAATAACGTGGATGTTATTTCACTCAGGCTGCAGTGGCAGGCCTCTGTAAGAATTGTCTGAGCTCCCTATGGGTGGCAAAAGAAATGCTGCAGCCCATAGAGATCTCTTGGAACCCCAATACCCTGGGTACCTAAGTACCATATACAAGGGAATTATATGGGTGTACCAGTGTGCCAATGAGAATTGGTCATTTTAGTCACTAGCCTGCAGTGACAAATTTAGAATGCAGACCCTCAGATGGTGTCCATCTTTGCATAAGATGAAGATGAAGATGAAGTTCCTGCAAGTTGGTGGAAGAAGAAGTCTAGCTGCCGGGTCCAGGAGCGGATGAAGATTCCACAAGTCACCTACAAGCTGTCCCTCGAAGGTCACCGGATTGCAGGAGGGTCAGTGATCAGCCTGGTCACCAACAAGCTAGTGCAAATAGGAGTTGCAGAAGGATTTGCAAAGTTGTTGGGACCAGCAAGGTCCAGGAGACTCTTCCCAGGATGGGGAGTTAGAGCTGACCCTCAGCATAAGGAAGACCATCAGAAGTTAATGGAGCCCCCACGAGTGACCCACAGGTGCCAGAAAGAGGGAGTCACAAGGAGGAGCAGAAGTTTCAGGACAGGAGCTGATCTTTGGTTTGCAGAGTGCTGGGGCCTAGACTTCCTAGAGCCTGAATATCTCTCAGAGTGCCAGTCCAGTGGCAGGAGCAAGGGCCTACTGTCTCACAACTTGGAAAGAAAAAAGCGGGATCCAGAAGAGGCCACAGACTCACCACCTGTGAAGCAGGATCTCCAGGTGTCTAGGGACAGCAGATCCCACCAACCCGTCGACTGTGCCTTGAGGTGCCTGCAGTTGTAGGGGAGCGACTCCTTCACTCCAAGGGAGATTCCTTCATGCTCCCTGGTACAAGCAGAGTCCTTGTGACTGTCCCCATTTCAAGCCCCCACTTTTGGCGGGAGCAATGGTGGGAAAACATACAAAGGACAGGAGGAGTGGTCAGCCCCAGCTTGCACCACCCATAAGGTGTTGCATTCAAGGTGACCCCTCCATTTCATTTTCCTTCATCTTGCATTGGAGGAAAATAGCCAACCAGGTGTAGGGAAATGACCTCTGCCCACAGGAAGTGGTCACTTAGTGGGGGTAGCCACCCTAAAATAGATGATCCATTGGTCACTACTAGGTACTCGCATAAATGCCCAATTAATACAGAATTTTGTGGACATCCCTAGACCAGAGAATCAGATTCTAAGCCCACAAGACGACCAGCAACAAAGAAGACCCAAGGCTCAAGAACTGAAGCTTGCTTCGCCAAGAAGAAGGTGCCAAAACTCTGCCTGTTGCACCCAGGACTTGGCAATCAACGCTGAGGGTTGCTCGGACAACAGACGGACTCTACAAACCTCCGGAGGACCACACACTTCTGAAAATCACCAAAGATCTCCCTCCAGAATGGAGGCATCACTCTCCTGCCTCAAACACCAGAAGACCAGTGAAGTCCACTTCACTGACCGGGTGCTGACCAGGGAACCGGTCTTTTCGAGATTCACATGTTTGAAGTTTAAAGAAAATTGTCTTTTTGTGTGTAATTACGCACCGGATAAAACAATAGAGGATAACTTTAAAAAATGCATATCAAATCATACAGTTGCTTTACCAAGTTCTTCTTTTGCAGGTTGGTCGAGGCCGTCGGTGGGCCTGCTGTGGCAGCTAGAGGAGTTCGGGCGCTCCTAGTTCTGGCGGGAGCAGTGGGAAATGATCTCTAGAGCTGATGCAGGGCCACTGCCGGGGACCACTTGGAAAAGCACTGCACAGGTAAGTTTAAAGATTAATCCTCGGGGTCCTCTTGGAGTGTCAATATCGCAAGGGGCGGGGGGCCCTTAGGGCACAGTCAGCTCTTTGTCGCAGGGCACAGGGCACAGGGCAGCCATGTGCAGAGCGAATCGGTGAGACAGGAGCTATGCGCAAGGATGCCCTCAGAAGCAGGAAGTAGGCCAATTGAAGGGTCGATTGCAGGAGAATGGGGGCACTCTGGCGGGAGGTCTGGGTTGCTTCCATAGTCCCTCGACTGGGGATTCCTCCTGGTCTTTTTACATACCTGGGTGGGCTGTTTTTTGGGATGTCCAAAGCTAGCTGACCAATATTCAGGGTATTAGTGTGGTTCAGCCACTGGAGGACGCCGTGCCACCAGGCTTAGTACACTGGCAGGGTTTGTCATCTCAGTTATTGGTGTGAAGGTTGGTATGGCTGTGGGGACCAGTTCTGGAGTTAGTGGACTTCACTGGCTTGTTGGTTCCTCGTGGATTTAAAGTGGTACCTCCACTCTGGAGGGAATTCTCTTGCAATTTGTGAAGCCTGGAGGTCCTCTGGGGTTCTTTAGAGATTTTCCAGCTGTCCAGCAGCTCCTCAGCGGCGATTGTCGGGTCCTGGGTGCAGCAGGCAGGGTTTGGTGTCTTTTCTTTGTGCAGCAGGTCCACAGTTCTCGTGCCTTTGGATCTTCTTGTTGCTGGTATTCTTCTGTCCGTTGAGTCTGAGTTCTTAGTCTAGGGATGCCCACTAAATACTGTATTTAGTGGTTGTTTTAGGGGGACCTGGTAGTGACCAATGGGTCATCTAACTTAGGGGGGCTACACCCACTAAGTGACCACTTCCGGTGGGCTGTGGTCACTTCCCTAGACCTGATTATTGGCTATTTTCCTTCCATCCAAGAGGGAGGAAAGTCAAACGGAGAGTCCACCTTGCATGCAACACTTTAGGGGTGGTGCATGCCAGGTAGGACCAGTCCTCCTATCCTTTGTTTGAGTTTCCAGCCATTGCTCCTGCCAAAAGTGGGTGTTTGCAACAGGGCGGCCATCTGCGGTATGCCCTTTAAAGCTCGCCAGCAGGATGGTGCACATCCTGAGGGAGGAGGTGTTAGCACTTCCACCCAGGAAGGGCTTTGTTCCAGGAGCTCTCACCCCACGGGTTCAGACTTGTGTCTTGAGGTGGCAGGCTGGATGTGACCGGCCAGCAACCATGCCAGGGTAGTTAGCTTTTGCAGGGAGCACATCTAAGGTGACTCCTGGGTACGTTTTATAATACATTCAACACTGGTACAAGGTTAGATTTATTATTCCGAGTTGTTTGATACCAAACAACCAAGGGTTCAGAGTGACCATTTTAGGAAAGTAGCCTCTTTGTAGCTTGGTTACCCCCACTTTTGTCCTGTTTGTCAGTGTGTTTGACTGTGTCTACTGGGATCCTGCTAACCAGGACACCAGTAGTTATACTCTCTCCCTTAAATGTAGTTGTTGGTTACTGTAATCACAGTATTTCACCTACAATTGGCACACTGGTGCCCCATTATGAGTCCCTAGTATATGGTACCCGGGTACCTAGGGCATTGGGGTTCCAGGGGATCCCTATGGGCTGCAGCATTAATTCTGCCATCCATAGGGAGCCCGTGCAAATGGTTCATCAGGACTGCTATTGTAGCCTGTGTGAAAAGGTGTGTGAGAAAGTAGCCTCTTTCTAGCCTTGTTACCCCCACTTTTGGCCTGTTTGTGAGTGTATGTCAGGGTGTTTTCACTGTCTCACTTGGATCCTTCCAGCCAGGGCCCAGTGCTCATAGTGAAAACCCTATGTTTTCAGTATGGTTGTTATGTGTCACTGGGATCCTGCTAGTCAGGACCCCAGTGCTCATAAGTTTGTGATCTATATGTATGTGTTCCCTGTGTGATGCCTAACTGTCTCACTGAGGCTCTGCTAACCAGAACCTCAGTGGTTATGCTCTCTCTTTGCAAATTGTCACTAACAGGCTAGTGATCAATCTCACCAATTTACTATGGCATACTGGAACACCCTTATAATTCCCTAGTATATGGTACTGAGGGACCCAGGGTATTGGGGTTCCAGGAGATCCCTATGGGCTGCAGCATTTCTTTTGCCACCCATAGGGAGCTCTGACAATTCTTACACAGGCCTGCCACTGCAGCCTGAGTGAAATAACACCCACGTTATTTCACAGCAATTTACCACTGCACTTAAGTAACTTATAAGTCACCTATATGTCTAACCTTTACCTGGTAAAGGTTGGGTGCTAAGGGCCATATTTATACTCCGTTTGCGCCGAAATTGCGTCGTTTTTTTTGACGCAATTTCGACGCAAAACTAACGCCAACTAACGCCATATTTATACTATGGCGTTAGAGGCGAATAGCGCCAAAGTTCCCGGAATGTGCGTCATTTTTTAGCGTGAACCCCTTCCTTGCGTTAATGATATGCAAGGGAGGCGTTCCCGTCTAAAAAATGACTCCCAGGCCTTTACGTGGTATTTATACTCCCGGGCAAAAGAGACGCCCGGGAGTTGGCGTGGCTAAAAACGGCGCATTTGCGCCACTTTTTAACGCCTGCTCAGGGCAGGCGTTAAGGGGCCTGTGGGCTCAAAATGAGCCCACAGGTGCCCTCCCATGCCCCCAGGGACCCCCCCTGCCACCCTTGCCCACCCCAGGAGGACCCCCAAGGATGGAGGGACCCACCCCAGGGACATTCAGGTAAGTTCAGGTAAGTATAATTTTTTATTTTTTATATTTTTTTTTGGTGGCATAGGGGGGCCTTATTTGTGCCCCCCTACATGCCACTATGCCCAATGACCATGCCCAGGGGACAGAAGTCCCCTGGGCATGGCCATTGGGCAAGGGGGCATGACTCCTATCTTTACAATGATAGGAGTCATGTTGATGGGGGATGGGCGTCGTTAAAAAATGGCGCAAGTCGGGTTAAGACGATTTTTTCGACGTAACCTGACTTGCCCCATTTTAAGACGCCCATGCGCCATTTTCCCCCTACGCCGGCGCTGTCTGGTCTACGTGGTTTTTTCCCACGCAAACCAGGCAGCGCCGGTCTGATTGCGCCGTCTAACGCCATTCCATAAATACGGCGCCCGCTTGGCGCTTCAGAATGGCGTTAGACGGCGCAAAACTTTTTGACGCTAAACTGCGTTAGCGCAGTTTAGCGTCAAAAAGTATAAATATGGGCCTAAGTTACTTAGGGCCATATTTATACTCCGTTTGCGCCGAAATTGCGTCGTTTTTTTTTGACGCAATTTCGACGCAAAACTAACGCCAACTAACGCCATATTTATACTATGGCGTTAGAGGCGAATAGCGCCAAAGTTCCCGGAATGTGCGTCATTTTTTAGCGTGAACCCCTTCCTTGCGTTAATGATATGCAAGGGAGGCGTTCCCGTCTAAAAAATGACTCCCAGGCCTTTACGTGGTATTTATACTCCCGGGCAAAAGAGACGCCCGGGAGTTGGCGTGGCTAAAAACGGCGCATTTGCGCCACTTTTTAACGCCTGCTCAGGGCAGGCGTTAAGGGGCCTGTGGGCTCAAAATGAGCCCACAGGTGCCCTCCCATGCCCCCAGGGACCCCCCCTGCCACCCTTGCCCACCCCAGGAGGACCCCCAAGGATGGAGGGACCCACCCCAGGGACATTCAGGTAAGTTCAGGTAAGTATAATTTTTTATTTTTTATATTTTTTTTTGGTGTCATAGGGGGGCCTTATTTGTGCCCCCCTACATGCCACTATGCCCAATGACCATGCCCAGGGGACAGAAGTCCCCTGGGCATGGCCATTGGGCAAGGGGGCATGACTCCTATCTTTACAATGATAGGAGTCATGTTGATGGGGGATGGGCGTCGTTAAAAAATGGCGCAAGTCGGGTTAAGACGATTTTTTCGACGTAACCTGACTTGCCCCATTTTAAGACGCCCATGCGCCATTTTCCCCCTACGCCGGCGCTGTCTGGTCTACGTGGTTTTTTCCCACGCAAACCAGGCAGCGCCGGTCTGATTGCGCCGTCTAACGCCATTCCATAAATACGGCGCCCGCTTGGCGCTTCAGAATGGCGTTAGACGGCGCAAAACTTTTTGACGCTAAACTGCGTTAGCGCAGTTTAGCGTCAAAAAGTATAAATATGGGCCCTAGTGTGTGGGCACCCTGGCACTAGCCAAGGTGCTCCCACATTGTTCAGGGCAAATTCCCCGGACTTTGTGAGTGTTGGGACAAAATTACATGCGTGCACTATACATATGTCACGACATATGTATAGCGTCACAATGGTAACTCCGAACATGGCCATGTAACATGTCTAAGATCATGGAGGGGAGACAATTCCATGATCACCCGACTCTTTAGCACAGACCCGGGTACTGCCAAACTACCTTTCCCGGGGTTTCACTGCAGCTGCTGCTGCTGCCAACCCCTCAGACAGGTTTCTGCCCTCCTGGGGTCCAGCCAGGCTTGGCCCAGGAAGGCAGAACAAAGGACATCCTCAGAGAGAGGGTGTTACACCCTCTCCCTTTGGAAAAAGGTGTCAGGGCTGGGGAGGAGTAGCCTCCCCCAGCCTCTGGAAATGCTTTGATGGGCACAGATGGTGCCCATCTGTGCATAAGCCGGTCTACACCGGTTCAGGGATCCCCCAGCCCTGCTCTGGCGCGAAACTGGACAAAGGAAAGGGGAGTGACCACTCCCCTGACCTGCACCTCCCCTGGGAGGTGCCCAGAGCTCCTCCAGCGTGCTCCAGACCTCTGCCATCTTGGAAACAGAGGTGCTGCTGGCACACTGGACTGCTCTGAGTGGCCAGTGCCAGCAGGTGACGTCAGAGACTCCTTCTAATAGGCTCCTTCAGGTGTTGCTAGCCTATCCTCTCTCCTAAGTGGCCAAACCTCCTTTTTTGGCTATTTAGGGTCTCTGCTTTGGGGAATTCTTTAGATAACGAATGCAAGAGCTCATCAGAGTTCCTCTGCATTTCTTTCTCCACCTTCTGCCAAGGAATCGACTGCTGACCGTGCTGGAAGCCTGCAAAACTGCAACAAAGTAGCAAAGATGACTACTGCGACCTTGTAACGCTGATCCTGCTGCCTTCTCGACTGTTTTCCTGGTGGTGCATGCTGTGGGGGTAGTCTGCCTCCTCTCTGCACTAGAAGCTCCGAACAAATCTCCGACTGAATCTTCCCCCTGCAACCGCAGGCACCAAAAAGCTGCATTACCGGTCCCTTGGGTCTCCTCTCAGCACGACGAGCGAGGTCCCTTGAATCCAGCAACTCTGTCCAAGTGACTCCCACAGTCCAGTGACTCTTCAGTCCAAGGGCCATATGTACAAACACTTTTTCCCATAGACACAGAATGGGGAAAAACCTTTGCTACATCTGGCCCCAAGTTTGGTGGAGGTAAGTCCTTGCCTCCCCACACTAGACTGCATTGCTGGGAACCGCGTTTTTTGCAGCTACTCCGGCTTCTGTGCACTCTTCCAGGATTTCCTTTGTGCACAGCCAAGCCTGGGTCCCCGGCACGCTAACCTGCAGTGCACGACCTCCTGAGTTGTCCTCCGCCGTCGTGGGACCCTCTTTTGTGACTTCGGGTGAGCACCATTTCACTCGACTTCGTAGTGCCAGTTTAGGCACTTCTCCGGGTGCTGCTTGCTTCTGAGAGGGCTCCATGTCTTGCTGGACGCCCCCTCCGTCCCCTCACGCAATTGGCGACATCCTGGTCCCTCCTGGGCCACAGCAGCATCCAAAAACCCTAACCGCACGATTTGCAGCTAGCAAGGCTTGTTTGTGGTCTTTCTTCAGGAAAATGCTTCTGCATGACTCTTCACGACGTGGGACATCCATCCTCCAAAGGGGAAGTTTCTAGCCCTTGTCGTTCCTGCAGAATCCTCAGCTTCTACTGCCTAGTAGCAGCTTCTTTGCACCCACAGCTGGCATTTCCTGGGCATCTGCCCACTCTCGACTTGATCGTGACTTTTGGACTTGGTCCCCTTGTTCCACAGGTACTCTAGTCTGGAAATCCATCGTTGTTACATTGCTGGTGTTGGTCTTTCCTGCAGAATTCCCCTATCACGACTTCTGTGCTCTTTGGGGAACTTTAGTGCACTTTGCACTCACTTTTCAGGGTCTTGGGGTGGGCTATTTTTCTAACCCTCACTGTTTTCTGACAGTCCCAGCGACCCTCTACAAGGTCACATAGGTTTGGGGTCCATTCGTGGTTCGCATTCCACTTTTGGAGTATATGGTTTGTGTTGCCCCTATCCCTATGTGTCCCCATTGCATCCTATTGTAACTATACATTGTTTGCACTGTTTTCTATTGCTATACTGCATATTTTTGGTATTGTGTACATATATCTTGTGTATATTTTCTATCCTCATACTGAGGGTACTCACTGAGATACTTTGGCATATTGTCATAAAAATAAAGTACCTTTATTTTTAGTATATCTGTGTATTGTGTTTTCTTATGATATTGTGCAAGTGACACTAGTGGTACTGTAGGAGCTTCACTCGTCTCCTAGTTCAGCCTAAGCTGCTCTGCTAAGCTACCATTATCTATCAGCCTAAGCTGCTAGACACCCTATACACTAATAAGGGATACCTGGGCCTGGTGCAAGGTGTAAGTGTCCCTTGGTACTCACTACAAGCCAGTCCAGCCTCCTACATTGGTTCTGCAGCGGTGAGATAAGTACTTTGCAACTACTTACCACTTTTGTCATTGTACTTTTCATAAAAGAAAAATATACAAAACAAGTTCAGTGTATATACACCTAACCAAAAAGTTTTGCTTTTCCTCTTTTCACTTCTTTACTAAGTGCTGAAAAGTACCTCTAAACTTTCTAAAAAGTTCTTAAAAAGTTTAAAAAGTTTTTTTCTGTCTTTCCAAAAGTCATGAAAAAAACATTTTTCTCACTTTTTCTGTCACTTAAACACTTTCTAAAATGTCTGGCACAGGCCAAACTGTTGATCTGTCCACACTTGGTTATGATCACCATAGCTGGAAAGGAGCAAGGAGTCTCTGCATAGAAAGAGGTTTAGGTGTAGGGAAGAATCCTCCTAGAGAACTATTGGTTAAGATGCTTGTTGAACAGGATAAGGCCAGAGGTGGCACTTCTGTTGAAAAGTTAGCTGATGGTTCCCAATCTGACCCTGGGGCACCCCTAGCAAAAGATTTAGAAGGGAAACTTCCTAGCCTGCCCATTAGCAGACAACCTAGCATAGCTGGCACAGATGTAGAGTCACATCATACAGATAGTGTGGTCTCACATCACAGTAAGAGTATTCCTTCTCATCATAGTAGAAGTGCTGTTTCTGTTAGTCAAGCTGTTAGGGTGCCATCTGTTAGGGACAGGTCTCCTTCTGTTCATTCTCACCATACTTCTGTTTCAAGGCATGTCCCTCCCACCCACCCTGATGACAGAGTGTTAGAAAGGGAGCTCAATAGATTGAGAGTGGAGGAATCCAGACTGAAGCTCAAGAAGCAACAGCTGGATTTAGACAGGCAGTCCTTAGAAATAGAAAGAGAAAGACAGAAAATTGGGTTAGAAACCCATGGTGGCAGCAGCAGTATTCCCCATAGTCATCCTGCAAGAGAGCATGATTCAAAGAATTTGCACAAGATAGTTCCCCCTTATAAGGAGGGGGATGACATTAACAAGTGGTTTGCTGCACTTGAGAGGGCCTGTGTTGTACAGGATGTCCCTCAAAGGCAGTGGGCTGCTATCCTATGGCTATCATTTAGTGGAAAGGGTAGGGATAGGCTCCTTACTGTAAAAGAAAGTAATGCCAATAATTTTGCAGTTCTTAAGAATGCACTCCTGGATGGTTATGGCTTAACCACTGAACAGTACAGGATGAAGTTCAGAGAGACCAAAAAGGAGTCATCACAAGACTGGGTAGACTTTGTTGACCATTCAGTGAAGGCCTTGGAGGGGTGGTTACATGGCAGTAAAGTTACTGATTATGAAAGCCTGTATAACTTAATCCTGAGAGAGCATATTCTTAATAATTGTGTGTCTGATTTGTTGCACCAGTACCTGGTGGACTCTGATCTGACCTCTCCCCAAGAATTGGGAAAGAAGGCAGACAAATGGGTCAGAACAAGGGTGAACAGAAAAGTTCATACAGGAGGTGACAAAGATGGCAAGAAGAAGGACGGTAATTCTTCTGACAAGGGTGGGGACAAATCTAAAAATGAGTCTTCATCAGGCCCACAAAAACACTCTGGTGGGGGTGGTGGGCCCAAATCCTCTTCAAATCAAAACAAAGAAAAGAAACCATGGTGCTATTTATGTAAAACAAAAGGCCATTGGACAACAGATCCCAGTTGTCCAAAGAAAAGCACCAAGCCTCCTACCACTACAACCCCTGCTGCTACACCTAGTGCCCCCAGTAATAGCAGTGGTGGTGGGAGCAAACCTACTAATAGCCAATCCAAGGGAGTAGCTGGGCTCACTATTGGTAACTTAGTTGGGGTTGGTCTTATTAGGGAGACCACAGAGGCTGTGTTAGTCTCTGAGGAGGCTATTGATTTAGCCACCTTGGTTGCTTGTCCCCTTAACATCGATAAGTACAAGCAACTACCCCTAATAAATGGTGTTGAGGTTTAGGCCTACAGGGACACAGGTGCCAGTGTTACAATGGTAATAGAGAAACTGGTCCACCCTGAACAACACCTACTTGGTCACCAGTACCAATTAACCGATGCTCATAACAACACCCTTAGCCACCCCATGGCTGTTGTGAATCTCAACTGGGGGGGGATTACTGGCCCAAAGAAAGTTGTGGTTGCCTCAGATTTACCTGTAGACTGTCTATTAGGGAATGATTTAGAGACATCAGCTTGGGCAGAAGTGGAGTTGGAGGCTCATGCAGCAATGCTGGGCATTCCAGGGCATATTTTTGCTTTGACCAGGGCTCAGGCCAAAAAGCAAAAAGGACAGGGTGACTTGGATCCTGGAAGAATGGACCAAGTGCTCCCTAAAGCTAGGGTTAGTAAAGGTAAAACACTACCTACTATCCCTCCCTCTACAGTGAATTCTGATTCTGAGGAAGAAGAATTTCCACCCTGTGCAGAACCTACACCAGAGGAGCTGGAAGCAGACACTGCTGAGCTTTTGGGTGAAGGGGGGCCTGCCAGGGAGGAGCTGAGTGTGGCACAGCAGACCTGTCCCACACTAGAGGGCCTAAGGCAGCAAGCTGTCAAACAAGCAAATGGGGATGTCAGTGACTCTCACAGAGTTTACTGGGAGGACAACCTCTTGTACACTGAAGCAAGGGATCCAAAACCTGGAGCTGCCAGGAGATGGGTGATTCCTCAGGAGTACAGAAAGTTCCTCCTAACTCTTGCCCACGACATTCCCTTAGCTGGACATTTGGGGCAAATGAAAACTTGGGACAGGCTTGTCCCCTTGTTTCATTGGCCTAGAATGTCAGAGGACACAAAGGAATTTTGTAAGTCCTGTGAAACCTGTCAAGCCAGTGGCAAAACAGGTAGCACCCCAAAGGGACCCCTTATTCCACTGCCTGTGGTTGGGGTTCCCTTTGAAAGGGTAGGGGTTGGCATAGTTGGCCCCCTTGACCCTCCTATCTTGGTGGTAGTGGACCA
The DNA here is from genome assembly GCF_031143425.1 of Pleurodeles waltl. Taxonomy (NCBI): domain Eukaryota; kingdom Metazoa; phylum Chordata; class Amphibia; order Caudata; family Salamandridae; genus Pleurodeles; species Pleurodeles waltl. The sequence continues at coordinate 1,545,581,959 of NC_090447.1, forward strand.
TGCCACCAGATATCCTGGGAATCTTTTCCAGGGTGGGCTTCACAAAAGAGGTAGTATCAGACAGGGGAAGCAATTTCATGTCTGCTTACTTAAAGGCCATGTGGAAGGAGTGTGGTGTGACATACAAGTTCACCACACCCTATCATCCACAAACAAATGGACTGGTGGAGAGATTTAACAAAACTCTCAAGGGCATGATTATGGGACTCCCTGAACAACTCCGCAGGAGATGGGAAATCCTATTACCTTGCCTCCTTTTTGCTTACAGGGAGGTACCCCAGAAAGGAGTGGGCTTCAGCCCCTTTGAACTCCTATTTGGCCACCCTGTGAGAGGTCCTCTAACACTTGTTAAGGAGGGTTAGGAACAACCTTTAAAAGCTCCAAAGCAAGACATAGTGGACTATGTACTTGGCCTCAGATCAAGGATGGCTGAGTACATGAAAAAGGCCAGTAAAAACCTTCAGGCCAGCCAAGAGCTCCAAAAGCAATGGCATGACCAGAAGGCTGTTTTGGTTCAGTACCAACCAGGGCAGAAAGTGTGGGTCTTGGAGCCTGTGGACCCAAGAGCACTCCAAGACAAATGCAGTGGACCCCACACAATTGTTGAAAAGAAGGGTGAAGTCACCTACTTAGTTGACTTAGGCACTGCAAGGAGTCCCCTTAGGGTGCTCCATGTCAATCGCCTTAAACCCTACTATGACAGAGCTGATCTGACCCTCTCCCTGATCTCTTCTCCTCCACAGAACAAGATGCTCTAGTGGAAGGTGTAGTTTTATCAGATTGTCTTACTGCTGAGCAGAAAGACCACTGCATAAATCTCCTGGGTCAGTTTTCTGAACTCTTCTCTACTGTGCCAGGTACCACTTCTTGGTGTGAGCACACTATAGATACTGGAGACAGCTTGCCTGTCAAAGGTAAGATCTATAGGCAGCCTGACCATGTCAGAGACTGCATAAAGCAAGAGGTGCAGAAAATGCTTGAACTGGGATTGGTTGAGCACTCTGAAAGTCCATGGGCCTCTCCTGTGGTACTTGTACCAAAACCCTTATTCCAAGGATAGAAAGAAGGAAATGCGGTTTTGTGTAGACTACAGGGGTCTCAACCAAGGAACCAAAACTGATGCTCACCCTATACCCAGGGCAGATGAGCTAATAGATACACTGGCATCTGCCAAGTATCTAAGCACTTTTGATTTGACTGCAGGGTATTGGCAGATCAAATTATCAGAAGATGCTAAAGCAAAAACTGCATTTTCAACCATTGGAGGCCATTACCAATTCACAGTAATGCCTTTTGGATTGAAAAATGCACCTGCCACGTTTCAAAGGTTGGTGAACACAGTCCTGCAAGGGCTGGAAGCTTTTAGTGCAGCATATCTAGATGATATAGCTGTCTTTAGCTCCAGCTGTGATGATCACCTGGTCCACCTATGGAAAATTTTGGAGGCCCTGCAAAAGGCAGGCCTCACTATCAAGGCTTCAAAGTGCCAGAGAGGGCCGGGGAAGGTGGTTTATCTGGGACACCTGGTAGGTGGAGAACAGATTGCACCACTTCAGGGGAAAATCCAAACTATTATAGATTGGGTTACCCCTACTACTCAGACTCAAGTGAGAGCCTTTTTAGGCCTCACTGGGTACTATAGGAGGTTCATAAAGAACTATGGCTCCATTGCAGCCCCTCTTAATGACCTCACATCTAAGAAAATGCCTAAGAAGGTATTATGGACAGCAAACTGTCAGAAAGCTTTTGAGGAGCTGAAGCAGGCCATGTGCTGTGCACCTGTCCTGAAAAGCCCCTGTTACTCCAAGAAATTCATTGTCCAAACTGATGCATCTGAATTAGGGGTAGGGGCACTCTTATCACAACTTAATTCTGAGGGCCAGGATCAACCTGTTGCTTTTATTAGCAGGAGGTTGACCCCTAGAGAAAAGCGTTTCTCTGCCATAGAGAGGGAGGCCTTTGCTGTGGTCTGGGCACTGAAGAAGTTGAGGCCATACCTGTTTGGCACTCACTTCATTGTTCAGACAGACCACAAACCTCTACTTTGGCTAAAACAAATGAAAGGTGAACATCCTAAATTGTTGAGGTGGTCCATATCCCTACAGGGAATGGACTATACAATGGAACATAGACCTGGGAGTACCCACTCCAATGCAGATGGACTCTCCAGATATTTCCACTTAGACAATGAAGACCCATCAGGTAATGACTAGTCTTATTGTCCTTCGTTTGGGGGGGGGGGGTTGTGTAGGAAAGTACCATCTTGCCTGGCATGTTACCCCCGTTTTTCACTGTATATATGTTGTTTTAGTTGTATGTGTCACTGGGACCCTGCCAGCCAGGGCCCCAGTGCTCATAAGTGTGCCCTGTATGTGTTACCTGTGTTATGACTAACTGTCTCACTGAGGCTCTGCTATCCAGAACCTCAGTGGTTATGCTCTCTCATTTCTTTCCAAATTGTCACTAACAGGCTAGTGACCAATTTCACCAATTCACATTGGCATACTGGAACACCCTTATAATTCCCTAGTATATGGTACTGAGGTACCCAGGGTATTGGGGTTCCAGGAGATCCCTATGGGCTGCAGCATTTCTTTTGCCATCCATAGGGAGCTCTGACACTTCTTACACAGGCCTGCCACTGCAGCCTGAGTGAAATAACGTCCACGTTATTTCACAGCCATTTACCACTGCACTTAAGTAACTTATGAGTCACCTATATGTCTACCCTTCACCTGGTGAAGGCTGGGTGCTACGTTACTTAGTGTGTGGGCACCCTGGCACTAGCCAAGGTGCCCCCACATCGTTCAGGGCAAATTCCCCGGACTTTGTGAGTGCGGGGACACCATTACACACGTGCACTATACATAGGTCACTACCTATGTGTAGCTTCACAATGGTAACTCCGAATATGGCCATGTAACATTGGGGAGACAATTCCATGATCCCCCGAGTCTCTAGCACAGACCCGGGTACTGCCAAACTACCTTTCCCGGGGTTTCACTGCAGCTGCTGCTGCTGCCAACCCCTCAGACAGGTTTCTGCCCTCCTGGGGTCCAGCCAGGCCTGGCCCAGGAAGGCAGAACAAAGGACTTCCTCAGAGAGAGGGTGTTACACCCTCTCTCTTTGGAAAAACGTGTCAGGGCTGGGGAGGAGTAGCCTCCCCCAGCCTCTGGAAATGCTTTGATGGGCACAGATGGTGCCCATCTCTGCATAAGCCAGTCTACACAGGTTCAGGGATCCCCCGGCCCTGCTCTGGCGCGAAACTGGACAAAGGAAAGGGGAGTGACCACTCCCCTGACCTGCACCTCCCAGGGGAGGTGCCCAGAGCTCCTCAGGCGTGCCCCAGACCTCTGCCATCTTGGATTCAGAGGTGTGCTGGCACACTGGAGACGTCTGAGTGGCCAGTGCCAGCAGGTGACGTCAGAGACCCCTCCTGATAGGTGCTTACCTCTCTCTGTAGCCAAACCTCCTCTGAGGGCTATTTAGGGTCTCTCCTGTGGGTTTCTCATCAGATAACGAATGCAAGAGCTCACCAGAGTTCCTCTGCACTTCCCTCTTCGACTTCTGCCAAGGATCGACCGCTGACTGCTCCAGGACGCCTGCAAAACAGCAACAAAGTAGCAGCATTGTAGCGCCTCATCCTGCCGGCTTTCTTGACTGTTTCCTGGTGGTGCATTCTCTGAGGGCTGTCTACCTTCACCCGGCACTGGAAGCCAAGAAGAAATCTCCTGTGGGTCGGCGGAATCTTCCCCCTGCTAACGCAGGCACCAAACTTCTGCATCACCGGTGCTCTGGGTCCCCTCTCATCCTGACGAGCGTGGTCCCTGGAAAACAGCATCTGGGTCCAATTGTCCCCAACAGTCCAGTGACCCTTCTGTCCAAATTTGATAGAGGTAAGTCCTTGCCTCCCCATGCCAGACAGTAATCCTGTGTACTATGTGAACTGCAGCTGCTAGGGCTTCTGTGCACTTTTGCAAGACTTCCTTCGTGCAGAGCACAGCCCACATCCCCAGCACTCTGTCCAGCATTGCCCAACTCGCTGAGTTGGACTCCGACTTCGTGGGACCCTCTTGTGTTGTGCTGAGATGACCGCCATGACAGTCCTGATGAGGCCTTGAGGTTTTAGGCCGAAACGCGTCAACATATTTCTAATGGGTCCAAGGGATCTGGACAAATAATTAATTGATTTCCAAAATTTATATAGCACTACTTACTACCTTTACAAAAAATTCAAGGTAGCATACAGCTGGGTGCAAGACCCTTGGCCACCATGTGATTGTTGATCACTATGTTTATTGTGTTTTTTGTGACTATCTTATAAAGCGTTGGCGTAGGGCACATGTTTTTAGACATTGTATGTATTGTCTGTTTCACATGCCTGGTATTAATGTAAATGTATATATAAGTGTATATATGTCCACCTGAGTGTCATCAGTTTATAGATAGGTAGTTTTCCTTTGACTCTGATGCTGTTGCGCATCATTAAATGAAATAAATAGGGGAAATAGCTTTACCTCTTTGAACCAAGAGTCAATATTGGTTTCTTGCAATAATTATTGAATTTGTCCCTTTCCTGCTAATTTTCTGTGAGTATTGTTGAGATGACCGCCATGCTCAGATCTTCTGAACGCCTGTTCAGGTGCTTCTGCGGGTGCTGCCTGCTTTTGCGTTGGCTCTCTGTGTTGCTGAGCGCCCCCTCTGTCTCCACCTCCAAGGGGAGATCTCCTGGCCCATCTTCAACTGCGACTCTTGCAGCTAGCAAGGCTTGTTTACGGTCTTTTTGTGTGGAAACAACTCTGCACCCTCCAGCATGGCGGGGGGCATCTTCTGACCAAAGGAGAAGTTCCTGGCACCTTCCGTTGTTGCAGAATCTTTGGCTTCTTCCACCCGGAGGCAGCCCTTTTGCACCTTCATCTGGGGTTTAGTGGGCTCCTGCCCCCCCCCCCACCGCCCCATACACTTGCGTGACTCTTGGACTTGGTCCCTTTCCTTTGCAGGTCCTCACGTCCAGGAATCCGTCATCAGTGCTTTGCAGTCAGTTGTTGTCCCTGCAGAATCCCCTATCTCGACTTTACTGTCTTTCTGGGGTAGTAGGGTAACTTTACTCCTACTTTTCAGGGTCTTGGGGTGGGGTATCTTGGACACCCTTAGTGTTTTCTTACACCCCCAGTGACCCTCTACACACTACACTAGGCCTGGGGTCCATTCGTGGTTCGCATTCCACTTTTGGAGTATATGGTTTGTGTTGCCCCTAGGCCTATTGTCTCCTATTGCATTCTATTGTGTTCTACAGTGTTTGCACTACTTTTTCTAACTATTTACTCACCTGATCTTGGTTTGTGTGTATATTTTGTGTATTTTACTTACCTCTTAAGGGAGTATATCCTCTGAGATACTTTTGGCATATTGTCACTAAAATAAAGTACCTTTATTTTTAGTAACTCTGAGTTTTGTGTTTCTTATGATATAGTGCTATATGATAAAAGTGGTATAGTAGGAGCTTTGCATGTCTCCTAGTTCAGTCTAAGCTGTTCTGCTATAGCTACCTCTATCAGCCTAAGCTGTTAGAACACTACTAATCTACTAATAAGGGATAACTGGACCTGGCACAAGGTGTAAGTACCACAAGGTACCCACTATAATTCAGGCCAGCCTCCTACAATACCCTTGCAATTTTTAGGGAAAGAACACTGGCACTGGGAACCTGGTTAGCAGGATCCAAGTGCACTCCAATCCAAGTTGCATCCAGAAACCAGGCAAAAAGTAGAGGGCAGTACTGCAACAAAGTGCTAGTTTTCCAAACCAATTCTGATGATCTTGGTCTTAAAATGTAGATACAAAAATCTGAAGTATTTTTATAAATTGGTCTCGAGTTATTCCTTTGAGTGTGTGAGTTGCAGGATTGATACTGTTAGTACCACAAATGCTTTGCACTCCTGCAAGATTAGCCTAACTGCTCGACCAATCTACCATAAAAATTAGAGAATTAGGTGGTCTAGTTTTTGCCCCTGTAAACCAATGTGTGGTTGACTAGACTCTTTGCACAGTGTGCTTAGCTTTGTACACTACATAGAGAGCCAGCCTCTTAAAGTGAGCCAGTGCTCTCGAGGGCTCAGAACAAAGGCCTGCTCTGGGCAGAGGTGTGACCTTTTCTCCCAGGTAGGATGGACATTCCAGGGCGGGGAGCTTCAGAGGTCTTGCCACCTCTGAAATGCACCCAAGGCCTCTCTAAATGGTGGAGGAGGCTAACCCCCAGTTCCTGATCACACTAATTGGCTACCAGCTGACACTCCCTGTAATGCCTCTGAACTCAGTATTTAGGTGGCATCCTTGAACTCTAGAAACAGATTCCTGATGATCTAAGAAGAGCTGGACAACACAGAAGTCACCCAAGAGAGAAGACTGAACACACCAACTGGCTTGGCCCCAGCCCTACCAGCCTGCCTGCATCCTTCAAAGAACATGCGCCCAGAAGACGACTTGTCCTGCAGCCCAGCCACCTCAAAAGCCTTGGGAGGACTACTTGCCTTCAATAAAGGCCAAGAACTCCTGTGGACAGAGGACCTGTCCAGAAGAAACCATCGCAAAAGAAGAAGTCTGTCTGAGGAACTGCAGAACTTCAGCCTGGAACCACCTCTGCACCTGATGACCCCGGTCCGAGTCCAAGTGGCCCACCAGTCTAGTGAAGATTCCCCAGCGCTTCTGACCAAGAGTCCACCGTGGGCTGACCCCTGCCAGACTCCACAGCGATGCCTGCAGCCTAATTCCGAGGACTCCCCCTGACCACGACATGCCAGGTAAGCTGTTTCCAATGCCAAAAGACACCCCTGCACCTGGAGCCCAAGGGCCTTAGGGAGCTGGACTGTCGGTGTCCATATAACCCCTGGGATCTCTACTTACTTGGGGAGCTGTGGGTTGACCTCACCCGGCCTCCTGGCCAGAGTTAGCTGCCTGTTTCTGAAATGGATCTCCTCCATTGAATAACATGGGGCGCCCAACGCTGTGGTGGCACTATATACCTGGCCCGCCGGTGCCGCTGAGGATCAGTGCTGCCTTGTGGACCCCCTTGTACTTACCTCAGCTTCAGGAGATCATCCCTTGACCCCGCTTTACTCACCTGTATGCAGCACATCAGCAGATACCCCCTGTCTCCATTGGATAGCTTTGGGCACCCAATGTTGTATTGGCACTCTGCACCCAGCCATCCCCGTACCGCTGTGGGTGTAAGCTTGGTGCTGCCTTGTGGCCCCCCTGGTGCTCGCTTCAACCCCAGGAAACCAACCTCTGACACACCATGTACTTACGTGGGAGCGAAGCGCCTTCATTCCCCCTCAGTCTCAATTGATTAACATTGAGCATCGACTCCAACTTTGACCTCTGAGTCTAGCCACCCCGTGCCACTGTGGGTGCACTCTTGGTACCAAACTGAACCTTGCCCGGTGCTAGTCTAAAAGAAATCTGGGATTTGTAGGAGGCTGGCCTGGCTTGTAGTGGGTACCAGAGGTACTTACACCTTGTGCCAGGTCCAGTTATCCCTTATTAGTGTAGAAGAGGTGTTTCTAGCAGCTTAGGCTGATAGAAGGTAGCTATGGCAAAGCAGCTTAGGCTGAACTAGGAGACATGTAAAGCTCCTACTATACCTCTGGTGTCATATGCACAATATCATAAGAAAACACAATACACAGATATACTAAAAATAAAGGTACTTTATTTTTATGACAATATGCCAAAAGTATCTCAGTGAGTACCCTCAGTATGAGGATGCCAAATATATACAAGATATATGTACACAATACCAAAATTGTGCAGTAATAGCAAAAGTAAGTAATGCAAGCAGTATAAAGTTACAATAGATTGCAATAGAAGCACATAGGTATAGGGGCAACACAAACCATATACTCCAAAAGTGGAATACGAACCACGAATGGACCCCAAACCTATGTGAGCTTGTAGAGGGTCGCTGGGACTGTAAGAGAACAGTGAGGGTTAGAAAAATAGCCCACCCCAAGACCCTGTAAGGTAGGTGTAAAGTGCACCTACAACCCCCAGAGAGCACAGAAGTCGTGATAGAGGGATTCTGCAAGGAAGACCAACACCAGCAATGCAACAACAGTGGATTTCCGGGCCTGAGTACCTGTAAGACAAAGGGACCAAGTCCAATAGTCGTGACAGTGTCGAGAGTGGGCAGATTCCCAGGAAATGCCAGCTGAGGGTGCAAGTAAGCTGCCACCGGATGGGAGAAGCTTGGTGTTTTGCAAGAACGAAGAGGACTAGGAATGTCACCTTTGGAGGATGGATGTCCCACGTTGTGAAGAAGCTTGCAGAGGTGTTCCCACGCAGAAAGACTGCAAACAAGCCTTGCTAGCTGCAAGGGTCGCAGTTAGGGTTTTTGGATGCTGCTGTGGCCCAGGAGGGACCAGGATGTCGCCACTTGGATGAGGAGACAGAGGGGGCGCCCAGCAAGTCAGAGAGCCCTCACACAAGCAGGCAGCACCCGCTGAAGTACCTGAACAGGCACTTGGAAGAAGAGTGAACCGGAGTCCACACGAAGTCACAAAAGGGAGTCCCACGACGCCGGAGGACAACTCAGAAGGTTGTGCACTGCAGGTTAGAGTGTCGGGGACCCAGGCTTGGCTGTGCACGAAGGAAATCCTGGAAGAGTGCACAGGAGCCGGAGCAGCTGCAAATCACGCGGTACCCAGCAATGCAGTCTAGCGTGGGGAGGCAAGGACTTACCTCCACCAAACTTGGACTGAAGAGTCACTGGACTGTGGGAGTCACTTGGAGAGAGTTGCTGAGTTCAAGGGACCACGCTCGTCGTGCTGAGAGGGGACCCAGAGGACCGGTGATGCAGTCTTTTGTTGCCTGCGGTTGCAGGGGGAAGATTCTGTCGACCCACGGGAGATTTCTTCAGAGCTCCTGGTGCAGAAAAGAGGCAGGCTATCTCCAGAGCATGCACCACCAGGAAACAGTCGAGAAAGCCGGCAGGATGAAGCGATACAAGGTTGCGCAGGCGTCCTGAGCAGTCAGCGGTCGATCCTTTAGCAGAAGGTGAAGAGGGAGATGCAGAGGAACTCTGGTGAGCTCTTGCATTCGGTATCTGAAGAATTCCCCAAAGCAGAGACCCTAAATAGCCAGAAAAGGAGGTTTGGCTACCTAGGAAGGAGGATTGGCTACTAAGTGAGGTAAGAGCCTATCAGAAGGAGTCTCTGATGTCACCTGATGGCACTGGCCACTCAGAGAGGTCCAGTGTGCCAGCAACACCTCTGTTTCCAAGATGGCAGAGGTCTGAGGCACACTGGAGGAGCTCTGGGCACCTCCCCTGGGAGGTGTAGGTCAGGGGAGTGGTCACTCCCCTTTCCTTTGTCCAGTTTCGCACCAGAGCAGGGCTGGGGGATCCCTAAACCGGAGTAGACTGGCTTATGCAGAGATGGACAGCATCTGTGCCCATCAAAGCATTTCTGGAGGCTGGGGGAGGCTACTCCTCCCCAGCCTTCTGTAGGAGGCTGGACTGGCTTGTAGTGAGTACCAAGGGGTACTTGTACCTTGCACCAGGCCCAGTTATCCCTTATTAGTCTATAGGGTGTCTAGCAGCATAGGCTGATAGATAATGGTAGCTTAGCAGAGCAGCTTAGGCTGAACTAGGAGACGAGTGAAGCTCCTACAGTACCACTTAGTGTCATATGCACAATATCATAAGAAAACACAATACACAGATATACTAAAAATAAAGGTACTTTATTTTTATGACAATATGCCAAAGTATCTCAGTGAGTACCCTCAGTATGAGGATAGCAATTATACACAAGTTATATGTACACAATACCAAAAATATGCAGTATAGTCTTAGAAAACAGTGCAAACAATGTATAGTTACAATAGGATGCAATGGGGACACATAGGGATAGGGGCAACACAAACCATATACTCCAAAAGTGGAATGTGAACCACGAATGGACCCCAAACCTATGTGACCTTGTAGAGGGTCGGTGGGACTATTAGAAAATAGTGAGAGTTAGAAAAATAGCCCTCCCCAAGACCCTGAAAAGTGAGTGCAAAGTGCACTGAAGTTCCCCAAAAGACAAAGAAGTCGTGATAGAGGAATAATGCAGGAAAGACACCAACCAACAATGCAACAACTGTGGATTTCCAATCTAGGGTACCTGTGGAACAAGGGAACCAAGTGCAAAAGTCACAAGCAAGTCGGAGATGGGCAGATGCCCAGGAAATGCCGGCTGCGGGTGCAAAGAAGCTTCTACTGGACAGAAGAAGCTGCGGTTTCTGCAGGAACGAAAAGGGCTAGAGACTTCCCCTTTGGTGGACGGATCCCTCTCGCCGTGGAGAGTCGTGCAGAAGTGTTTTCCCGCCAAAAGAACGCCAACAAGCCTTGCTAGTTGCAAATCGTGCGGTTAGCGTTTTCGGACACTGCTGAGGCCCAGGAGGGACCAGGAGATCGCAAATTAGACCACGAGAGAGAGGGGACGTCGAGCAAGACAAGGAGCCCTCTCTGAAGCAGGTAGCACCCGGAGAAGTGCCAGAAACAGGCACTACGAGGATGCAGGAAACGGTGCTCGCCGAAGTTGCACAAAGGAGTCCCACGTCGCCGGAGACCAACTTAGGAAGTTGTGCAATGCAGGTTAGAGTGCCGTGGACCCAGGCTTGGCTGTGCACAAAGGATTTCCGCCGGAAGTGCACGGAAGCCGGAGTAGTTGCAAAAGTCGCGGTTTCCAACAATGCAGTCTGGCGTGGGGAGGCAAGGACTTACCTCCACCAAACTTGGACTGAAGAGTCACTGGACTGTGCGAGTCACTTGGACAGAGTTGCTGGATTCGAGAGACCTCGCTCGTCGTGCTGAGAGGAGACCCAAGGGACCGGTAATGCAGCTTTTTGGTGCCTGCGGTTGCAGGGGGAAGATTCCGTCGACCCACAGGAGATTTCTTCGGAGCTTCTGGTGCAGAGAGGAGGCAGACTACCCCCACAGCATGCACAAGCAGGAAAACAGTTGAGAAGGCGGCAGGATCAGCGTTATAGAGTTGCAGTAGTCGTCTTTGCTACTATGTTGCAGTTTTGCAGGCTTCCAGCGCAGTCAGCAGTCGATTCCTTGGCAGAAGGTGAAGAGAGAGATGCAGAGGAACTCTGATGAGCTCTTGCATTCGTTATCTAAAGTTTCCCCAGAGACAGAGACCCTAAATAGCCAGAAAAGAGGGTTTGGCTACTTAGGAGAGAGGATAGGCTACTAACACCTGAAGGAGCCTATCAGAAGGAGTCTCTGACGTCACCTGGTGGCACTGACCACTCAGAGCAGTCCAGTGTGCTGGCAGCACCTCTGTTTCCAAGATGGCAGAGGTCTGGAGCACACTGGAGGAGCTCTGGACACCTCCCAGGGGAGGTGCAGGTAAGGGGAGTGGTCACTCCCCTTTCCTTTGTCCAGTTTCCCGCCAGAGCAGGGGCTAAGGGGTCCCTGAACCGGTGTAGACTGGCTTATGCAGAATTGGGCACATCTGTGCCCAAGAAAGCATTTCCAGAGGCTGGGGGAGGCTGCTCCTCCCCTGCCTTCACACCATTTTCCAAAGGGAGAGGGTGTAACACCCTCTCTCAGAGGAAGTCCTTTGTTCTGCCATCCTGGGACAAGCCTGGCTTGACCCCAGGGGGGCAGAAACCTGTCTGAGGGGTTGGCAGCAGCTGCAGTGAAACCCCAGGAAAGGCAGTTTGGCAGTACCAGGGTCTGTGCTACAGACCACTGGGATCATGGAATTGTACCAATAATGCCAGGATGGCATAGAGGGGGCAATTCCATGATCTTAGACATGTTACATGGCCATATTCGGAGTTACCATTGTGAAGCTACATATAGGTAGTGACCTATATGTAGTGCACGCGTGTAATGGTGTCCCCGCACTCACAAAGTTCAGGGAATTGGTTCTGAACAATGTGGGGGCACCTTGGCTAGTGCCAGGGTGCCCTCACACTAAGTAACTTTGCACCTAACCTTTACCAGGTAAAGGTTAGACATATAGGTGACTTATAAGTTACTTAAGTGCAGTGTAAAATGGCTGTGAAATAACGTGGACGTTATTTCACTCAGGCTGCAGTGGCAGGTCTGTGTAAGAATTGTCAGAGCTTCCTATGGGTGGCAAAAGAAATGCTGCAGCCCATAGGGATCTCCTGGAACCCCAATACCCTGGGTACCTCAGTACCATATACTAGGGAATTATAAGGGTGTTCCAGTAAGCCAATGTAAATTGGTAAAATTGGTCACTAGCCTGTTAGTGACAATTTGAAAGAAATGAGAGAGCATAACCACTGAGGTTCTGGTTAGCAGAGCCTCAGTGAGACAGTTAGGCACCACACAGGGAACACATACATATAGGCCACAAACTTATGAGCACTGGGGTCCTGACTAGCAGGGTCCCAGTGACACATAACAAACATACTGAAAACATAGGGTTTTCACTATGAGCACTGGGCCCTGGCTGGCAGGATCCCAGTGAGACAGTGAAAACACCCTGACATACACTCACAAACAGGCCTAAAGTGGGGGTAACTTGGAGCACACTGGAGGAGCTCTGGACACCTCCCAGGGGAGGTGCAGGTCAGGGGAGTGGTCACTCCCCTTTCCTTTGTCCAGTTTCCCGCCAGAGCAGGGGCTAAGGGGTCCCTGAACCGGTGTAGACTGGCTTATGCAGAATTGGGCACATCTGTGCCCAAGAAAGCATTTCCAGAGGCTGGGGGAGGCTGCTCCTCCCCTGCCTTCACACCATTTTCCAAAGGGAGAGGGTGTAACACCCTCTCTCAGTGGAAGTCCTTTGTTCTGCCATCCTGGGACAAGCCTGGCTTGACCCCAGGGGGGCAGAAACCTGTCTGACGGGTTGGCAGCAGCTGCAGTGAAACCCCAGGAAAGGCAGTTTGGCAGTACCAGGGTCTGTGCTACAGACTACTGGGATCATGGAATTGTACCAATAATGCCAGGATGGCATAGAGGGGGCAATTCCATGATCTTAGACATGTTACATGGCCATATTCGGAGTTACCATTGTGAAGCTACATATAGGTAGTGACCTATATGTAGTGCACGCGTGTAATGGTGTCCCCGCACTCACAAAGTTCAGGGAATTGGTTCTGAACAATGTGGGGGCACCTTGGCTAGTGCCAGGGTGCCCTCACACTAAGTAACTTTGCACCTAACCTTTACCAGGTAAAGGTTAGACATATAGGTGACTTATAAGTTACTTAAGTGCAGTGTGAAATGGCTGTGAAATAACGTGGACTTTATTTCACTCAGGCTGCAGTGGCAGGCCTGTGTAAGAATTGTCAGAGCTCCCTATGGGTGGCAAAAGAAATGCTGCAGCCCATAGGGATCTCCTGGAACCCCAATACCCTGGGTACCTCAGTACCATATACTAGGGAATTATAAGGGTGTTCCAGTAAGCCAATGTAAATTGGTAAAATTGGTCACTAGCCTGTTAGTGACAATTTGAAAGAAATGAGAGAGCATAACCACTGAGGTTCTGGTTAGCAGAGCCTCAGTGAGACAGTTAGGCATCACACAGGGAACACATACATATAGGCCACAAACATATGAGCACTGGGGTCCTGACTAGCAGGGTCCCAGTGACACATAACAAACATACTGAAAACATAGGGTTTTCACTATGAGCACTGGGCCCTGGCTGGCAGGATCCCAGTGAGACAGTGAAAACACCCTGACATACACTCACAAACAGGCCTAAAGTGGGGGTAACAAGGCTAGAAAGAGGCTACTTTCTCACACAACCCCCCCCCCCCAAACGAAGGACAATAAGGCTAACCTTGGCCAGTTGAGACTTTATTGTCTAAGTGGTGATAAGTAGAGAGTAGCTCTGCAATAGACTGGTTACTCCCTTTATCATCCACTATATGGTTACTTCCCTGTGGGGATGTAAACCACCCTGTTTGAAGTTTTTTAGCTAAGCAACAATGTGAAGATGTATTTTCAGAGTTTCTATCAGTAAGTTTTAGTTTAGAGCAGTGGGAATTGTCCACTGAACCTATTTGTAGTGATGGAAATGCCAGACAGGGATGCTGTCTCAGAAAAGCCATAGCTGGGCAAAAACTTTGTCCATATGGCTGGAAGAGAGAACAGGGATGCTGTTTCTCTTGAGTTGGAGCAGGGCAGGGATGCTGTCCTATAAGCTCCACACTAGGGCAGGGATGCTGTCCTAAGTGTTGTGAGGCAGTGCAGGGTTTCTGCACTAAAGTTTCTCTGGGAGGGTTGGAGGGATGCTCCATGTTAACTAAAATGGTGCTCTTTTTCTCACCAATGTTAGTTATCCCACAGAGAAGTACTTCTACCTCAGGGAGTCCAGCTTTGCCAGCTGATGATTCCCTTGGAACAGGTGCCACCCCAGGAGAGGTTTCTCCCACCACAGGAATGGTATCCTGAATGGTAGGGTGGTTAGGGGATACTGTGATACCCTTTTTACCTGTTGATGGAGAGGGATCCTGAGTTTTTAGGCCTTCTCTCCTTTGCTTTTTCATTTCAGTAGAAATGAGAGGGAACAATTCCTCAGGGATGCCCAGCATGGCTGCATGGGCATAAAACTCTACATCAGCCCAACCTGAGGCCTCTAGGTCATTACCTAAGAGACAGTCTACAGGTAAGCTAGGTGATACCACCACCTGCTTAGGGCCAGTAACTCCACCCCAACTAAACTGAATTATAGCTAAGGGAAGAAACTTAGTGGAGTTATGGACATCAATAATCTTATACTGTTGTCCAATGATGTGTTGTTCAGGAGGCACTAGGTTTTCAGTCACCAAAGTGATACTGGCACCTGTGTACCTGTAGGCCAAGGCCTCAACACCATTTATTGAAACTGTCTGCCTGTACTTATCCATTGTAAGGGGACAAGCAGCCAGTGTGGCAAGGCCAATGCCACTAGGTGTGACAGAAACTGACTTGGGACTGAATACCCCAGTTTCTACTATGGACCCATAAGTGAACCCAACTACACCCTTAACTTGACTGTTGCCAGCAGTCCCACCACTAGTACCACTACTGCTAGGGGCACTAGAGCTTGATGTATTAGTGGTGGTAGGCTCAGGGGGTTTACCTGGACAGGACTTATCCCCTGGCCTATGGCCTCTATTTTTACACACAAAGCACCAAGGCTTTTTAAATTGTGTAGGTTGAGAAGAAGAGGAAGAATTTGTTTTATCCCCACCCCCTGAAGAGTGTTTAAGATTTGAAGTGGGATCTTTGGTTTTACCCTTGTCCCCATGCTTATCTTGAGATTTTTCACCATCTTTCTTCTTATTGTTCTCTTTGTCACCACCTGTATGAACTTTTCTGTTCACCCTTGTTCTGACCCATTTGTCTGCCTTCTTTCCCAATTCTTGGGGAGAGGTCAGATTAGAGTCCACCAAGTACTGGTGCAACAAATCAGACACACAATTATTAAGAATATGCTCTCTCAGGATCAAGTTATACAGGCTTTCAAAGTCAGTAACCTTACTGCCATTTAACCACCCCTCCAAGGCCTTCACTGAATGGTCAATGAAATCAACCCAGTCTTGTGAAGACTCCTTTTTGGTCTCTCTGAACTTTATCCTGTATTGTTCAGTGGTTAAGCCATAACCATCCAGGAGTGCATTCTTAAGAACTTGGAAATTATTGGCATCACTTTCTTTCACAGTAAGGAGCCTATCCCTACCTTTTCCACTAAATGATAGCTATAGGATAGCAGCCCACTGCCTTTGAGGGACATCCTGTACAACACAGGCCCTCTCAAGTGCAGCAAACCACTTGTTAATGTCATCCCCCTCCTTATAAGGGGGAACTATCTTGTGCAGATTCCTGGAATCATGCTCTTTTACAGGATGACTATGGGGAATACTGCTGCTGCCGCCATGGGTTTCAAAACCCAACTTCTGTCTTTCTTTTTCTAGTTCAAAAGACTGTCTATCCAAATCCAGCTGTTGCTTTTTAAGCTTCAGTCTGGTTTGTTCCACTCTCAACTTGTTGAGTTCCCTTTCTAACATTCTGTCATCAGGGTTGGTGAGAGGGACATTCTTAGACACAGAAGAATGAACAGAAGGAGACCTGTCCCTTACAGAAGCCACCCTAACAGCTTGGCTAACAGAAACATCACTACCAGTGTGGTGAGAATAAATGCTTTTGCTATGATGTGAGACAACACTATTTGTATGGTGTGGCTCTTCATCATTACCAACTATGCTAGACTGTCTAGTAATGGGCAGGCTAGGGAGTTTCTTTCCTGAATCTTTTCCTGGGGTAGTCCCTGGATCAGATTGGGAACCATTTGCTACTTTTTCAACAGATGTGGCCCCTATGGCCTTATCTTGTTCTCTAAGCATATTAAGCAACAATTCCAAGGAAGGATTCTTCCCTACACTCAAACCTCTCTCTATGCAGAGACTCCTTGCTACTTTCCAGCTAAGGTGATCATATGCAATCTTAGACAGGTCAACATTTTGGCCTGTGCCAGACATTTTTAGAGAGAGTTAAAGTGATAGAAAAAGAGAAAAAAGTTTTTAGAACGTTTTAGAAAGACAGAAAAAAACTTTTAAAACTTTTAAGAACTTTTTGAAAGTTTAGAAGTACTTTTCAGCACTTTAGAAAAGAGTGAAAAGAGGAAATGCAAAACTTTTTAGCAATGTGTACACACACTGAACTTGTTTTGTATATTTTTCTCTTATGAAAAGTACAATGACAAGAGTGGTAAGTAGTCTCAAAGCACTTATCCCACCGCTGCACAACCAATGTAGGAGGCTGGACTGGCTTGTAGTGAGTACCAAGGGGTACTTGCACCTTGCACCAGGCCCAGTTATCCCTTATTAGTGTATAGGGTGTCTAGCAGCTTAGGCTGATAGATAATGGTAGCTTAGCAGAGCAGCTTAGGCTGAACTAGGAGACGTGTGAGCTACTACAGTACCACAAGTGTCACTTGCCCAATATCATAAGAAAACACAATACACAGATATACTAAAAATAAAGGTACTTTATTTTTATGACAATATGCCAAAGTATCTCAGTGAGTACCCTCAGTATGAGGATAGCAATTATACACAAGTTATATGTACACAATACCAAAAATATGCAGTATAGTCTTAGAAAACAGTGCAAACAATGTATAGTTACAATAGGATGCAATGGGGACACATAGGGATAGGGGCAACACAAACCATATACTCCAAAAGTGGAATGTGAACCACGAATGGACCCCAAACCTATGTGACCTTGTAGAGGGTCGCTGGGACTATTAGAAAATAGTGAGAGTTAGAAAAATAGCCCTCCCCAAGACCCTGAAAAGTGAGTGCAAAGTGCACTGAAGTTCCCCAAAAGACAAAGAAGTTGTGATAGAGGAATAATGCAGGAAAGACACCAACCAACAATGCAACAACTGTGGATTTCCAATCTAGGGTACCTGTGGACCAAGGGGACCAAGTCCAAAAGTCACAAGCAAGTCGGAGATGGGCAGATGCCCAGGAAATGCCAGCTGCGGGTGCAAAGAAGCTTCTACTGGACAGAAGAAGCTGCGGTTTCTGCAGGAACGAAAAGGACTAGAGACTTCCCCTTTGGTGGACGGATCTCTCTTGCCGTGGAAAGTTGTGCATAAGTGATTTCCCGCCGATAGAGCGCCAACAAGCCTTGCTAGCTGCAAATCGTGCGGTTAGCGTTTTCGGACGCTGCTGAGGCCCAGGAGGGACCAGGAGGTCGCAAATTGGACCAGGAGAGAGAGGGGACGTCGAGCAAGACAAGGAGCCCTCTCTGAAGCAGGTAGCACCCGGATAAGTGCCAGAAACAGGCACTACAAGGATGCGTGAAATGGTGCTTGCCGAAGTTGCACAAAGGAGTCCCACGTCGCCGGAGACTAACTTAGGAAGTCGTGCAATGCAGGTTAGAGTGCCGTGGACCCAGGCTTGGCTGGGCACAAAGGATTTCCGCCGGAAGTGCACGGAAGCCGGAGTAGTTGCAAAAGTCGCGGTTTCTAACAATGCAGTCTGGTGTGGGGAGGCAAGGACTTACCTCCACCAAACTTGGACTGAAGAGTCACTGGACTGTGGGAGTCACTTGGACAGAGTTGCTGGATTCGAGGGACCTCGCTCGTCGTGCTGAGAGGAGACCCAAGGGACCGGTAATGCAGCTTTTTGGTGCCTGCGGTTGCAGGGGGAAGATTCCGTCAACCCACGGGAGATTTCTTCGGAGCTTCTGGTGCAGAGAGGAGGCAGACTACCCCCACAGCATGCACAAGCAGGAAAACAGTCGAGAAGGCGGCAGGATCAGCGTTACAGAGTTGCAGTAGTCGTCTTTGCTACTATGTTGCAGTTTTGCAGGCTTCCAGCGCGGTCAGCAGTCGATTCCTTGGCAGAAGGTGAAGAGAGAGATACAGAGGAACTCTGATGAGCTCTTGCATTCGTTATCTAAAGTTTCCCCAGAGACAGAGACCCTAAATAGCCAGAAAAGAGGGTTTGGCTACTTAGGAGAGAGGATAGGCTACTAACACCTGAAGGAGCCTATCAGAAGGAGTCTCTGACGTCACCTGGTGGCACTGACCACTCAGAGCAGTCCAGTGTGCCGGCAGCACCTCTGTTTCCAAGATGGCAGAGGTCTGGAGCACACTGGAGGAGCTCTGGACACCTCCCAGGGGAGGTGCAGGTCAGGGGAGTGGTCACTCCCCTTTCCTTTGTCCAGTTTCGCGCCAGAGCAGGGGCTAAGGGGTCCCTGAACCGGTGTAGACTGGCTTATGCAGAATTGGGCACATCTGTGCCCAAGAAAGCATTTTCAGAGGCTGGGGGAGGCTGCTCCTCCCCTGCCTTCACACCATTTTCCAAGGGAGAGGGTGTTACACCCTCTCTCAGAGGAAGTCCTTTGTTCTGCCATCCTGGGACAAGCCTGGCTTGACCCCAGGGGGGCAGAAACCTGTCTGAGGGGTTGGCAGCACCAGCAGCTGCAGTGAAACCCCAGGAAAGGCAGTTTGGCAGTGCCAGGGTCTGTGCTACAGACCACTGGGATCATGGAATTGTACCAATAATGCCAGGATGGCATAGAGGGGGCAATTCCATGATCTTAGACATGTTACATGGCCATATTCGGAGTTACCATAGTGAAGCTACATATAGGTAGTGACCTATATGTAGTGCACGCGTGTAATGGTGTCCCCCGCACTCACAAAGTCCGGGGAATTGGTTCTGAACAATGTGGGGGCACCTTGGCTAGTGCCAGGGTGCCCTCACACTAAGTAACTTTGCACCTAACCTTTACCAGGTAAAGGTTAGACATATAGGTGACTAATAAGTTACTTAAGTGCAGTGTAAAATGGCTGTGAAATAACATGGACGTTATTTCACTCAGGCTGCAGTGGCAGGCCTGTGTAAGAATTGTCAGAGCTCCCTATGGGTGGCAAAAGAAATGCTGCAGCCCATAGGGATCTCCTGGAACCCCAATACCCTGGGTACCTCAGTACCATATACTAGGGAATTATAAGGGTGTTCCAGTAAGCCAATGTGAATTGGTAAAATTTGTCACTAGCCTGTTAGTGACAATTTGGAAAGAAATGAGAGAGCATAACCACTGAGGTTCTGGTTAGCAGAGCCTCAGTGAGACAGTTAGTCACTACACAGGTAACACATTCAGGCACACTTATGAGCACTGGGGCCCTGGAGAACAGGGTCCCAGTGACACATACAACTAAAACAACATATATACAGTGAAAAATGGGGGTAACATGCCAGGCAAGATGGTACTTTCCTACACCTTCACACCTATTTCCAAAGGGAGAGGGTGTTACACCCTCTCTCAGAGGAAATCCTTTGGTCTGCCTTCCTGGGCCAGGGCTGCCTGGACCCCAGGAGGGCAGAAACCTGTCTGAGGGGTTGGCAGCAGCAGCTTCAGTGGAGACCCCGGAAAGGTAGTTTGGCAGTACCCGGGTTCTGTGCTAGAGACTCAGGGGATCATGGAATTGTCTCCCCAATGCCAGAATGGCATTGGGGTGCCAGTTCCATGATCTTAGACATGTTACATGGCCATGTTCGGAGTTACCATTGTGACGCTATACATAGGTAGTGACCTATGTATAGTGCACGCGTGTAATGGTGTCCCCGCACTCACAAAGTCCGGGGAATTTGCCCTGAAAGATGTGGAGGCACCTTGGCTAGTGCCAGGGTGCCCACACACTAAGTAACTTTGCACCTAACCTTCACCAGGTGAAGGTTAGACATATAGGTGACTTATAAATTACTTAAGTGCAGTGGTAAATGGCTGTGAAATAACGTGGACGTTATTTCACTCAGGCTGCATTGGCAGGCCTGTGTAAGAATTGTCAGATCTCCCTATGGGTGGCAAAAGAAATGCTGCAGTCCATAGGGATCTCCTGGAACCCCAATACCCTGGGTACCTCAGTACCATATACTAGGAAATTATAAGGGTGTTCCAGTATGCCAATGTGAATTGGTGAAATTGGTCACTAGCCTGTTAGTGACAATTTGGAAAGCATAGAGAGCATAACCACTGAGGTTCTGGTTAGCAGAGCCTCAGTGAGACAGTTAGTCATCACACAGGGAACACATGCAGGGCACACTTATGAGCACCTGGGCCCTGCCTGGCAGTGTCCCAGTGACACATAGACTAAAACAACATATATACAGTGAAATATGGAGGTAACATGCCAGGCAAGATGGTACTTTCCTACAGGATTGTAAGTCTTTCTCAACGAATTTGAGGACCCACCGTCGAGGGAGCCATTAAGTAATCCTAAAAGGGGGTTGGTCACTCTCTGTAGTGACCCACCTATCAGATGGAGTCATGGATACCCTCTACCTGGCCTAACCAGTCATATGCTCCCAGGAGCAAATTGTTTTCAAAATGGCATAATCAAAGGGCCACCTGTCATAGCTCTGTGCACCCTTACTGGGGGAGGAGGTGGACAGGGGGTGGTCAATCCTCTGTCCTTTTGTGTAGTTTTTCACCAAAGCTGGAACCAGAGAGGTGGTCACATATCTCCCTTGCAGGAAATCCTTTGTTCTGCCTCTCCAGCCTGAGCCAGGTTCTCTAGCAGGAGGGCAGAGCAGTGTCTGGGGTCAGCAGCAGCTTGGACTGGTAGATAGACCCCGTAAGGCTGCACAGGCAGAACTGAGGGATACTGAAAGGAACCCCCACAGCACATGGTATCATGAAACTAACACTGGAATTGGTTTAGTTGTATGATCCCAATATATTTGATACCAAACATGCCTACGTGTGTTGACCAGGGTCCACTACATACCTAAAGATGGCTTCCCCACACTTACAGAGTCCAGGCATTGGACTGGGGTCTGCAGGGGCACCCTACTCATGCAGGGGTACCCTCACACTTAGGGACATGCACCCTGCCCTTGGGCTGAAGGGCCTACCGGAGGGGTGACTTATACTGTCTAAGTGCAGTGACCAGGTTAGGTAGTGAAAGGATGCATGCACTATTTCATGCAGGCTGCAATGGCATGCTTGCAGACACAGTTTGCATGGGCTCCCATGGGTGGCACAATACATGCTGCAGTCCATGGGGGACCTGTGGTGTACCAATGCCCTGAGTACCATATACTAGGGACTTACATGTGTGCACCAGTATGCCAATTGTGGGGGTAAAAAGAAACCAATTTTAGGGGAGAGAGCACTGGCACTGGGGCCCTGGTTAACAGGATCCCAGTGCACTACAGTACAAGAGATACTGACACCATGCAAACAAAGTGGGGTGTACTACAACCAGACCCAGCTCACTACACCTGCCAGATGTTGAACCATCAGGGGAATGCTCTGATGTTCCAGCCACATCCAGAGGTGCAGAGCCTCTTGTCAAGGGGTCCACGATCCCACTCCGTCCTGCTTGTTGCAGTACCATATTGCAATTGTGTTGTCCATGAACATCTGCACCATCTTTCCCTTGATAGAGTGAAAACATGCTTTAAATGCCAGTCGGATTGCACAGAATTCCAATAGGTTGATGTGAAGTCCGGATTCCACAGCAGCCCAGATGCTTCTGATATCCACCTTTCCCAGATGGCCGGGCCCATCCAAGGAGTGATGCATCTTTCACTACTGTCAGATCTAATTAGGGAAGGGGGAGGGATCTGCCTCTGATCTAATTGCGGTTTGTTGACCACCACTGCAGAGCTTGCACAGGTGCCTCCATGATCTGGACCTTGTCGGAGAGATTCCCCTGATGCTGCACCCACTGGAACCTCAGGTCCCGCTGCAAAGCCCACAAATGCCATCTGGCATGTGTCACCAGTATGATGCAGGAGGCCAAGAAGCCCTGCAGCCTCAAAGTCATTCGCACTGAAGTCCAGGATAGATGCTGAAACATAGCTATCATAGCTTGAATATCCTGGATGCGCCACTCAGGAGGATTGTGAGAAGGTGCCTTTTCTTTTACAACTTTAGCCTCCACTTTTTCCCTGATGTATAATGTAGTCTAGAGGTTGATATTGCCCAGGGCCCCTGCTAACCAGGTTGCATGGGCCAGAGCTCTTTCCCTAAACTGTTGTGATGCCTTGGCACAATTGGAAACACCTTTGATTGCCCCCTTCAGCCCCTAATACATGGGGCTTAGGTGCCCAGGGCAGGATGTACTAAGGGTAGGCCCCTGAGGACAGCAGCACTGATTGTGCCACCCTCTAAGGCCCTACATCCAGGTACACCTGCCACTGCCATTGCAGGCTGAGTGCCCTGATGCAAACCTAAGGTGAAAACCCGACATGGCACTCTGCCTGTGTGCCCTGTCCACTCCACACTGCATGCATTATAGGTAAGTCATGCCTCTGGCAGGCCCTTCAGCCCTATGGCAGGGTGCACTATATTCTATGTGAGGGCATAGATGTATGAGCTAAATGCCCCAACTGTGTCCTTGCCAAACCTGGGACATAGTGAGTGAACGGAGCAGCCATTTTTAAATGTATGTGCTGGACACTGGTCTGTATGGATATCACAGCAACATGATTGCCACTCCAAAGCCTGGGTTATTTGTATCAAACAACCAGAATGATAAATCCCCACTGGTGGATTTATTATAAAATGTACCCAAGGGTCACCTTAGAGGTGCCCCCTGCAAAAGCTAACTACCATGGCATGATTGCTGACTGGTTCTATCCAGCCTGCCACCACCAGACATCCAATCTACAACCTTAGGGGAGAGATCTGTCCCTCTGGATTGTAGAACAATGCCCTTCCTGGGTGGAGGTGCTAACACCCCCTCCCCCAGGAATGTGCACAGCCCTGACGGTGAGCTTCAAAGGGCTTACCGCCTTTGAAACTCAACCCCCAAACCTGCTGCTAGCAGTAGATAGCCACCCCCATTGCAGACCCCCAGCTTTGGGGGGAGCAACAGTGGGAAAATACACAAAGGGCAGGAGTAGTGGCCCCACCTGACATGCACCACCCCTAAGGTGTTGCTTGCAAGGTTGACACTCCATTTCATTTTCCTCCATCTTGGATGGACGGAAAATAGCCAATCAGGTATAGGGAATTGACTCTCCCCAGAAGAAGTGGTCACTTAGTGGGTGTAGCCACCCTGAGGTAGATGACCAATTGGTCACTACCAGGTTTCCCCTAAAACACCCATTAAATACAGTATTTAGTGGGCATCCCTAGACCAGGAAATCATTCTCAATGGACAAAAGGAGACCAGCATCAAGAAGAACCGAAGCACGAGAACTGTGGACCTACTGCACCAAACAAAAAGTGCCAAACCCGGCCTGCTGCACCCAGGACCCGACAATCGCCACTGAGGAGCTGCTGAACAACTGGACAACTCTACAAAAACGCAGAGGACCTCCGCTTTTCCAAGTGGTCCCCCACAGTGGGCCTGCACCAGGACCGGAGACCATCTCCCGCTGCTCCGTCGGAACTTCTCCAGCTGGCACAATGTGCCCGCCGATGACCTTGACCAATCTGCAAAAGAAGAACTTGGTAAATCAGGTGTACTATTTTATACGTACTTTTAAAGGTTATCCTGCATTGATTCCTATGGTGCGTAATTACTAATAAAAGACTATTTTTATTAAACTTCAAAAATTCATATATTGAAAAGTACTTACCCAATTTTGATAATCTTGGTCTTAAAAACTCCATAAAGATCTGAAGTATTTTTATACATTGGTCTCAAGTTATTCCTTTGAGGGTGTGAGTTGCAAGATTGATGCTGTGAGTACAACAAATGCTTTGCACTTCACCAAGATTGGCCTAACTGGTCGACCAAAATACCTTAAAAATTAGAGCATTAGGTAATCTAGTTTTAACCCCTATAAACCAACGTGTGGTTGTCTGGGTCCCCTGCACAGTGTGCCTAGCTTTGAACACTACATAAAGGATCAGACTCCTACAAGGATAAGCCCCAAACTGCATTGTGTCCAGAACAGCTGAGATGAAAGGGAGCATCTGAGAGGGAGTCAGGTGTGATTTTGGTACGTTTATAGTGAACCCTAGTGAATGCAGACAGCTGTAGTAGCTTGAAGTGGGGAAACAATAGCCTGGGATGGGCTTGCCTTCAACAGCCAGTCATAGAGATACGGCAAGGCTGAGACCCCTGATTTGCGCAGATGAGTTGCAACCACCACTATCACCTTGGTGATTACCAGAGGGGTGCAGGTAAGGCCAAAGGGGAGGACAGTGAACTGAAAGTGCTTGTGACCTACCATGAATCGCAAGTAACGTCTGCGGGCAGGCAGTACGGGAATATGGAAATAAGGGACCTGCAGGTCCAACGCTATCATCCAGTCTCCTGGGTCCAAGGTAGATAGAACATGAGCCAGAGTGAGCATCTTGAACTTCTCCTTCTTGAGTGGGAGATTGGGGGACCGCAAGTCTAGGACAGAGCAGAGGCGCTTGTCCTTTTTGGGTACCAGAAAGTAACAGGAATAGAAACCACATCCTACTTCTGGTACGGTAAGCCACTCTATGGCTTTCCTGGCCAAGAGAGCGGTAACGTCCTTGTGGAGAAGGAACAAATGATCCTCCATCATCTGATCGCAGGATGGTGGCATGGATGGAAGTTAGCCTCGAAGGGGAGGGAGTACCCCCTTACAGAATATCTGCAAAATTCACCTGACTCACCTCCAACTGGCCCTAGATGCGGGAGAGTCAGACTAGGAAGGCTTAGAAGCTTCTGCAGAGGGGGAGGTAACGGACTGTTCAGACTGCCGACTACCCGATCCAAGATGATTGTGGATCCCTCTGAAACGCAGAGGCTGGGCAGCATGCATGGCACAGTGACTGAATGGCAATCGATGCGGTTGGAGACCCGTTCTATAGCCATGAATGGGGTGAAAGGCAGGCTGGGGGGACGAGGGGCCACCGTGAGGCCCAGGGACCTGGCCATAGCTCAAGAAACCTTGAAGAGGTCAAGCACCAAGTCTCCCTTGTCTCTGAAGAGATGGGTGCCATCAAAGGCCATGTCAATCAAGGTAGCTTGGACATCACCTGAAAAGCCAGATGTCCTCAGCCAGGTGTGGCACCTCATTTCTACTGTCCAGATAATTGCTCTGTCTAGTAAGTCGTTCGTGTCCAGTCTGCAACAGATTGTGAACTTTGCATCTCCCATTTGCAACAGCCTGAGACAGAACAGTCCGGGCCTCCTCCAGGACCTGGGCAACCCTTGCACAACCATATCCCATAGTGTGCAGGTATAACGGTCCAAAAGGCATGCAGTGTTCATGGACCACAATGCGATGCTGATGGAAGCAAACATCTTCTCATGTGTGTCTAACCTTATGGACTACCTATCCAGGGGTGGGGAAGGGAACGTGCCCTGGGTGGTAGATGTGAGAAGGTAGCCTCTTTCTAGCCTTGTTACCCCCACTTTTGGCCTGTTTGTGAGTGTATGTCAGGGTTTTGTCACTGTTTTCACTGTCTCACTGGGATCCTGATAGCCAGGCCTCAGTGCTCATAGTGAAAACACTATGTTTTCAGTATGTTTGTTATGTGTCACTGGGATCCTGCTGGTCAGGACCCCAGTGCTCATAAGTTTGTGGCCTATATGTATGTGTCACTGGGACCCTGTCACACAGGGCCCCAGTGCTCATAGGTGTGCATGTATATGTTCCCTGTGTGGTGCCTAACTGTCTCACTGAGGCTCTGCTAATCAGAACCTCAGTGGTTATGCTCTCTCATTTCTTTCCAAATTGTCACTGACAGGCTAGTGACCATTTTTACCAATTTACATTGGCTTACTGGAACACCCTTATAATTCCCTAGTATATGGTACTGAGGTACCCAGGGTATTGGGGTTCCAGGAGATCCCTATGGGCTGCAGCATTTCTTTTGCCACCCAGAGAGAGCTCTGACAATTCTTACACAGGCCTGCCACTGCAGCCTGAGTGAAATAACGTCCACGTTATTTCACAGCCATTTTACACTGCACTTAAGTAACTTATAAGTCACCTATATGTCTAACCTTTACCTGGTAAAGGTTAGGTGCAAAGTTACTTAGTGTGAGGGCACCCTGGCACTAGCCAAGGTGCCCCCACATTGTTCAGAGCCAATTCACTGAACTTTGTGAGTGCGGGGACACCATTACACGCGTGCACTACATATAGGTCACTACCTATATGTAGCTTCACCATGGTAACTCCGAATATGGCCATGTAACATGTCTATGATCATGGAATTGCCCCCTCTATGCCATCCTGGCATTGTTGGTACAATTCCATGATCCCAGTGGTCTGTAGCACAGACCCTGGTACTGCCAGACTGCCCTTCCTGGGGTTTCACTGCAGCTGCTGCTGCTGCCAACCCCTCAGACAGGCAGCTGCCCTCCTGGGGTCCAGCCAGGCCTGGCCCAGGATGGCAGAACAAAGAACTTCCTCTGAGAGAGGGTGTGACACCCTCTCCCTTTGGAAAATGGTGTGAAGGCAGGGGAGGAGTAGCCTCCCCCAGCCTCTGGAAATGCTTTGTTGGGCACAGATGTGCCCAATTCTGCATAAGCCAGTCTACACCGGTTCAGGGACCCCTTAGCCCCTGCTCTGGCGCGAAACTGGACAAAGGAAAGGGGAGTGACCACTCCCCTGACCTGCACCTCCCCTGGGAGGTGTCCAGAGCTCCTCCAGTGTGCTCCAGACCTCTGCCATCTTGGAAACAGAGGTGCTGCTGGCACACTGGACTGCTCTGAGTGGCCAGTGCCACCAGGTGACGTCAGAGACTCCTGCTGATAGGCTCCTTCAGGTGTTAGTAGCCTTTCCTCTCTCCTAGGTAGCCAAACCCTCTTTTCTGGCTATTTAGGGTCTCTGTCTCTGGGGAAACTTTAGATAACGAATGCATGAGCTCAGCCGAGTTCCTCTGCATCTCCCTCTTCACCTTCTGATAAGGAATCGACCGCTGACCGCGCTGGAAGCCTGCAAACCTGCAACATAATAGCAAAGACGACTACTGCAACTCTGTAACGCTGATCCTGCCGCCTTCTCGACTGTTTTCCTGCTTGTGCATGCTGTGGGGGTAGTCTGCCTCCTCTCTGCACCAGAAGCTCCGAAGAAATCTCCCGTGGGTCGACGGAATCTTCCCCCTGCAACCGCAGGCACCAAAAAGCTGCATTACCGGTCCCTTGGGTCTCCTCTCAGCACGACGAGCGAGGTCCCTCGAATCCAGCGACACCGTCCAAGTGACCCCCACAGTCCAGTGACTCTTCAGCCCAAGTTTGGTGGAGGTAAGTCCTTGTCTCACCTCGCTGGGCTGCATTGCTGGGAACCGCGACTTTGCAAGCTACTCCGGCCCCTGTGCACTTCCGGCGGAAATCCTTCGTGCACAGCCAAGCCTGGGTCCACGGCACTCTAACCTGCATTGCACGACTTTCTAAGTTGGTCTCCGGCGACGTGGGACTCCTTTGTGCAACTTCGGCGAGCACCGTTTCACGCATCCTCGTAGTGCCTGTTTCTGGCACTTCTCCGGGTGCTACCTGCTTTAGTGAGGACTCTTTGTCTTGCTCGACGTCCCCTCTCTCTGCAGGTCCAATTTGCGACCTCCTGGTCCCTCCTGGGCCCCAGCAGCGTCCAAAAACGCCAAACGCACGATTTGCGTGTAGCAAGGCTTGTTGGCGTCCATCCGGCGGGAAAACACTTCTGCACGACTCTCCAAGGTGTGGGGGATCCATCCTCCAAAGGGGAAGTCTCTAGCCCTTGTCGTTCCTGCAGTATTCACAGTTCTTCAGCCTAGTAAGAGCTTCTTTGCACCAACCGCTGGCATTTCTTGGGCATCTGCCCATCTCCGAGCTGCTTGTGACTTTTGGACTTGGTCCCCTTGTTCCACAGGTACCCTCAGTCAGGAATCCATCGTTGTTGCATTGCTGATTTGTGTTTTCCTTGCATTTTCCCTCTAACACGACTATTTTGTCCTTAGGGGAACTTTAGTGCACTTTGCACTCACTTTTCAGGGTCTTGGGGAGGGTTATTTTTCTAACTCTCACTATTTTCTAATAGTCCCAGCGACCCTCTACAAGGTCACATAGGTTTGGGGTCCATTCGTGGTTCGCATTCCACTTTTGGAGTATATGGTTTGTGTTGCCCCTATCCCTATGTTTCCCCATTGCATCCTATTGTAACTATACATTGTTTGCACTGTTTTCTAAGACTATACTGCATATTTTTGCTATTGTGTATATATATCTTGTGTATATTTCCTATCCTCTCACTGAGGGTACACTCTAAGATACTTTGGCATATTGTCATAAAAATAAAGTACCTTTATTTTTAGTATAACTGTGTATTGTGTTTTCTTATGACATTGTGCATATGACACTAAGTGGTACTGTAGTAGCTTCACACGTCTCCTAGTTCAGCCTAAGCTGCTCTGCTAAGCTACCATTATCTATCAGCCTAAGCTGCTAGACACCCTATACACTAATAAGGGATAACTGGGCCTGGTGCAAGGTGCAAGTACCCCTTGGTACTCACTACAAGCCAGTCCAGCCTCCTACATTGGTTGTGCAGTGGTGGGATAAGTGCTTGAGACTACTTACCACTCTTGTCATTGTACTTTTCATAAGAGAAAAATATACAAAACAAGGTCAGTGTATATACACATAGCCAAAAAGTTTTGCATTTCCTCTTTTCACTCTTTTCTAAGTGCTGAAAAGTACTTCTAAACTTTCAAAAAGTTCTTAAAAGTTTAAAAAGTTTTTTCTGTCTTTCCAAAAAGTTCTGAAAACTTTTTTCTCTTTGTCTATCACTTTAACTCTCTCGAAAAATGTCTGGCACAGGCCAAAATGTTGAACTGTCCAAACTTGCATATGATCACCTTAGCTGGAAAGGAGCAAGGAGTCTCTGCATAGAGAGAGGTTTGAGTGTAGGGAAGAATCCTTCCTTAGAACTGTTAATTAACATGCTTAGAGTACAGGATAAGGCCATAAGTGCCCAATCTGGTGAAAAAGCAGCTAATGGTTCTCAATCTGATCCAGGGACTCCCCCAGGAAAAGGTTCAGGAAAGAAACTTCTCAGCCTGCCCATTACTAGACAGTCTAGCATAGTTGGTACAGAGGTTGAATCACACCATACTGATGGTGTGCTCTCACATTATACTGTTAGCCAAGCTGTTAGGGTGCCCTCTGTAAGGGACAGGTCTCCTTCTGTTCATTCCCATCATACCTCTGTATCTAGAAATGTCCCTCCCACCCACCCTGATGACAGATTGTTAGAAAGGGAGCTCAATAGATTGAGAGTGGAACAAACCAGACTGAAGCTCAAGAAGCAACAGCTGGATTTGGATAGACAGTCTTTAGAATTAGAGAAGGAAAGACAGAAGTTGGGTTTAGAAACCCATGGTGGCAGCAGCAGTATTCCACATAGTCATCCTGCAAAAGAGCATGATTGCAGGAATCTGCACAAGATAGTTCCCCCTTATAAGGAGGGGGATGACATTAACAAGTGGTTTGCTGCACTTGAGAGGGCCTGTGCTGTACAGGATGTCCCTCAAAAGCAGTGGGCTGCTATCCTATGGCTATCATTTACTGGAAAAGGTAGGGATAGGCTCCTTACTGTGAAAGAAAGTGATGCCAATAATTTTACAGTTCTTAAGAATGCACTCCTGGATGGTTATGGCTTAACCACTGAACAGTACAGGATAAAGTTCAGAGAGACCAAAAAGGAGTCTTCACAAGACTGGGTTGATTTCATTGACCATTCAGTGAAGGCCTTGGAGGGGTGGTTACATGGCAGTAAAGTTACTGATTATGAAAGCCTGTATAACACAATCCTGAGAGAGCATATACTTAATAATTGTGTGTCTGATTTGTTGCACCAGTACCTGGTAGACTCTGATCTGACCTCTCCCCAAGAATTGGGAAAGAAGGCAGACAAATGGGTCAGAACAAGGGTGAACAGAAAAGTTCATACAGGGGGTGACAAAGATGGCAATAAGAAGAAAGATGGTGAAAAATCTCAAGATAAGCATGGGGATAAGGGTAAAACCAAAGATCCCACTTCAAATCTTAAACACTCTTCAGAGGGTGGGGATAAAACAAATTCTTCCTCTTCTTCCCAACCTGCACACATTAAAAAGCCTTGGTGCTTTGTGTGTAAAAACAGAGGCCATAGGCCAGGGGATAAGTCCTGTCCAGGTAAACCCCCTGAGCCTACCACCACTAATACATCAAGCTCTAGTGCCCCTAGCAGTAGTGGTACTAGTGGTGGGACTGCTGGCAACAGTCAAGCAAAGGGTGTAGTTGGGTTCACTTATGGGTCCATAGTGGAAACTGATGTAATCAGTCCCAAGACAGTTTCTGTCACACCTGGTGGCATTGGCCTTGCCACACTGGCTGCTTGTCCCCTTACAATGGATAAGTACAGGCAGACAGTTTCAATAAATGGTGTTGAGGCCTTGGCCTACAGGGACACAGGTGCCAGTTTCACTTTGGTGACTGAAAACCTAGTGCCTCCTGAACAACACATCATTGGACAACAGTATAAGATTATTGATGTCCATAACTCCACTAAGTTTCTTCCCTTAGCTATAATTCAGTTTAGTTGGGGTGGAGTTACTGGCCCTAAGCAGGTGGTGGTATCACCTAGCTTACCTGTAGACTGTCTCTTAGGTAATGACCTAGAGGCCTCAGGTTGGGCTGATGTAGAGTTTTATGCCCATGCAGCCATGCTGGGCATCCCTGAGGAATTGTTCCCTCTCATTTCAAGTGAAATGAAAAAGCAAAGGAGAGAAGGCCTGAAAACTCAGGACCCCTCTCCATCAACAGGTAAAAAGGGTATCACAGTATCCCCTAACCACCCTACCATTCAGGATACCATTCCTGTGGTGGGAGAAACCTCTCCTGGGGTGGCACCTGTTCCAAGGGAATCATCAGTTGGCAAAACTGTACTCCCTGAGGTGGAAGTACCTCTCTGTGGGATAACTAACATTGGTGAGAAAAAGAGCACCATTTTAGTTAACATGGAGCATCCCTCCAACCCTCCCAGAGAAACTTTAGTGCAGAAACCCTGTACTGCCTCACAACACTTAGGACAGCATCCCTGCCCTAGTGTGGAGCTCATAGGACAGCATCCCTGCCCTGCTCCAACTCAAGAGAAACAGCATCCCTGTTCTCTCTTCCAGCCAAATGGACAAAGTTTTTGCCCAGCTATGGCTTTACTGAGACAGCATCCCTGTCTGGCATTTCCATCATTACAAATAGGTTCAGTGGATAATTCCCACTGCTCTAAACTAAAACTTACTGATAGAAACTCTGAAAATACATCTTCACATTGTTGGTTAGCTAAAAAACTTCAAACAGGGTGGTTTACATCCCCACAGGGAAGTAACCATATAGTGGATGATAAAGGGAGTAACCATTCTATTGCAGAGCTACTCTCTACTTATCACCACTTAGACAATAAAGTCTCAACTGGCCAAGGTTAGCCTTATTGTCCTTCGTTTGGGGGGGGGTTGTGTGAGAAGGTAGCCTCTTTCTAGCCTTGTTACCCCCCACTTTTGGCTTGTTTGTGAGTGTATGTCAGGGTTTTGTCACTGTTTTCACTGTCTCACTGGGATCCTGATAGCCAGGCCTCAGTGCTCATAGTGAAAACACTATGTTTTCAGTATGTTTGTTATGTGTCACTGGGATCCTGCTGGTCAGGCCCCCAGTGCTCATAAGTTTGTGGCCTATATGTATGTGTCACTGGGACCCTGTCACACAGGGCCCCAGTGCTCATAGGTGTGCATGTATATGTTCCCTGTGTGGTGCCTAACTGTCTCACTGAGGCTCTGCTAATCAGAACCTCAGTGGTTATGCTCTCTCATTTCTTTCCAAATTGTCACTGACAGGCTAGTGACCATTTTTACCAATTTACATTGGCTTACTGGAACACCCTTATAATTCCCTAGTATATGGTACTGAGGTACCCAGGGTATTGGGGTTCCAGGAGATCCCTATGGGCTGCAGCATTTCTTTTGCCACCCATAGGGAGCTCTGACAATTCTTACACAGGCCTGCCACTGCAGCCTGAGTGAAATAACGTCCACGTTATTTCACAGCCATTTTACACTGCACTTAAGTAACTTATAAGTCACCTATATGTCTAACCTTTACCTGGTAAAGGTTAGGTGCAAAGTTACTTAGTGTGAGGGCACCCTGGCACTAGCCAAGGTGCCCCCACATTGTTCAGAGCCAATTCACTGAACTTTGTGAGTGCGGGGACACCATTACATGCGTGCACTACATATAGGTCACTACCTATATGTAGCTTCACCATGGTAACTCCGAATATGGCCATGTAACATGTCTATGATCATGGAATTGCCCCCTCTATGCCATCCTGGCATTGTTGGTACAATTCCATGATCCCAGTGGTCTGTAGCACAGACCCTGGTACTGCCAGACTGCCCTTCCTGGGGTTTCACTGCAGCTGCTGCTGCTGCCAACCCCTCAGACAGGCAGCTGCCCTCCTGGGGTCCAGCCAGGCCTGGCCCAGGATGGCAGAACAAAGAACTTCCTCTGAGAGAGGGTGTGACACCCTCTCCCTTTGGAAAATGGTGTGAAGGCAGGGGAGGAGTAGCCTCCCCCAGCCTCTGGAAATGCTTTGTTGGGCACAGATGTGCCCAATTCTGCATAAGCCAGTCTACACCGGTTCAGGGACCCCTTAGCCCCTGCTCTGGCGCGAAACTGGACAAAGGAAAGGGGAGTGACCACTCCCCTGACCTGCACCTCCCCTGGGAGGTGTCCAGAGCTCCTCCAGTGTGCTCCAGACCTCTGCCATCTTGGAAACAGAGGTGCTGATGGCACACTGGACTGCTCTGAGTGGCCAGTGCCACCAGGTGACGTCAGAGACTCCTGCTGATAGGCTCCTTCAGGTGTTAGTAGCCTTTCCTCTCTCCTAGGTAGCCAAACCCTCTTTTCTGGATATTTAGGGTCTCTGTCTCTGGGGAAACTTTAGATAACGAATGCATGAGCTCAGCCGAGTTCCTCTGCATCTCCCTCTTCACCTTCTGATAAGGAATCGACCGCTGACCGCGCTGGAAGCCTGTAAACCTGCAACATAATAGCAAAGACGACTACTGCAACTCTGTAACGCTGATCCTGCCGCCTTCTAGACTGTTTTCCTGCTTGTGCATGCTGTGGGGGTAGTCTGCCTCCTCTCTGCACCAGAAGCTCCGAAGAAATCTCCCGTGGGTCGACGGAATCTTCCCCCTGCAACCGCAGGCACCAAAAAGCTGCATTACCGGGCCCTTGGGTCTCCTCTCAGCACGACGAGCGAGGTCCCTCGAATCCAGCGACACCGTCCAAGTGACCCCCACAGTCCAGTGACTCTTCAGCCCAAGTTTGGTGGAGGTAAGTCCTTGCCTCACCTCGCTGGGCTGCATTGCTGGGAACCGCGACTTTGCAAGCTACTCCGGCCCCTGTGCACTTCCGGCAGAAATCCTTCGTGCACAGCCAAGCCTGGGTCCACGGCACTCTAACCTGCATTGCACGACTTTCTAAGTTGGTCTCCGGCGACGTGGGACTCCTTTGTGCAACTTCGGCGAGCACCGTTTCACGCATCCTCGTAGTGCCTGTTTCTGGCACTTCTCCGGGTGCTACCTGCTTCAGTGAGGGCTCCTTGTCTTGCTCGACGTCCCCTCTCTCTGCAGGTCCAATTTGCGACCTCCTGGTCCCTCCTGGGCCCCAGCAGCGTCCAAAAACGCCAAACGCACGATTTGCGTGTAGCAAGGCTTGTTGGCGTCCATCCGGCGGGAAAACACTTCTGCACGACTCTCCAAGGTGTGGGGGATCCATCCTCCAAAGGGGAAGTCTCTAGCCCTTGTCGTTCCTGCAGTATTCACAGTTCTTCAGCCTAGTAAGAGCTTCTTTGCACCAACCGCTGGCATTTCTTGGGCATCTGCCCATCTCCGAGCTGCTTGTGACTTTTGGACTTGGTCCCCTTGTTCCACAGG
Source organism: Pleurodeles waltl (assembly GCF_031143425.1). NCBI lineage: Eukaryota > Metazoa > Chordata > Amphibia > Caudata > Salamandridae > Pleurodeles > Pleurodeles waltl. Next base: position 1,545,616,334 of record NC_090447.1, read on the forward strand.
TACCCTCAGTCAGGAATCCATCGTTGTTGCATTGCTGATTTGTGTTTTCCTTGCATTTTCCCTCTAACACGACTATTTTGTCCTTAGGGGAACTTTAGTGCACTTTGCACTCACTTTTCAGGGTCTTGGGGAGGGTTATTTTTCTAACTCTCACTATTTTCTAATAGTCCCAGCGACCCTCTACAAGGTCACATAGGTTTGGGGTCCATTCGTGGTTCGCATTCCACTTTTGGAGTATATGGTTTGTGTTGCCCCTATCCCTATGTTTCCCCATTGCATCCTATTGTAACTATACATTGTTTGCACTGTTTTCTAAGACTATACTGCATATTTTTGCTATTGTGTATATATATCTTGTGTATATTTCCTATCCTCTCACTGAGGGTACACTCTAAGATACTTTGGCATATTGTCATAAAAATAAAGTACCTTTATTTTTAGTATAACTGTGTATTGTGTTTTCTTATGACATTGTGCATATGACACTAAGTGGTACTGTAGTAGCTTCACACGTCTCCTAGTTCAGCCTAAGCTGCTCTGCTAAGCTACCATTATCTATCAGCCTAAGCTGCTAGACACCCTATACACTAATAAGGGATAACTGGGCCTGGTGCAAGGTGCAAGTACCCATTGGTACTCACTACAAGCCAGTCCAGCCTCCTACAGTAGAGGCTTGGATAACCAAGCTTTCAGGGGTGGGGTGCTGCGTCAGAAAACTTGGGCAATTGCTCTGTTCACAGGAGCCCCATGCTAGCTTTGGACAGAGTACCCAGTAGGACAACAGTGAGGCACTCAGGAGCATGGGCTCTGAGGTGGAAGCTCCCGGTTGTACCACCTCTGTGAGAAGATGTGAGAAGGTAGCCTCTTTCTAGCCTTGTTACCCCCACTTTTGGCCTGTTTGTGAGTGTATGTCACGGTGTTTGTCACTGTTTTCACTGTCTCACTGGGATCCTGATAGCCAGGCCTCAGTGCTCATAGTGAAAACACCATGTTTTCAGTATGGTTGTTATGTGTCACTGGGATCCTGCTAGTCAGGACCCCAGTGCTCATAGGTTTGTGGCCTATATGTATGTGTCACTGGGACCCTGTCACACAGGGCCCCAGTGCTCATAGGTGTGCATGTATATGTTCCCTGTGTGGTGCCTAACTGTCTCACTGAGGCTCTGCTAACCAGAACCTCAGTGGTTATGCTCTCTCATTACTTTCAAATTGTCACTAACAGGCTAGTGACCATTTTTTACCAATTTACATTGGCTTACTGGAACACCCTTATAATTCCCTAGTATATGGTACTGAGGTACCCAGGGTATTGGGGTTCCAGGAGATCCCTATGGGCTGCAGCATTTCTTTTGCCACCCATAGGGAGCTCTGACAATTCTTACACAGGCCTGCCACTGCAGCCTGAGTGAAATAACGTCCACGTTATTTCACAGCCATTTTACACTGCACTTAAGTAACTTATAAGTCACCTATATGTCTAACCTTTACCTGGTAAAGGTTAGGTGCAAAGTTACTTAGTGTGAGGGCACCCTGGCACTAGCCAAGGTGCCCCCACATTGTTCAGAGCCAATTCACTGAACTTTGTGAGTGCGGGGACACCATTACACGCGTGCACTACATATAGGTCACTACCTATATGTAGCTTCACCATGGTAACTCCGAATATGGCCATGTAACATGTCTATGATCATGGAATTGCCCCCTCTATGCCATCCTGGCATTGTTGGTACAATTCCATGATCCCAGTGGTCTGTAGCACAGACCCTGGTACTGCCAGACTGCCCTTCCTGGGGTTTCTCTGCAGCTCCTGCTGCTGCCAACCCCTCAGACAGGCAGCTGCCCTCCTGGGGTCCAGCCAGGCCTGGCCCAGGATGGCAGAACAAAGAACTTCCTCTGAGAGAGGGTGTGACACCCTCTCCCTTTGGAAAATGGTGTGAAGGCAGGGGAGGAGTAGCCTCCCCCAGCCTCTGGAAATGCTTTGTTGGGCACAGATGTGCCCAATTCTGCATAAGCCAGTCTACACCGGTTCAGGGACCCCTTAGCCCCTGCTCTGGCGCGAAACTGGACAAAGGAAAGGGGAGTGACCACTCCCCTGACCTGCACCTCCCCTGGGAGGTGTCCAGAGCTCCTCCAGTGTGCTCCAGACCTCTGCCATCTTGGAAACAGAGGTGCTGCTGGCACACTGGACTGCTCTGAGTGGCCAGTGCCACCAGGTGACGTCAGAGACTCCTTGTGATAGGCTCCTTCAGGTGTTAGTAGCCTTTCCTCTCTCCTAGGTAGCCAAACCCTCTTTTCTGGCTATTTAGGGTCTCTGTCTCTGGGGAAACTTTAGATAACGAATGCATGAGCTCAGCCGAGTTCCTCTGCATCTCCCTCTTCACCTTCTGATAAGGAATCGACCGCTGACCGCGCTGGAAGCCTGCAAACCTGCAACATAGTAGCAAAGACGACTACTGCAACTCTGTAACGCTGATCCTGCCGCCTTCTCGACTGTTTTCCTGCTTGTGCATGCTGTGGGGGTAGTCTGCCTCCTCTCTGCACCAGAAGCTCCGAAGAAATCTCCCGTGGGTCGACGGAATCTTCCCCCTGCAACCGCAGGCACCAAAAAGCTGCATCTCCGGTCCCTTGGGTCTCCTCTCAGCACGACGAGCGAGGTCCCTCGAATCCAGCGACACCGTCCAAGTGACCCCCACAGTCCAGTGACTCTTCAGCCCAAGTTTGGTGGAGGTAAGTCCTTGCCTCACCTCGCTGGGCTGCATTGCTGGGAACCACGACTTTGCAAGCTTCTCCGGCCCCTGTGCACTTCCGGCGGAAATCCTTCGTGCACAGCCAAGCCTGGGTCCACGGCACTCTAACCTGCATTGCACGACTTTCTAAGTTGGTCTCCGGCGACGTGGGACTCCTTTGTGCAACTTCGGCGAGCACCGTTTCACGCATCCTCGTAGTGCCTGTTTCTGGCACTTCTCCGGGTGCTACCTGCTTCAGTGAGGGCTCCTTGTCTTGCTCGACGTCCCCTCTCTCTGCAGGTCCAATTTGCGACCTCCTGGTCCCTCCTGGGCCCCAGCAGCGTCCAAAAACGTCAAACGCACGATTTGCGTGTAGCAAGGCTTGTTGGCGTCCATCCGGCGGGAAAACACTTCTGCACGACTCTCCAAGGCGTGGGGGATCCATCCTCCAAAGGGGAAGTCTCTAGCCCTTGTCGTTCCTGCAGTATTCACAGTTCTTCAGCCTAGTAAGAGCTTCTTTGCACCAACCGCTGGCATTTCTTGGGCATCTGCCCATCTCCGAGCTGCTTGTGACTTTTGGACTTGGTCCCCTTGTTCCACAGGTACCTTCAGACAGGAATCCATCGTTGTTGCATTGCTGATTTGTGTTTTCCTTGTATTCTCCCTCTAACACGACTATTTTGTCCTTAGGGGAACTTTGGTGCACTTTGCACTCACTTTTCAGGGTCTTGGGGAGGGTTATTTTTCTAACTCTCACTATTTTCTAATAGTCCCAGCGACCCTCTACAAGGTCACATAGGTTTGGGGTCCATTCGTGGTTCACATTCCACTTTTGGAGTATATGGTTTGTGTTGCCCCTATCCCTATGTTTCCCCATTGCATCCTATTGTAATTATACATTGTTTGCACTGTTTTCTAAGACTATACTGCATATTTTTGCTATTGTGTATATATATCTTGTGTATATTTCCTATCCTCTCACTGAGGGTACACTCTAAGATACTTTGGCATATTGTCATAAAAATAAAGTACCTTTATTTTTAGTATAACTGTGTATTGTGTTTTCTTATGATATTGTGCATATGACACTAAGTGGTACTGTAGTAGCTTCACACGTCTCCTAGTTCAGCCTAAGCTGCTCTGCTAAGCTACCATTATCTATCAGCCTAAGCTGCTAGACACCCTATACACTAATAAGGGATAACTGGGCCTGGTGCAAGGTGCAAGTACCCCTTGGTACTCACTACAAGCCAGTCCAGCCTCCTACATTGGTTGTGCAGTGGTGGGATCAGTGCTTTGAGACTACTTACCACTCTTGTCATTGTACTTTTCATAAGAGAAAAATATACAAAACAAGGTCAGTGTATATACACATAGCCAAAAAGTTTTGCATTTCCTCTTTTCACTCTTTTCTAAGTGCTGAAAAGTACTTCTAAACTTTCAAAAAGTTCTTAAAAGTTTAAAAAGTTTTTTTCTGTCTTTCCAAAAAGTTCTGAAAACTTTTTTCTCTTTGTCTATCACTTTAACTCTCTCTAAAAAATGTCTGGCACAGGCCAAAAAGTTGAACTGTCCAAACTTGCATATGATCACCTTAGCTGGAAAGGAGCAAGGAGTCTCTGCATAGAGAGAGGTTTGAGTGTAGGGAAGAATCCTTCTTTAGAACTGTTAATTAATATGCTTAGAGTACAGGATAAGGCCATAAGTGCCCAATCTGTAGAAAAAGTAGCTAATGGTTCTCAATCTGATCCAGGGACTCCCCCAGGAAAAGGTTCAGGAAAGAAACTTCTCAGCCTGCCCATTACTAGACAGTCTAGCATAGTTGGTACAGAGGTTGAATCACACCATACTGATGGTGTGCTCTCACATTATACTGGTAGCCAAGCTGTTAGGGTGCCCTCTGTAAGGGACAGGTCTCCTTCTGTTCATTCCCATCATACCTCTGTATCTAGAAATGTCCCTCCCACCCACCCTGATGACAGATTGTTAGAAAGGGAGCTCAATAGATTGAGAGTGGAACAAACCAGACTGAAGCTCAAGAAGCAACAGCTGGATTTGGATAGACAGTCTTTAGAAATAGAGAGGGAAAGACAGAAGTTGGGTTTAGATAACCATGGTGGCAGCAGCAGTATTCCCCATAGTCATCCTGCAAAAGAGCATGATTCCAGGAATCTGCACAAGATAGTTCCCCCTTATAAGGAGGGGGATGACATTAACAAGTGGTTTGCTGCACTTGAGAGGGCCTGTGCTGTACAGGATGTCCCTCAAAAGCAGTGGGCTGCTATCCTATGGCTATCATTTAGTGGAAAAGGTAGGGATAGGCTCCTTACAGTGAAAGAAAATGATGCCAATAATTTTACAGTTCTTAAGAATGCACTCCTGGATGGTTATGGCTTAACCACTGAACAGTACAGGATAAAGTTCAGAGAGACCAAAAAGGAGTCTTCACAAGACTGGGTTGATTTCATTGACCATTCAGTTAAGGCCTTGGAGGGGTGGTTACATGGCAGTAAAGTTACTGATTATGAAAGCCTGTATAACACAATCCTGAGAGAGCATATACTTAATAATTGTGTGTCTGATTTGTTGCACCAGTACCTGGTAGACTCTGATCTGACCTCTCCCCAAGAATTGGGAAAGAAGGCAGACAAATGGGTCAGAACAAGGGTGAACAGAAAAGTTCATACAGGGGGTGACAAAGATGGCAATAAGAAGAAAGATGGTGAAAAATCTCAAGATAAGCATGGGGATAAGGGTAAAACCAAAGATCCCACTTCAAATCTTAAACACTCTTCAGAGGGTGGGGATAAAACAAATTCTTCCTCTTCTTCCCAACCTGCACACATTAAAAAGCCCTGGTGCTTTGTGTGTAAAAACAGAGGCCATAGGCCAGGGGATAAGTCCTGTCCAGGTAAACCCCCTGAGCCTACCACCACTAATACATCAAGCTCTAGTGCCCCTAGCAGTAGTGGTACTAGTGGTGGGACTGCTGGCAACAGTCAAGCAAAGGGTGTAGTTGGGTTCACTTATGGGTCCATAGTGGAAACTGATGTAATCAGTCCCAAGACAGTTTCTGTCACACCTAGTGGCATTGGCCTTGCCACACTGGCTGCTTGTCCCCTTACAATGGATAAGTACAGGCAGACAGTGTCAATAAATGGTGTTGAGGCCTTGGCCTACAGGGACACAGGTGCCAGTTTCACTTTGGTGACTGAAAACCTAGTGCCTCCTGAACAACACATCATCGGACAACAGTATAAGATTATTGATGTCCATAACTCCACTAAGTTTCTTCCCTTAGCTATAATTCAGTTTAGTTGGGGTGGAGTTACTGGCCCTAAGCAGGTGGTGGTATCACCTAGCTTACCTGTAGACTGTCTCTTAGGTAATGACCTAGAGGCCTCAGGTTGGGCTGATGTAGAGTTTTATGCCCATGCAGCCATGCTGGGCATCCCTGAGGAATTGTTCCCTCTCATTTCAAGTGAAATGAAAAAGCAAAGGAGAGAAGGCCTGAAAACTCAGGATCCCTCTCCATCAACAGGTAAAAAGGGTATCACAGTATCCCCTAACCACCCTACCATTCAGGATACTATTCCTGTGGTGGGAGAAACCTCTCCTGGGGTGGCACCTGTTCCAAGGGAATCATCAGCTGGCAAAGCTAGACTCCCTGAGGTGGAAGTACCTCTCTGTGGGATAACTAACATTGGTGAGAAAAACAGCACCATTTTAGTTAACATGGAGCATCCCTCCAACCCTCCCAGAGAAACTTTAGTGCAGAAACCCTGCACTACCTCACAACACTTAGGACAGCATCCCTGCCCTAGTGTGGAGCTCATAGGACAGCATCCCTGCCCTGCTCCAACTCAAGAGAAACAGCATCCCTGTTCTCTCTTCCAGCCAGATGGACAAAGTTTTTGCCCAGCTATGGCTTTTCTGAGACAGCATCCCTGTCTGGCATTTCCATCACTACAAATAGGTTCAGTGGACAATTCCCACTGCTCTAAACTAAAACTTACTGATAGAAACTCTGAAAATACATCTTCACATTGTTGCTTAGCTAAAAAACTTCAAACAGGGTGGTTTACATCCCCACAGGGAAGTAACCATATAGTGGATGATAAAGGGAGTAACCAGTCTATTGCAGAGCTACTCTCTACTTATCACCACTTAGACAATAAAGTCTCAACTGGCCAAGGTTAGCCTTATTGTCCTTCGTTTGGGGGGGGGTTGTGTGAGAAGGTAGCCTCTTTCTAGCCTTGTTACCCCCACTTTTGGCCTGTTTGTGAGTGTATGTCACGGTGTTTGTCACTGTTTTCACTGTCTCACTGGGATCCTGATAGCCAGGCCTCAGTGCTCATAGTGAAAACACCATGTTTTCAGTATGGTTGTTATGTGTCACTGGGATCCTGCTAGTCAGGACCCCAGTGCTCATAGGTTTGTGGCCTATATGTATGTGTCACTGGGACCCTGTCACACAGGGCCCCAGTGCTCATAGGTGTGCATGTATATGTTCCCTGTGTGGTGCCTAACTGTCTCACTGAGGCTCTGCTAACCAGAACCTCAGTGGTTATGCTCTCTCATTACTTTCAAATTGTCACTAACAGGCTAGTGACCATTTTTTACCAATTTACATTGGCTTACTGGAACACCCTTATAATTCCCTAGTATATGGTACTGAGGTACCCAGGGTATTGGGGTTCCAGGAGATCCCTATGGGCTGCAGCATTTCTTTTGCCACCCATAGGGAGCTCTGACAATTCTTACACAGGCCTGCCACTGCAGCCTGAGTGAAATAACGTCCACGTTATTTCACAGCCATTTTACACTGCACTTAAGTAACTTATAAGTCACCTATATGTCTAACCTTTACCTGGTAAAGGTTAGGTGCAAAGTTACTTAGTGTGAGGGCACCCTGGCACTAGCCAAGGTGCCCCCACATTGTTCAGAGCCAATTCACTGAACTTTGTGAGTGCGGGGACACCATTACACGCGTGCACTACATATAGGTCACTACCTATATGTAGCTTCACCATGGTAACTCCGAATATGGCCATGTAACATGTCTATGATCATGGAATTGCCCCCTCTATGCCATCCTGGCATTGTTGGTACAATTCCATGATCCCAGTGGTCTGTAGCACAGACCCTGGTACTGCCAGACTGCCCTTCCTGGGGTTTCTCTGCAGCTCCTGCTGCTGCCAACCCCTCAGACAGGCAGCTGCCCTCCTGGGGTCCAGCCAGGCCTGGCCCAGGATGGCAGAACAAAGAACTTCCTCTGAGAGAGGGTGTGACACCCTCTCCCTTTGGAAAATGGTGTGAAGGCAGGGGAGGAGTAGCCTCCCCCAGCCTCTGGAAATGCTTTGTTGGGCACAGATGTGCCCAATTCTGCATAAGCCAGTCTACACCGGTTCAGGGACCCCTTAGCCCCTGCTCTGGCGCGAAACTGGACAAAGGAAAGGGGAGTGACCACTCCCCTGACCTGCACCTCCCCTGGGAGGTGTCCAGAGCTCCTCCAGTGTGCTCCAGACCTCTGCCATCTTGGAAACAGAGGTGCTGCTGGCACACTGGACTGCTCTGAGTGGCCAGTGCCACCAGGTGACGTCAGAGACTCCTTGTGATAGGCTCCTTCAGGTGTTAGTAGCCTTTCCTCTCTCCTAGGTAGCCAAACCCTCTTTTCTGGCTATTTAGGGTCTCTGTCTCTGGGGAAACTTTAGATAACGAATGCATGAGCTCAGCCGAGTTCCTCTGCATCTCCCTCTTCACCTTCTGATAAGGAATCGACCGCTGACCGCGCTGGAAGCCTGCAAACCTGCAACATAGTAGCAAAGACGACTACTGCAACTCTGTAACGCTGATCCTGCCGCCTTCTCGACTGTTTTCCTGCTTGTGCATGCTGTGGGGGTAGTCTGCCTCCTCTCTGCACCAGAAGCTCCGAAGAAATCTCCCGTGGGTCGACGGAATCTTCCCCCTGCAACCGCAGGCACCAAAAAGCTGCATCTCCGGTCCCTTGGGTCTCCTCTCAGCACGACGAGCGAGGTCCCTCGAATCCAGCGACACCGTCCAAGTGACCCCCACAGTCCAGTGACTCTTCAGCCCAAGTTTGGTGGAGGTAAGTCCTTGCCTCACCTCGCTGGGCTGCATTGCTGGGAACCACGACTTTGCAAGCTTCTCCGGCCCCTGTGCACTTCCGGCGGAAATCCTTCGTGCACAGCCAAGCCTGGGTCCACGGCACTCTAACCTGCATTGCACGACTTTCTAAGTTGGTCTCCGGCGACGTGGGACTCCTTTGTGCAACTTCGGCGAGCACCGTTTCACGCATCCTCGTAGTGCCTGTTTCTGGCACTTCTCCGGGTGCTACCTGCTTCAGTGAGGGCTCCTTGTCTTGCTCGACGTCCCCTCTCTCTGCAGGTCCAATTTGCGACCTCCTGGTCCCTCCTGGGCCCCAGCAGCGTCCAAAAACGCCAAACGCACGATTTGCGTGTAGCAAGGCTTGTTGGCGTCCATCCGGCGGGAAAACACTTCTGCACGACTCTCCAAGGCGTGGGGGATCCATCCTCCAAAGGGGAAGTCTCTAGCCCTTGTCGTTCCTGCAGTATTCACAGTTCTTCAGCCTAGTAAGAGCTTCTTTGCACCAACCGCTGGCATTTCTTGGGCATCTGCCCATCTCCGAGCTGCTTGTGACTTTTGGACTTGGTCCCCTTGTTCCACAGGTACCTTCAGACAGGAATCCATCGTTGTTGCATTGCTGATTTGTGTTTTCCTTGTATTCTCCCTCTAACACGACTATTTTGTCCTTAGGGGAACTTTGGTGCACTTTGCACTCACTTTTCAGGGTCTTGGGGAGGGTTATTTTTCTAACTCTCACTATTTTCTAATAGTCCCAGCGACCCTCTACAAGGTCACATAGGTTTGGGGTCCATTCGTGGTTCACATTCCACTTTTGGAGTATATGGTTTGTGTTGCCCCTATCCCTATGTTTCCCCATTGCATCCTATTGTAATTATACATTGTTTGCACTGTTTTCTAAGACTATACTGCATATTTTTGCTATTGTGTATATATATCTTGTGTATATTTCCTATCCTCTCACTGAGGGTACACTCTAAGATACTTTGGCATATTGTCATAAAAATAAAGTACCTTTATTTTTAGTATAACTGTGTATTGTGTTTTCTTATGATATTGTGCATATGACACTAAGTGGTACTGTAGTAGCTTCACACGTCTCCTAGTTCAGCCTAAGCTGCTCTGCTAAGCTACCATTATCTATCAGCCTAAGCTGCTAGACACCCTATACACTAATAAGGGATAACTGGGCCTGGTGCAAGGTGCAAGTACCCCTTGGTACTCACTACAAGCCAGTCCAGCCTCCTACAGAAGATTAGTCCTGGCGGCCACCAAAGGCAACTCAAGGGCCAGGTTCTCGGCTGCCCTCCTCACCACCATAATGTAGGAAGTTCCCTCCCCTGTAGCCACAGGTTGGGGGAGAAAGCATGCCAATATCTGGCGGAGTATCCAGTCCACTGGCTTCACCCAGGTCTGTACACCAGTCCACAGGTTGTTCTTCCTGGAGCTGATATTCTAAAGAGTCTAGCGACCCCTCCCATTCATGCCGGTAACCTAGCTCATAAGAAAGGGGCTCAAGATCTGACCTAGGAGGCAAGGCTGCTGCCAGCATCGGAATTGGCATCGTACGACACCCATCCATGGTGCTGAGGCTGAAGCCGCCTGCCCGGAATCCCAATGGGCCCCTTCAGACTCCGCAGGTCCCGAAGACGCTCCAGCAGTGTCGGACTGGCCAAAAATGAGGTACAAGACCTCATAAAACTCTTTGAGTTGGGCAGAGGTCACTCTGGTTCTCGTAAACTCAGGGAGGTGCAGAGTCAGCCCAGGCACAGGCTCCGCAGAGCGAGGCCTAGCATGTCGATGCTCCCTCGTCTCCTTAGCTGACAGACGAGGAGAAGTCAAAGATGCTTTGATTTCTTAGATTTCTTCTTGTGCCTCGGCTTACACAATTGCCCTGAGGACTTGCGGTGGGACAATGACGATGGACGACTTCGGGACCAATACCAGGATCTTCCTCTCGAACAAAATCTCAACATTTGCGAAATCAAACATTTGGCCGCCATCAGCTTCAGGGAACGCTCTCTCAAAGCCTTCGGATGCATGGCCCAACACTTGGAGCAAGACTTTGGGTCATGGTTGCGCTCCAGGCATCAAAGACACACGAGGTGCGGATCCGTCACAGATGTCACCCAGTGACAAGAACTGCAGGGCTTGAACTTTGTGTTCCTCAATGACATCCTTGATGCACCAGAAGTAGAAAACTCAACATAACTTCAACAAAACGTCAAAATAAGCCACTCAGAAAATGACTGAGGAGTAGCTCTCTTTGGATCAGCGCTTGCTGGAGTGGGAAAAAAACAATTGACGTCAGGACGCTGGGTGGCACCAATATAAGAATCGCAAAGTCATATCCGATGTGGACAATGACGGATGTGGAGCCAATAAACACCACCTGTTGGCACGCATGGGTACTTCTTACAAAATTTTCTGGATCCAGTTTGACGCCTGGTGGAAATTCAAAGGTAAGGAATCTGCAACTAGAAGTCTCTATCAGATAGTTCATTGTTCACGCTGTTAGCGGTGGTTAATTTTTATAACAATGCTTTGATGTCTGAAATAACAACTGCCCTTCGGCAGCTGGATAACGATCTTGAGTCCATTTGCAGTGCCAATTTAAAGGAATTGATTATACTTTGGGGTGGACACTTTAATATCTATTTGTGTTTGATGCCATCTAAAAAGTTATGTGGTCTGACAAACTCTGATAACTTTGATCAGACTCACTTCTCAAGTAATTGTTATGGAGACAAATTAAATGGCTTGCTGTTTAAACATTATCAGGCCTTCTGCAATGAGCTATGTATTCCACATGTTCCATGTAATTGCTCTTTTAATGGCAGAGATAGGAACATTGTTATAGACTGTGGGCCTGATTCAAGAAAAGTGACACTGAACCAGTGCAGCGCCACTTTTCTTGCACCCCCCCTAGCTCCACCATGTGTGCGCCATATCTAAGATACGACGCACCATGGCGGTAGGTAGGGAACTAGCGTCAACATTTTGATGCTAGTTCGGAGCTTTGCCGGGTTAGGCCCAAAAATGTTGACGCTAATCCTGCAAAGCACGCAGAGGCCCATTGTAAACAATGGGAGCCTCCTTTTAACACCTGCTCTGAACAGGTGTTAAAAGTGGCGAAAAAAATAGATTTCTTTGAGCCATTTTTTCGCCCCAAATGGGGGAATGCCCCCTTTACATACATTACGTCTGGCGCAGGCATAACGTAGCGCAAAAAGTTACAAAATGGCGCAATACATGCATTGTACCACGTTGTAAATTTGACGTAGTGATTCAGGCCTTATTGGGCCATGTTAGTGTAAAAAACGACACGAATGCGGTGCAAGGAGGCTTTAGGGGATCTTAAATCTGCCCCTGTGTGTTATTTTCTGATCGCTATTGTGCTAGGGCCGTTAACTTTTTTTCACATAGCATTTCGACAAGGGATCATTTTCCGCAGTGTTCACCTTAGTATCAACTATTTTATTAACTAGTCCACAATCTATACCCCCTGTTTTGTGGATAACATCAAGATTGCTAACCTAACTGGATAATCTTTGCGAGGGTCTCAATATGAACTCAGTATTTTTGGAGCGGTTAATCACTATACAGAAAGAGGCATTTGACACATGTTTAGGCAATACAACAAAGTCCAATAAAGTTATTGAGCCCTTTATCGAGTATACCGAAGGGATTAAGGAAGGGTGTCCAACATGTGAGAGAAAAGGGTGGTCCAATTCTGCATGTTCCAAGTCTCATAGGAGATTAAAGGAAGACCTGCACCAATTTCCCAGATGCATGCAAGAAGTTCAGGCTTGTAGACTGGACTATAAATTAGCTGTGAAGTGGCAGAAGAAAGGCCTGAGGGATGAAGCATGGGAGTCTTAGCGATGTCAACACTGCTTGTTGGTGTGGGATTAATTCCCCCTTTCTGAGAGCAGTAGATTGCCCCATCCTGAAATTGCTATCACTGAAGCCGAATGGGTAGCCCACTTCTCTAACATTTATTCAACGCCCTCTGAGGGGTTGGCAGAACTAAGACCATCTGTGCGTGATCTCCTCATTGAGGCTTTATCCTATAGTACCACTAGTCTCTCACTCACTCTGGAGGAGGTCACTAGGTCCCTAACTTCAAGCAAAGGGGAGAAAGCCCTGGGTCCTGCTGGTATCCCTGTGGACCTCTCTTAAGCTAATATCCCACTGTGGGCCAACTACTCACTTTGGTTTTAGGAGCTTGCTGCAGTCTGGGCTTTTTGCAGACCTGGTGAGAGTCACTCATTGTTCCCATTTACAAGAAGGGCGACCGTCTTAACCCTGCCTGCTATCGTCCAATCTCATTTACAGATTTGCTAGTAAAGGTTGTTTTTAGAAATTGGGTTTCTAGTTGGCTAGGATATGGGCCTCAGCCAGGCAGAACCCATCATTCTAGTCAGGGCGAGTAAGTTACACACCAAAGATAACCTATGCTCACCTCCTGGTGGCTTGGCTCAGAGCAGTCAGGCTTACCCTCAGAGGTCATGTTTAAAGCGTTCGTGCAACCCACTCACAACAGTGATACAATAAATACACCACAAAAGAGACTCCACAAAGGGTTATGTTAAAAATATAGTATATTGTGTACAACATTAATGAAAACAACAGAATTTATAAGTACTGTGTGCACAATGCAAATCCTATGTCAGTACTCATCATGTTGGTTAGGCGAGAATAGAAATGCCATACACCCCAATATCAAAGCATGATGCACAGCGGGTAGGTCTACAGACTAATCATGTGAACATCATGCACCATTAGACACAAACCATGCACATGAGAAAAAGATGCATATTCTGCTACTACTGAATTAGTACTGAGTATCCTGATAAATGCCACAGGGTTATAAAAATATGCTTCCTATATTGTAATTATATATCGTAGACCATAAGCATCATAAAACGTAAATACTGTGCAGATTAGGTAAACACGGACATGTTACACATTAACCTGATAAACAGAAGGAACACATCAGCCTCAATTATATACCGATGTTAGGAAAGCACATCAGGCTATGGGCAACACAGAGAGGTATATGACCCACCCCCTTTGTGTGTGGGGGGTCTCCGGGCTGGTAACATATCAGGAGATCACCAATACAATTATAAGGCACAAAAACTCCTGTGCTCCTATTAGGAGTATTACAGTAGTCAATCTGGGGTAGGACACAGGTACTCCTGAGTGCCTAATATCCATTATGTGGTAACTGTCCCCTTACTGGGCTCCAGAACAGGGCTCCCGGATAGCACTCGGCCGGGACACTACCCTCACCAGTTCCAGGGTCCCCAGGTATGGCCCACCAGGTAGGGGTACACACGCACGCTGTCAGTGGGGTTGGGAAGACCTCATGGGGTCCCCCGCATTGGAATCTGAATGCAGGCAACCATCCTTCACTGAGTTCATCAGCGAGGGAGAGCGGGGGATGTCATCAGTACCTTGGAGGTCTGATCTGCCACCCTCCACTGCAGGCTGAGCTGCTCTCTCTCACTGGCCCCACTCACTCTCAAGATCTGTCGGGGGAAGAGTTCCATAAATCACGGACCCTCATTAGTGTGGTGATAGGGTAGCCACAGATGTGTCGGCACGCCTGGAGAATGGGCCCGCTGCATCAAACTCCACATCCACTTTGTCCTTGGGAATGGGGCTGGGCGGACATGCCTCAGAAGTCCGGCCCTGCCCCTTGCTACCTGGCAATAGACCTGGGGCAGCTACACGGGGAATGACTACAGCGGATGCACGGAGGGCCGTGCTGGTACTCTTTCAAGCAGGTTAGGGAGCCCATCGCCTGCAATTCAGGCTCAACTGTGTCACCACTCTCCCTGACCCTGTCAATATGGGCAGGAAACTGCACTCAGTGCCACCCGAGTCTTCTAGATTCAGCCCTCCAGAGCGGGGGAAACAAGTGCTATGATAAAGCCAAAGTTGGTAGGCCCCTGGGGACACCGATTTCAAGGGGTTGTGGAAGGCAACACACAGCAAACCCCACACGCTAATTCTGAAATGTCCAGGGCTGTCTTTTAGGGCCCCAAAAGAGGCACACACAGCGTTGACCTTGGGGTAAAGAAAACAGTGCTCTCCATGTGCTAGGGAGTTGAAAGAAGTGCAACTCACCGTGCGCTGATATGGAAGTGTCTGCATGCCGGGCTCGGGGTCCCACGGCCAATTCTGGGGCAGTCAGTCCCAAGAGAACACTTGGAGGTACCAAGGGGCTGGCAGGCCAGCACATCAGGGCAAACAATGGCGGTTCCTCTTGGCAGTCCCATAGAATCTGGTCACCCACAGTCAAGGAGAAGACTGGCAGCATCAGAAAAGCTGACCAGTGAGTCCTTTATGCCACCCAGCAGCAGCAGGAAGCAGGGCAACAACAGAAGAGCAATCCAGATGAGTTATTTTGCAGCTCGGCAGTACATCTGGCAGAGGTCCAGTCCCAGATCCAAAAGTGCTCTCAAAATCATGGGGACAGAGCCCTTGAACTTATACTCCAGGTGCCCAGCTTCTAGAAGTTGGGAGAAGTTTCCAGCCAGATCTGACCAGTTCCAAGAATTTCCCTTGTCCCCTACTCTGGCTCCAGACATCAGATGGGGGTAAACAAGTCCTTTGAGTGAGGGCAGGACACAGCCTATTCAAGTATAAAGTGTGAACACCCTCTGCTTCTCACAGCCCAGTAAGACCATCAGTATGGAGATTAATGCTTATGTAACTTTGTCACACCTAACCCTCCCTCACTGATGGTTGTCTGGGGAGTATGCACAAAGTGGAGCTGCCACTCTGCCCTAGACAGGGATTGGAGTCAGGCTGCAAAGCACCAGCATTTCTAAAATGGTAATGTAAAATCCACCTACACCATTAAGCAAGATTTCTCACTACCATTCCAAACATGTCCACGCTACTCCTCACAGATCAGAAATTAGCACTTAGACATATATAAAGGAATTCCTAATGCAAATTTTATGAGAGGAGCAGCACTCACACTAGTGGAAAACAAAATAGGCTCTTTGTCACTACGAGGACAGGTAATAGAGAAAAATATATGTCCTACATTTTACATGAACAGTACCCTGCCCACAGGGCTATCTAGGGCCTACCTTAGGGGAGACTGAGATGTATAAAAAGAGATTTTCGACCTTGGGAAGTAGTTGTGGCCGTAAACTGTGCCATCAGACCCTGCAGTGATAGACTTTACACAGGTTCGAAAGGCTATTTCTGTGGGTGGCGCAATCTGCGCTGGAGGCCCACTAGTTTAATTTACAAGCCCTGAGTATATGGTATACCACTTTACAAGGGACTTACAGGTAAATTAAATAAGCCAAACAGGAGTAAGCCAGGTGTAAGCCAATGACACGAAGGTTTAGGGGAGAGAGCACATGAGTTTTAAATCAAACAAAAAGAGGGTCAGAAAAATCAGAGGAGAAAGGCAAAAAGTTTAGGGATAACCCTGCAGAAAGGGTAATTTCTAACAGTAGTCGTCTGAATTATTTTGAATAGATCACAGGAATAGGCGGAATCTAAGAAAATCCTTTTGGATTTACAATACAGATTTCGTTCTGGTTTGGGGACGATTGAACAAGGACCAAATCTTAAACTTTTAATTGGGAAGTACACCCACACTAGACAAGGTAACATGTTTTTAGCCTTTGAAGACCTATCTTCTGCATTTGACTGTGTTAGTCATGAAAAGCTGTGGAGTACTATGATAGACCTTGGAGTCAATCCATTTATAGTACAGTTCCTTAGGGAGCTTTACTCGGAGATTAGGTCACGGGTACAGTAGGCTGTTAAGGGAGAGTGTACACAGTTGTCCAGCATAAAGAGGGAGGTTAGGAGGGGTTGCATGCTTGCACCCTTCCTGTTCACATTGAATATAAACAGCTTGGGAAGTCTGTTAGCAAAAATATGTAGAGACCTCCCTCAAATTGGCCATCGCCCGGATCCCGGCCCTCATCTATGCTGGCGATGCTGTACTCATGGTCCGTACCCCATTGGGACTGCAGCATCTACTTACTAACTTTGTTACTTATATGCAGGATTTAGGAATACTAGTTAATCTTAATAAAACCTTTATCATGAATTGCCGTAGAAGGTCCTTAAAGTGCTGCGATATAATGACTGGTGGCACTGCAACCTTCTCCTATCTGGCCATTTTTTATAAAGAGGGCTAATGGGTACATGTTATCAATACTAGGAAACTCCAGTTTGTGATAACTACTATGGCCTTGTCTATTTTTGGGAAGAAACTTGGCAAGAAGCCCCTTAATGAGATTGGAACTATCTATAAAGCAAATATCTGTCCACTGCCCTATACAGGGTGGGAGTGTGGGGGCATAACAATTGTCAAACCTTACAAATGGTGGAAAACCTTTTATAAGGCACCTCCTTTCTGTACCCAATGGTAGCTACTCATTCATATGTCAGGCTGAAATATGGATATCCTTTTAAGCAGACTTAGTTAAGATCCAGCCAATTTAGCTTTGGCACAAGATCTGGTCATCTGAGCACACCAGACTGAACTGTGAAATTATTAGGGATTGCCTTCAATCCCCTTTTGCCCTTCAAATCCCGCGGTCGAAATACATTAAAAGTTTTTGAGGTGATCTGGGGCTTCCAGAATACTTTGATCATCCCCAAACCCTGGAACGTATTAGCAGAAAGGAGCTAAAAGTGGATTGTTTGTCACTGCTTGAGGATGTAAGGCTGTCCACATACCTGCTGAAACCTAGTGTACTTAAAAAATCAAATGTTGTTAGTCACGTATGACATCCAACCCTATCTTATACTGGTACCCAATGCCCAAAACAGGTTTGTTTTAACTCGTTTTAGAATGGATATATTTCATCGTTTGACTAGCTTCCATAGCACAAAGGACTGGTCTTCAACCTTAGTCAACTGTCCCTGTGACAATCTATCAATCCAAAGCACCATACACATTGATTTCTTCTGCAAAGTGTCTAATGTCCAGAAAAAGCGCTTAATTTTAGTGCTGCTGAGGTCTGCCTGCGTATTTGTTTTTACACACCCTAACACTTTTAAAATTTTTAGTATTATGTCAAGTTTCTTATGAGCTATAATCAACTGCAGAAAGTCTCCAAAAGTTTGTAACTTTGTTCAGGAGGAGTAACTTACCACTTATCTGCACTTATTATCAGTAGCTGATGATTGCAATTTGACTCCTGTACATATGTTTTTAATAATTCATTTTAGGTGATGATTTTATGTATTAAATTTGATGCTGTTATAATTTTTAAAGTGAAATCGAATAAAGTTTATTTGAATCTAAATCTGACTGTTCCAGGTAGGATGGAAGCTCTTTGTTTGAAAGAACACCTGGGCCTGGCAGAGCAGTCTGCCTCTAAATGATTCAACTATACTCAATCCTTCAGTTTTACAGGGCTGGAGGCCTCACACCACCTGGACAAAGCAACCAGATAAAAAACAGCACAACAAAAAACAAAGCACCTTCTCCCTCCTAATCCATAGCAAGACAGCTAGGCTTTCCTGTGACTTATGTAACCTGGGTGGCAGAGGGGTATGCTTGAGCAAACTCATCCAGCCTTCTGGAGCCCTGGCTTGGACAGAAGAACAAATGAGCAACAGGACTTTGAAAACAGCTCGGCCATCTGCTTATTCCAATAAATTCTTATGGTGCATGGCCAGACGGCTGACCTAAAAGTCTGCACATCCGGTTGTACCATGCATTCCAGAGGGAGATGAGTGGGACCTTCTGCCTGTGCAGAGGAGGTAAGAAGGACCATCTCAGTCCAGTGGACGAGCTCTAAGGACAAGTTCCAGGGAGCCAGCTGAAGCTCTGTCTGGAGTCCAAACCAGGCTTCTTGATTGCTACAATGGGTGAAAGTGTCATCCAAGGACTTCAAATAGAGTGCAATTCCAGGGCCTCACAAAGCTCTGACTGGGACGGGGTAACTGTATTCCTACCTGCTGAAGCAGGTGAGTCCTCTGCATGTCTACTGAACCCCTATCCTGGGCACTTTATGATGCAGTGGGCCAGTAAATGGATTCCAGTCTAAAGGGAATGCACCCCAGGACTGGTGAGCTCTGATTGGGACACATCTGAGCTTTCTACCCTGCTGGAAATGAGAAGCCCTCCCCCAGCCTGCGGAATCCCTTAATGGACACTTTGTAATACCACAGGTTGGCAAATGGAACTGAGGACAACCCTCTGTGCCTCCTGGATGTCTGACTGGGAACTGGTCAGAGCTTTCCACCTACCCAGAGAGGGGAAGCCTCTCTGGGCCCTTAGATGTGTATTCTGAGTAGCCTGGAAGACCATAGGGCAGTGCCTAGCCCAGCACAGCTCTGACTATGGACTTGGTGTAGGAGGCTGGACTGGCTTGTAGTGAGTACCAAGGGGTACTTGCACCTTGCACCAGGCCCAGTTATCCCTTATTAGTGTATAGGGTGTCTAGCAGCTTAGGCTGATAGATAATGGTAGCTTAGCAGAGCAGCTTAGGCTGAACTAGGAGACGTGTGAAGCTACTACAGTACCACTTAGTGTCATATGCACAATATCATAAGGATACACAATACACAGTTATACTAAAAATAAAGGTACTTTATTTTTATGACAATATGCCAAAGTATCTTAGAGTGTACCCTCAGTGAGAGGATAGGAAATATACACAAGATATATATACACAATAGCAAAAATATGCAGTATAGTCTTAGAAGACAGTGCAAACAATGTATAGTTACAATAGGATGCAATGGGGAAACATAGGGATAGGGGCAACACAAACCATATACTCCAAAAGTGGAATGCGAACCACAAATGGACCCCAAACCTATATGACCTTGTAGAGGGTCGCTGGGACTATTAGAAAATAGTGAGAGTTAGAAAAATAACCCTCCCCAAGACCCTCAAAAGTGAGTGCAAAGTGCACTAAAGTTCCCCTAAGGACAAAGAAGTCGTGTTAGAGGAATAATGCAGGAAAGACACAAACCAGCAATGCAACAACTGTGGATTTCTAATCTAGGGTACCTGTGGAACAAGGGGACCAAGTCCAAAAGTCACAAGCAAATCGGAGATGGGCAGATGCCCAGGAAATGCCAGCTGCGGGTGCAAAGAAGCTTCTACTGGACAGAAGAAGCTGAGGTTTCTGCAGGAACGAAAAGGGCTAGAGACTTCCCCTTTGGTAGACGGATCCCGCTCGCCGCGGCGAGTCGTGCAAAAGTGTTTTCCCGCCTAAAAAACGCCAACAAGCCTTGCTAGCTGAAAATCGTGCGGTTAGCGTTTTTGGACGCTGCTGAAGCCCAGGAGGGACCAGAAGGTCGCAAATTGGACCAGGAGAGAGAGGGGACGTCGAGCAAGACAAGGAGCCCTCTCGGAAGCAGGTAGCACCCGGAGAAGTGCCAGAAACAGGCACTACGAGGATGCGTGAAACAGTGCTTGCCGAAGTTGCACAAAGGAGTCCCACGTCGCCGGAGACCAACTTAGAAAGTCGTGCAATGCAGGTTAAAGTGCCGTGGACCCAGGCTTGGCTGTGCACAAAGGATTTCCGCCGGAAGTGCACAGGGGCCGGAGTAGCTCCAAAAGTCGCAGTTCCCAGCAATGCAGCCCAGCGAGGTGAGGCAAGGACTTACCTCCACCAAACTTGGACTGAAGAGTCACTGGACTGTGGGGGTAACTTGGACAGAGTCGCTGGATTCGAGGGACCTCGCTTGTCGTGCTGAGAGGAGACCCAAGGGACCGGTAATGCAGCTTTTTGGTGCCTGCAGTTGCAGGGGGAAGATTCCGTCGACCCACGGGAGATTTCTTCGGAGCTTCTGGTGCAGAGAGGAGGCAGACTACCCCCACAGCATGCACAAGCAGGAAAACAGTCGAGAAGGCGGCAGGATCAGCGTTACAGAGTTGCAGTAGTCGTCTTTGCTACTATGTTGCAGGTTTGCAGGCTTCCAGCGCGGTCAGCAGTCGATTCCTTATCAGAAGGTGAAGAGAGAGATGCAGAGGAACTCGGCTGAGCTCATGCATTCGTTATCTAAAGTTTCCCCAGAGACAGAGACCCTAAATAGCCAGAAAAGAGGGTTTGGCTACCTAGGAGAGAGGATAGGCTACTAACACCTGAAGGAGCCTATCAGAAGGAGTCTCTGACGTCACCTGGTGGCACTGGCCACTCAGAGCAGTCCAGTGTGCCAGCAGCACCTCTGTTTCCAAGATGGCAGAGGTCTGGAGCACACTGGAGGAGCTCTGGACACCTCCCAGGGGAGGTGCAGGTCAGGGGAGTGGTCACTCCCCTTTCCTTTGTCCAGTTTCGCGCCAGAGCAGGGCTAAGGGGTCCCCTGAACCGGTGTAGACTGGCTTATGCAGAATTGGGCACCTCTGTGCCCAACAAAGCATTTCCAGAGGCTGGGGGAGGCTACTCCTCCCCTGCCTTCACACCATTTTCCAAAGGGAGAGGGTGTCACACCCTCTCTCTGAGGAAGTTCTTTGTTCTGCCATCCTGGGCCAGGCCTGGCTGGACCCCAGGAGGGCAGATGCCTGTCTGAGGGGTTGGCAGCAGCAGCAGCTGCAGTGAAACCCCAGGAAGGGCAGTTTGGCAGTACCAGGGTCTGTGCTACAGACCACTGGGATCATGGGATTGTGCCAACTATGCCAGGATGGCATAGAGGGGGCAATTCCATGATCATAGACATGTTACATGGCCATATTCGGAGTTACCATTGTGAAGCTACATATAGGTAGTGACCTATATGTAGTGCACGCGTGTAATGGTGTCCCCGCACTCACAAAGTTCAGGGAATTGGCTCTGAACCATGTGGGGGCACCTTGGCTAGTGCCAGGGTGCCCACACACTAAGTAACTTTGCACCTAACCTTTACCAGGTAAAGGTTAGACATATAGGTGACTTATAAGTTACTTAAGTGCAGTGTAAAATGGCTGTGAAATAACGTGGACGTTATTTCACTCAGTCTGCAGTGGCAGGCCTGTGTAAGAATTGTCAGAGCTCCCTATGGGTGGCAAAAGAAATGCTGCAGCCCATAGGGATCTCCTGGAACCCCAATACCCTGGGTACCTCAGTACCATATACTAGGGAATTATAAGGGTGTTCCAGTAAGCCAATGTAAATTGGTAAAAATGGTCACTAGCCTGTTAGTGACAATTTGGAAAGAAATGAGAGAGCATAACCACTGAGGTTCTGGTTAGCAGAGCCTCAGTGAGACAGTTAGGCACCACACAGGGAACACATACATATAGTCCACAAACTTATGAGCACTGGGGTCCTGACTAGCAGGGTCCCAGTGACACATAACAAACATACTGAAAACATAGGGTTTTCACTATGAGCACTGGGCCCTGGCTAGCAGGATCCCAGTGAGACAGTGAAAACACCCTGACATACACTCACAAACAGGCCAAAAGTGGGGGAAACAAGGCTAGAAAGAGGCTACTTTCTCACACAACCCCCCCCAAACGAAGGACAATAAGGCTAACCTTGGCCAGTTGAGACTTTATTGTCTAAGTGGTGATAAGTAGAGAGTAGCTCTGCAATAGACTGGTTACTCCCTTTATCATCCACTATATGGTTACTTCCCTGTGGGGATGTAAACCACCCTGTTTGAAGTTTTTTAGCTAAGCAACAATGTGAAGATGTATTTTCAGAGTTTCTATCAGTAAGTTTTAGTTTAGAGCAGTGGGAATTGTCCACTGAACCTATTTGTAGTGATGGAAATGCCAGACAGGGATGCTGTCTCAGAAAAGCCATGGCTGGGCAAAAACTTTGTCCATATGGCTGGAAGAGAGAACAGGGATGCTGTTTCTCTTGTATTGGAGCAGGGCAGGGATGCTGTCCTATGAGCTCCACACTAGGGCAGGGATACTGTCCTAAGTGTTGTGAGGCAGTGCAGGGTTTCTGCACTAAAGTTTCTCTGGGAGGGTTGGAGGGATGCTCCATGTTAACTAAAATGGTGCTCTTTTTGTCACCAATGTTAGTTATCCCACAGAGAGGTACTTCCACCTCAGGGAGTATAGTTTTGCCAACTGATGATTCCCTTGGAACAGGTGCCACCCCAGGAGAGGTTTCTCCCACCACAGGGATGGTATCCTGAATGGTAGGGTGGTTAGGGGATACTGTGATACCCTTTTTACCTGTTGATGGAGAGGGATCCTGAGTTTTCAGGCCTTCTCTCCTTTGCTTTTTCATTTCTGTAGAAATGAGAGGGAACAATTCCTCTGGGATGCCCAGCATGGCTGCATGGGCATACAACTCTACATCAGCCCAACCTGAGGCCTCTAGGTCATTACCTAAGAGACAGTCTACAGGTAAACTAGGTGATACCACCACCTGCTTAGGGCCAGTAACTCCACCCCAACTAAACTGAATTATAGCTAAGGGAAGAAACTTAGTGGAGTTATGGACATCAATAATTTTATACTGTTGTCCAATGATGTGTTGTTCAGGAGCCACTAGGTTTTCAGTCACCAAAGTGATACTGGCACCTGTGTCCCTGTAGGCCAAGGCCTCAACACCATTTATTGAAACTGTCTGCCTGTACTTATCCATTGTAAGGGGACAAGCAGCCAGTGTGGCAAGGCCAATGCCACTAGGTGTGACAGAAACTGTCTTGGGACTGACTACCCCAGTTTCTATGATGGACCCATAAGTGAACCCAACTACACCCTTTGCTTGACTGTTGCCAGCAGTCCCACCACTAGTACCACTACTGCTAGGGGCACTAGAGCTTGATGTATTAGTGGTGGTAGGCTCAGGGGGTTTACCTGGACAGGACTTATCCCCTGGCCTATGGCCTCTGTTTTTACACACAAAGCACCAAGGCTTTTTAATGTGTGTGGGTTGAGAAGAAGAGGAAGAATTTGTTTTATCCCCACCCTCTGAAGAGTGTTTAAGATTTGAAGTGGGATCTTTGGTTTTACCCTTATCCCCATGCTTATCTTGAGATTTTTCACTATCTTTCTTCTTATTGCCATCTTTGTCACCCCCTGTATGAACTTTTCTGTTCACCCTTGTTCTGACCCATTTGTCTGCCTTCTTTCCCAATTCTTGGGGAGAGGTCAGATCAGAGTCCACCAAGTACTGGTGCAACAAATCAGACACACAATTATTAAGAATATGCTCTCTCAGGATCAAGTTATACAGGCTGTCATAATCAGTAACTTTACTGCCATGTAACCACCCCTCCAAGGCCTTCACTGAATGGTCAATTAAATCAACCCAGTCTTGTGAAGACTCCTTTTTGTTCTCTCTGAACTTTATCCTGTACTGTTCAGTGGTTAAGCCATAACCATCCAGGAGTGCATTCTTAAGAACTGTAAAATTATTGGCATCACTTTCTTTCACAGTAAGGAGCCTATCCCTACCTTTTCCACTAAATGATAGCCATAGGATAGCAGCCCACTGCCTTTGAGGGACATCCTGTACAACACAGGCCCTCTCAAGTGCAGCAAACCACTTGTTAATGTCATCCCCCTCCTTATAAGGGGGAACTATCTTGTGCAGATTCCTGGAATCATGCTCTTTTGCAGGATGACTATGGGGAATACTGCTGCTGCCACCATGGGTTTCTAAACCCAGTTTCTGTCTCTCCTTCTCTACTTCTAAAGTCTGTCTATCCAAATCCAGCTGTTGCTTCTTGAGCTTCAGTCTGGTTTGTTCCACTCTCAATCTACTGAGCTCCCTTTCTAACAATCTGTCATCAGGGTGGGTGGGAGGGACATGCCTTGAAACAGAAGTATGGTGAGAATGGACAGAAGGAGACCTGTCCCTTACAGAAGCCACCCTAACAGCTTGGCTAACAGAAACATCACTACCAGTATGGTGAGAATAAATGCTTTTGCTATGATGTGAGACAACACTATTTATATGGTGTGGCTCATCATCATTACCAACTATGCTAGACTGTCTAGTAATGGGCAGGCTAGGAAGTTTCTTTCCTGAATCTTTTCCTGGGGGAGTCCCTGGATCAGATTGAGAACCATTAGCTACTTTTTCACCAGATTGGGCACTTATGGCCTTATCCTGTACTCTAAGCATGTTAATTAACAGTTCTAAGGAAGGATTCTTCCCTACACTCAAACCTCTCTCTATGCAGAGACTCCTTGCTCCTTTCCAGCTAAGGTGATCATATGCAAGTTTGGACAGATCAACATTTTGGCCTGTGCCAGACATTTTTAGAGAGAGTTAAAGTGATAGTAAAAGATAAAAAGTTTGTCAGAGCTTTTAGAAAGACAGAGAAAAAAACTTTTTAAACTTTTTAGAACTTTTTAGAAAGTTAGCAGTACTTTTCAGCACTTAGAAAAGAGTGAAAAGAGGAAAAGCTAAACTTTTTGGCTATGTGTATATACACTGACCTTGTTTTGAATATTTTTCTCTTATGAAAAGTACAATGACAAGAGTGGTAAGTAGTCTCAAAGCACTTATCCCACCGCTGCACAACCAATGTAGGAGGCTGGACTGGCTTGTAGTGAGTACCAAGGGGTACTTGCACCTTGCACCAGGCCCAGTTATCCCTTATTAGTGTATAGGGTGTCTAGCAGCTTAGGCTGATAGATAATGGTAGCTTAGCAGAGCAGCTTAGGCTGAACTAGGAGACGTGTGAAGCTACTACAGTACCACTTAGTGTCATATGCACAATATCATAAGAAAACACAATACACAGTTATACTAAAAATAAAGGTACTTTATTTTTATGACAATATGCCAAAGTATCTTAGAGTGTACCCTCAGTGAGAGGATAGGAAATATACACAAGATATATATACACAATAGCAAAAATATGCAGTATAGTCTTAGAAGACAGTGCAAACAATGTATAGTTACAATAGGATGCAATGGGGAAACATAGGGATAGGGGCAACACAAACCATATACTCCAAAAGTGGAATGCGAACCACGAATGGACCCCAAACCTATGTGACCTTGTAGAGGGTCGCTGGGACTATTAGAAAATAGTGAGAGTTAGAAAAATAACCCTCCCCAAGACCCTGAAAAGTGAGTGCAAAGTGCACTAAAGTTCCCCTAAGGACAAAGAAGTCGTGTTAGAGGAATAATGCAGGAAAGACACAAACCAACAATGCAACAACTGTGGATTTCCAATCTAGGGTACCTGTGGAACAAGGGGACCGAGTCCAAAAGTCACAAGCAAGTCGGAGATGGGCAGATGCCCAGGAAATGCCAGCTGTGGGTGCAAAGAAGCTTCTACTGGACAGAAGAAGCTGAGGTTTCTGCAGGAACGAAAAGGGCTAGAGACTTCCCCTTTGGTAGACTGATCCCTCTTGCCGTGGAGAGTTGTGCAGAAGTGTTTTCCCGCCGAAAGAACGCCAACAAGCCTTGCTAGCTGCAAATCGTGCGGTTAGCGTTTTTGGACGCTGCTGAGGCCCAGGAGGGACCAGAAGGTCGCAAATTGGACCAGCAGAGAGAGGGGACGTCGTGCAAGACAAGGAGCCCTCTCTGAAGCAGGTAGCACCCGGAGAAGTGCCAGAAACAGGCACTACAAGGATGCGTGAAACGGTGCTCACCGAAGTTGCACAAAGGAGTCCCACGTCGCCGGAGACCAACTTAGAAAGTCGTGCAATGCAGGTTAGAGTGCCGTGGACACAGGCTTGGCTGTGCACAAAGGATTTCCGCCGGAAGTGCACAGGGGCCGGAGTAGCTGCAAAAGTCGCGGTTCCCAGCAATGCAGCCCAGCGAGGTGAGGCAAGGACTTACCTCCACCAAACTTGGACTGAAGAGTCACTGGACTGTGGGGGTCACTTGGACAGAGTTGCTGGATTCGAGGGACCTCGCTCGTCGTGCTGAGAGGAGACCCAAGGGACCGGTAATGCAGCTTTTTGGTGCCTGCGGTTGCAGGGGGAAGATTCCGTCGACCCACGGGAGATTTCTTCAGAGCTTCTGGTGCAGAGAGGAGGCAGACTACCCCCACAGCATGCACAAGCAGGAAAACAGTCAAGAAGGCGGTAGGATCAGCGTTACAGAGTTGCAGTAGTCGTCTTTGCTACTATGTTGCAGGTTTGCAGGCTTCCAGCGCGGTCAGCAGTCGATTCTTTATCAGAAGGTGAAGAGAGAGATGCAGAGGAACTCGGCTGACCTCATGCATTCGTTATCTAAAGTTTCCCAAGAGACAGAGACCCTAAATAGCCAGAAAAGAGGGTTTGGCTACCTAGGAGAGAGGCTAGGCTACTAACACCTGAAGGAGCCTATCAGAAGGAGTCTCTGACGTCACCTGGTGGCACTGGCCACTCAGAGCAGTCCAGTGTGCCAGCAGCACCTCTGTTTCCAAGATGGCAGAGGTCTGGAGCACACTGGAGGAGCTCTGGACACCTCCCAGGGGAGGTGCAGGTCAGGGGAGTGGTCACTCCCCTTTCCTTTGTCCAGTTTCACGCCAGAGCAGGGCTAAGGGGTCCCCTGAACCGGTGTAGACTGGCTTATGCAGAATTGGGCACCTCTGTGCCCAACAAAGCATTTCCAGAGGCTGGGGGAGGCTACTCCTCCCCTGCCTTCACACCATTTTCCAAAGGGAGAGGGTGTCACACCCTCTCTCAGAGGAAGTTCTTTGTTCTGCCATCCTGGGCCAGGCCTGGCTGGACCCCAGGAGGGCAGATGCCTGTCTGAGGGGTTGGCAGCAGCAGCAGCTGCAGTGAAACCCCAGGAAGGGCAGTTTGGCAGTACCAGGGTCTGTGCTACAGACCACTGGGATCATGA
Source organism: Pleurodeles waltl (assembly GCF_031143425.1). Classification (NCBI taxonomy): domain Eukaryota; kingdom Metazoa; phylum Chordata; class Amphibia; order Caudata; family Salamandridae; genus Pleurodeles; species Pleurodeles waltl. The sequence continues at coordinate 1,545,643,878 of NC_090447.1, forward strand.
GATTGTGCCAACTATGCCAGGATGGCATAGAGGGGGCAATTCCATGATCATAGACATGTTACATGGCCATATTCGGAGTTACCATTGTGAAGCTACATATAGGTAGTGACCTATATGTAGTGCACGCGTGTAATGGTGTCCCCGCACTCACAAAGTTCAGGGAATTGGCTCTGAACCATGTGGGGGCACCTTGGCTAGTGCCAGGGTGCCCACACACTAAGTAACTTTGCACCTAACCTTTACCAGGTAAAGGTTAGACATATAGGTGACTTATAAGTTACTTAAGTGCAGTGTAAAATGGCTGTGAAATAACGTGGACGTTATTTCACTCAGGCTGCAGTGGCAGGCCTGTGTAAGAATTGTCAGAGCTCCCTATGGGTGGCAAAAGAAATGCTGCAGCCCATAGGGATCTCCTGGAACCCCAATACCCTGGGTACCTCAGTACCATATACTAGGGAATTATAAGGGTGTTCCAGTAAGCCAATGTAAATTGGTAAAAATGGTCACTAGCCTGTTAGTGACAATTTGGAAAGAAATGAGAGAGCATAACCACTGAGGTTCTGGTTAGCAGAGCCTCAGTGAGACAGTTAGGCACCACACAGGGAACACATACATATAGTCCACAAACTTATGAGCACTGGGGTCCTGACTAGCAGGGTCCCAGTGACACATAACAAACATACTGAAAACATAGGGTTTTCACTATGAGCACTGGGCCCTGGCTGGCAGGGTCCCAGTGAGACAGTGAAAACACCCTGACATACACTCACAAACAGGCCAAAAGTGGGGGTAACAAGGCTAGAAAGAGGCTACTTTCTCACACTCGGTCAGTGTTCCCCATCTTGCCGGAGTAAGGAGCCCTCCCTGGGCCTATTAAACCCTGTTTTGGGGGCTTAATGATAACAGGTTAGAAAATGGAGCCCAGTCCCAGAGTAGTGCAAGCCGGCGCTGGCCAGAACTTTCCATTCTGCCCAAGGAGGGGAACCCTACCCTGGCCAGTTGAAGCGTAATGCTGATTAGCTTAGGACACCAATGTTTGGTGCCTGGAGCCCATGGTCCAGGGCAACACACCAGGTCTGCACAGTTCTGATTCGGACCTGACAGCTTTCAGCACTGCAGAATCTGGGCATCTCTTCCCAGCCCTAAGCATTATAGTCGAGAGTATGGAAGATGCCTCTAGCAGATTGATGCACCTGGAAGTCCCAATGAAACCTGAAGTAGTATTTGTTACACTCTCTTGAACTTAGGAAGGCTCTTATTGGTGCCAAAGTCTATCTTTACCTTTACAATAACTATCTGGGTGAGATGTCTGGGCTCTCTTGTAATCTATGTACACTCGGTGACAGAGGGTGCATTTGAGAAAAAATATCAGAACTCCTAGAGCCCTGCCCAGAAGAGACACTTTAAATGAGCCCTCATTGGGGCTTCCAGAGCAGCCTGGGCTCTGAGTTTTGAGTCCTGATCATGAATGAAGTGTTCTTTCTCTATACAAAACTCCATCCTGGAAGTTATGACAAATTTCAAACACCCCTATGCGTGATAGATGCTGCCCAGGTGTAATTGTGCACACTCCTATGATACTGTATAAGACCAAGTCACTCAGTAAAGGGGGAAGGGTCAAAATATATTTTGAATAACACTGAGCAAATAATGCATACATTATGATTCCATCATCATTTCTAGTTTTGTTTTGTGACACGACTCACAGCCAGAAATCCTGATGTGCCTTGAGGAGATCCTAAGCCTGCAGGAGCATTTGAATGAGGTTCTTTGGGCACTAATTAATTCCATTATAATGCTAAGTACCAGTGAAAAACCAAACTCACCTTCGGATTAATCTTTGCATCCGATTGACCATCTACTGCATATGAACAACCAAAGTACATAGGCTCCGCTAGAAAAGGTTTGTCGATCTTCTGCTTGCCTCTTGTGTATCTCTCCAAAGTCTGAAATAATAAAAATGCATTTTTGCTTAATCACTAAAATATTCATACAGAAATACTGCACAGTTGCATCAAATGTTGTAGAGCAGTGGTTCCCAACCTGTCGTCCGGGAACCCCTGGGGGCCGCGATTGCTCAGAAAATTAAATAATATTAACTGATGAGGTCCCCAGCTTTCAGTATTGACTCATTGGGGGTCCTCAGATTCCAATAATGATTCAGTCGGGGTCCCCGGGTTCCAGTAATGATAAAGTCCACAGAAGTCAAAAGATTGAGAACCAGTGTTGTAGAGGAACCACATGGTGGATAGTAACAGAAAGAATTCCAATGGCGTAACACCGAAAGGTGAGATTGTGAAACCTCCACTCCCAACCCCTCTCCACCACCTCTCACAGGAACCTTGGGGGCGGTGCCTAATTTGAGCCGGTGGTTTCTGGTGTTCAACACTGGCACCAAACTGTCAACACCGGTGCTTGTGACAGTCTGCCACAAGGTGGTGCTGTCTGGCTAATTTAGAGACAACCACAACAACAGTCAATTATTAAATCAATATACATTAAATAATGACTATTGCCTGCATCCCAAGCCATTCTTATAGCTTTGGGGGCCTGGAATTGTCCGAATTGTCACACGTAGGGATGTGGTGGTTAGAAGTTGTGTTGTTACTATCACTGGCAGGGGAATGTGTGGTGCAAGCTGCAGTGGCCTCCTGACCAGAGCCCTGGCACTTATCTTTTTTTACAAATTAAGCACTGCTTGAGGCAATAGTATGTCTCAGATGTTTGTACGCATGCCGCTGATAGGCAGGTTCCCCAGAAAGGTGGGGGCTCCCCTGCACCACAGGATATTGCAGGGGCCTGCGTTACAGCCCTGCCTGTGTTAGAAGAGAGTCTAAGTAAGGATGGATATTGCACTGCGACAGGTGGGCAGGTGTCCGCTGTGTACTGTCTGCTCTAGGTAAAACAAATGCGGCCTCCTGCAGGATCATACAAAGCATAAGGAGCTTGTACAAAACTCAGGGGTACACTGGAGCCTGATGGTTTGGTTTCTATCAGGGAGTTAGAGGCAGATGTAGAACAGCATTAAAGCATCAACCTGAGTAGAGGATGCCGGGTGTTTATGGAAGAGACCTCAAAAGAACTTCAAGAGAGAGCAGGGCAGCTAGAGTGAAGATCAATTGCACCCCCATTTCCTTTGTGGGACCACATTACCCGTGGGTTTGAGGTGAAGGAGGAGAAGACAGTGTCAAATGTAATTTGAAACTGCCCAGGGCCTGGCAGTCATGAACATGAAAAAGAGGAGGAAGAAAACTCCCAGAATGTCAGGGCCTTTTTCAAAGTTTGTTCTCTAGGAGTAAAATATTTTGCTTAGTGTGTTCAATAAAATGGAGCCAGCTTCCCTAACGACTCTATGTATTTACTATGCAGAGCTCCATGGCGCATGACAGATGTGTCAGAAATTCTGATGCATCTGTTGGAGCTAAACTCACGGATTGCTGGACTGTCATAATAAAATGACGCTACTCCAGCAATGCGAAGAGGGCCCCATAGAGAAAAGCCCTGCATCAATTTTATGTCTGCTCTGAGCAGGCAGTAAAATTCTGACATAGTGAGGTCACAGAATGACGCAATGAAATGTTGTAAATTTCACTGCGTTAGTTCTGCATGGCTTTTCCCATGGGAATGCTCACCCTGCATACATTATACCTGGCGCAGATATAATGTGACGCAGGGATTTACAAACTGACAGATCAGCCCCAATGCATCAGTTTGTAAATCTTGGGCAGTGTAGAGCATTGTTAGCACCATTGCTGCGTCAAAACAAAATGATGGAACAGTGGAGAAAAGGCCTTGTAAATGAGGCCCAGAGCTTCCTTCCTTCCTAGACAGGATCTATAAGTATGCTGTACAACCCTTTGTCATCTGTAGATTTAGTTTAGCTTCATCAGTTTTGGATTTCCTCAAGGGAGAAGGTGACGGCCTTGAGGATATTTAATTCATGGGGCTATTCACAAAAGTAACCAACTCTTGTGAGTAATTTACATCTGTAAGTCACTCTTACACTTTTGTGTGACTTTACTACTTTTGGCTATTCACAAGATCCCAGTGTAAACTTATTCAACAGAGTAGACTTAGATGTCTCCAACTCCTGAAAAATGGGTGGAGGCAGAATCCATAAGTGTAAGTTACTGCAGCCAAAAATAAACACTAGTGAGTCCAGCATCACACATGGCCAACGACTGATACTGCAAAGGGGGAAGGGATTTAAAATGAAACTCCATAGGAAATAAAGTTAAATTACATTATTTAAAATAGTTAAAATAGAAATAAATATGACATTATGTAAAAAAATCTAAAAAATCAAACATTTATTATTTAAATAGAAAATATTTTAAAAACCGTTTGTGAATTTATGGTTTTTGGAACATTGACTTTTGTTAAATATGATAAAATTGAATTAATTTTATATAATTCTATACATAACTTTTAATCATTATTACTGCATAATAAAAACCCTGCTTGCACCACTGACTTATGCCCGTCCTCCGACCAGACTTAGCCCAAGTCACGGCTCGCAGGAGGGAGAAGGGGCGGGCGTGGCGTATGGGAGGGGGGACAGTAAAAAAAAAAAAGAAAAAAAACATACCTGTTTTGCCATGCCACGCCACCTCCTAACCGCTCCCCGCTCCTCACCCAAATCCAGCATATTTTTAACTTCTGCCTGGATGCTCTCCATGACATGGTCTGGCTGTCTGTAAATCATATTCTTGACAGGCAGGCTGTCACCAGTGTCCACATCATGAGTACACCAGTTTGTCTTTCCAGGGGTCAGAGAGAGTAACTGGTTGAGGACTTGCCTGCAGTCAGCTTGCTGCTGTTCTGTGAGGGTGTCTGACAAGACCACTCCATCCACAGAGCCATCTTGTGGGATGCTGGAGAGGAGATCAGGGAGAGGCTCACTCTCATCCTCCTGTCCCTCATCTGTAACCATGAGCATGGCCACATCAGCTCTGTCATAAAAGGTTTTACGCGGTTGACATGGATGATTCTTTTGGGGTTTTTGCAACTGCCTAGGTCAACTAGATAAGTGACCTCTCCTTTTCTTATAAGTATGGGAAATCTCTCAGACCATTTGTCCTGGAGAGACCTTGGAGCAACCGGCTCCAACACCCAAACTTTCTGCCCTGTTTGGAACTCTACCATAGCAGCTTTCTGGTCATACCACAGTTTTTGCTGCTCCTCGCTGTGCTGAAGATTTGTGCTGGCTTTCTCCATGTACTCAGCAACTCTGGAACATTGGCCAAGCACATAGTCCACAATATTTTGCTTGGGCTCTGTGAGAGGCTTCTCCCAGCCTTCTCAAACAAGACTTAGTGGTCCCCTAACAGGCTGCCTGTAGAAGGCTGGCCCTCTATGTAGTGTACAAACTAGGCACACTGTGTAGGGGGGTCCAGGCAATCAAACATTGGTTTCCAGAGGCAAAAACTAGATCAACTAATGCTTATTTTTGAGGTAGCCTGGTCAAGTAGTTAGGCTAATCTTGCAGAAGTGCAAAGCATTTGTTGTACTCACAGTATCAATCATGCACCACACACACTCAAAGGAATAAGTCGAGAATTTATTAAAATACTTCAGCTATTTATATCAATTTTAAGACCAAGATCGTTAAGATTGGTTAAGTACGTTTTAGGATATGATTTTCAGAACTTTTAATAAATGCAGACTTTCTGTGCGTAATTACGCACCATAGGAATCAATAGGCAGTCACTTTAAAAAATGCATATAAAATCGCACAGTTGCTTTACCAAGTTCAGCTTTCGCAGGTTGGTTGAGGTCATCGGTGGGCACGCTGTGCCAGCAGGAGAAGTTTGGGTGACTCACGGGTCCGGGTGGGAGCAGTGTTGGAAAGTCTCTTGGAGCTGGTTCAAGGCCACTGCGAGTGACCCCTTGGAAAAGGTCTGCAGTTGCAAAGTTAAAGGTGGTGCCTTGGGGCCCCCTTGTGTCAAGGTCGCAAGGGGTTTGGGACCCTAGTTCCTTGTTGCAGGATGCTGGGTGGCCAGATGCAGAGCGAGTTGGTGATCCAGGAGCTGTGCGTAAGAGTCGTTTGGAGCTGTAGGTGAGTCTCCTTGAGGATTGCTTACAGGACAATGGGGGCACTCCAGCGGGAGGTCAGGAGTGTTCCTGAAGTCCCTCAACTGGGGCTTCCTCCTGGTCTGGTTTCATCTCTGAGGGAGCTGACTTTCTTATTGTGCGACATAAGCTGACCAGTACTCAGGGTATTGGCACAACTTGGTGTAGGTGGCTGGCCTGGCTTGTAGTGGGTACCAGAGGTACTTACACCTTGAGCAAGGTCCAGTTATCCCTTATTAGTGTAGAAGAGGTGTTTCTAGCAGCTTAGACTGATAGAAGGTAGCTATGGCAAAGTAGCTTAGGCTGAACTAGCAGACATGTAAAGCTCCTACTATACCACTGGTGTCATATGCACAATATCAAAAGAAAACACAATACACAGAAGTACTAAAAATAAAGGTACTTTATTTTTATGACAATATGCCAAAAGTATCTCAGTGAGTACCCTCAGTATAAAGATAAGATATATACACAAAATATATGTACACAAACCAAAATTATGCAGGTAATAGCAAGAAAAGTAATGCAAACAGTGTAGAATTACAGTAGATTGCAATAGGAGCACATAGGTATAGGGGCAACGCAAACCATATACTCCAAAAGTGGAATGCGAACCACAAATGGACCCCAAACCTATGTGAGCTTGTAGAGGGTCACTGGGACTGTAAGAAAACAGTGAGGGTTAGAAAAATAGCCCACCCCAAGACCCCGAAAAGTAGGTGTTGAGTGCACCTACTACCCCCAGAGAGCACAGAAATCGTGATAGGGGGATTCTGCAGGAAGAACAAATACCAGCAATGCAACAACAGTGGATTTCCGGACCTGAGTACCTGTAAGACAAGGGGACCAAGTCCAATAGTCGCGTCAGTGTCAAGAGTGGGCAGGAGCCCAGGAAATGCCAGCTGAGGGTGCAAGCAAGCTGCCACCGGATGGAAGAAGCTTGGATTTCTGCAAGAAAGAAGAGAGCTAAGGACTTCTCCTTTGAAAGACAGATGTCCCACGTTGCGATGAAGCTTGCAGAGGTATTTCCACACAGAATGACCGCAAACAAGCCTTGCTAGCTGCAAGGGTCGCGGTAGAGGTTTTTGGGTGCTGCTGTGGCCCAGGAGGGACCAGGATGTCGCCACTTGGAGGAGGAGACAGAGGGGGCACCCAGCAACTCAGGGAGCCCTCACAGAAGCAGGCAGAGCCCGCAGAAGTACCTGAACAGGCATTTGGAAGAAGAGTGAACCGGAGTCCAAGCGAAGTCACAAAAGGGAGTCCCACGACACCGGAGGACAACTCAGAAGGTTGTGCACTGCAGGTTAGAGTGTCGGCTTGGCTGTGCACAAAGGAAATCCTGAAAGAGTGCACAGGAGCCGGAGCAGC